>NC_031997.1:34985245-35119573 GCF_001879085.1 Nicotiana attenuata | reverse complement strand
ACCTGAATCGGTCCATGAAGTCCGACGCCATGCTTACCCAATTGACCCATTTCTTGGGATTTTGACTTATGTACCAAGATAGGGCGTCTCCAGTGAGGCTCCTCATGAACAGCTTCATGTGAATTCTTTCATCTTTCCTAACTCCCACGAGATTATCACAGTATGTTCTCAAATGTACCTTAGAGTCATCCGTTCCGTCAAACATCTCGAACTTAGGAGGCTTGTAACCCTCTGGCAGTTCCACGTCTGGCTGAATGCATAGATCCTCATAATTCAGACCTTCAATTCTTTTGCCTCTTTCAACACCCTGGACTTGGCTTGTGAGCTTCTTGAGTTTCTCTGCCATGTTCTTAATAAGCAGGTCCTTCTCGGCGTATTCTGGAGTGTATGAGATTGGCTGAGTAGAGTGAGGTAAGCTTTCCACGTATATGGGATTGTTTTGGTGAGCGCCGGGGGTTGGAGTGTAGTGGCGATCATTAGTTGAATTTTGCGGATCGGGGATAGGTTGTGGGGTATTCTGTGGAGTATGGTAAGTGGTTTGTGGGTATTGAGTAGGAAGATGTTGATGCTGAGGAGGAGTAGGTATTGGTGGGGGATTAGGATTTTGGGGAGGTGTTGCGTATTGATGGGGTGCGAGAGGATTTTGTGGACATTGTTTTGGTGTGTTTTGAGGAGGTGCTGGGTTTTGAGCATTTTGTTGGTTAACGCCTGGGACGTTTAGGGTGAGGGAGAGGTTTGCCAAGTTGCGGACCTGCTCAAGTTCCCCTTGCAATTCTAGTATTTTCTGTTCCAACCGTAGGGCCAAATCACTCTAGGCTGGAGTACTCCGACCGTCTGAAGTTTCAACATTCTCAGCATTTTCCTTCCGTATACCACTCATATCATCCATCTTAGCCTTTACCTTGCCTTTCGGATTACTTGGAGGAGGAAGAGATGGAGGGCCTCTGGATCTGGTGTGATATGGTGACGATGCCAGTATGTGCGAACCAACCTTGGGGAATGTGAATAATCAAAATAAAGAAAATGCAAAAGGTAAACAAGTCAGTAAGGATTCTGAAAAGTATTTGCAGTATTTAAACACGTTTGCAGGAATGTAAATTCGCGTCCTAATTTGGGGAACCTCGTTATGCCCGAGGTAGGCCTAGCGACAAGTAGATTAGGAGAGATTTAATACCGATAAATGCCTCATTTTATTAATGTAATAAATAAGACAAACCTAAAAACGACAATAAACTAGTTAATAACGGCATTTGCCTTATTACATCCAAAATGTTTCAGAAAAGCAGCTAAATCTAATCTACTTGGTCCCGGAGGGACCTTCTCGATATTTGACTTTCTTGGCTCCGTCAATCAAATTCCCCAAGTCGTGCATGTCCAGCAGCAGGTATGCCCTTGCCAGGTGTCCTCCCTCGTTGCCTTCTGCATTCTCACGGTCTGGGACCCTTTTCCTCATCTTCCCTTCTAGTTCCATTAGACCCTGCTCCAAATACTCCAGCCTTTCTGTCGATCTTGTAGCCATTTTCTTCCACTCATTAGTTGACTCCATGTCGAACTTGTGTTGCTCCAAATGTGTGGCTTCGGATTCAAGGACTCTCTTGCGTAGCCTCTCATAATTCACTTGTGCTTCAGCAACTTCATCTATGACCCTGTTTCCTCGACCAACCCCTGGCTCGACTATTCCTGCTATGTTATCTTCTAACCATGATGGGTAGAAATAGACATGACCTGCGTGATATCGATCTGGTTCGATGGTATCCTTTTCCACGATAATCTTCAAGTGCCACATGTGCTGGGCCTCACCTTTGTATGGAATGGCGTCACCCTGAAAATCAGCTCTGTAATGACTCATTTTGGAGACTCGTGGTATGACTTGTTTTCTACCAGCTTGTCTCATGACCCTGATAGGAACATAGGGATGTATTCCCCTTAACCCAATCAACACCAAATGCGGAACATCCCTGGATCTGCTGATGAATTCATTGGTAGGGAACCAATCGAACATTCAGTGAACCTGGTCCTCGGTCAAATTACTGAAAAATTGTGCCCATTCTGTAGCATTCTCTGGTTGTGCAAATCTGTCTGGGATAAAGGTCATTCTTTTAGGATGGCTGAAAGCTATGTGATCGTTCCATGGTCTCTGTGGAAACTCTTGGCAGTATTGACCCTTCTGAAGATGTTCTAACAACCAAATCTGTAGTAGCAAGTTACAAGCCTCAAAATGTTTGAACCCTTTCTTGCAACGATCCAGAGCCCGGTATATGTCTGCTACAATCATTGGAACAATAGTATAGGTTTGTCCCTCAATTCCCTCCATTAAAGCTTTAGTTACCATGGCCAACCTGGTGTGAATTCTGTCCCCTTGGCTCGGAAACACTATCATACCCAAAAAGCAGACGATGAATACAAAAACCCTACGATGAGTCCATCCCAGGGAAGTGATGGAGAATTTATCATGAAAGATGCGATAAGATTTGTTGTGTCCATATCGTTCATAGAGGAAGTCGAAGGGTATGTAGGACTTCTTCAGGCATTCCAAGTCATCATTCTTTCTTAGACCCATCATCTTCAGAAACCCCCTGGTAGTGCGGCTTTTCGGTACCAGTAGGCCGGGACTATCCCATGGTAATCCAGCGAATCCTCCTATTTCCTCCAAAAGAGGGGTCATTTCTATATTGCCAAAATGGAATACAGCTCTTTCTCCATCCCAGAACATAGTAGCAGCCTCGATCAGCATGTTGTTTGGTTAAATGTCCAATAAGGAAGGTAGATTTCCAAGAACCGTTTTCACGTGATTTTTGTCGCTCGGCGAAAGGTTTTCCCACCAGTCAAACAATAACGGTGGTATACTTCGGACCATTCCAGACCTGGGGACTTCGTGCCTCATTTTCTGCAAAAATAAATAGGGTTAGACCCTTGCCCCCTCCGAATTCGACTACTTACACATTAACGATTATCATGTCGGCATTTATCTCTCCAAATAATGCATATATTGTGGTTGCGTCCGTTGGGATTATGGAAATCCCGGTGGACTTTGGACAAGGCTTTCTTAGAGGTTATTATGCAGACAATATATTAACCCAGGCTAGGTTTGATCGTGATGAATGTACAGTTATTATCAGAGTAAGGTTTCTATAGAAGTCCAGACTAGTACCCTAAAGCGGACAACTTGAGAGGGAAAGGCACGGAACCATCGACTGCACTGCTGATCGACTAGTTTTACCGCAAATAAGCCTTTTTCAAATTTAAAGGGTGATTTTAGGAAGGTCCCGGACACTCATCAAGCGCCGCTATGGTATTAGAACGCACGAGTGAAATATGATGTTGAGCATGGAGTTACGCAAAAAAAATAACATGCCAAGTATTTGCACGATGAATAAATGATATAATGCGGTATTTAATAATTGTAAAGACATTTAAGAAATAAAACAAGGGGACAAGTTAGTTTCCATAGTAAAAGTGATAAAACAGGGAAGAGAAATCATAAATGAAGATAGGCAAACAAATTCACATCGAGTGGAAGGGGAAGGGGTGTGCAAGTGTTAACGGAATAATAAAGACATGCTTAAAGACTAATTCACAAACAAGTTCGTTATGGTAAGAGCCTAAAGATATCCCCAGCAGAGTCGCCATGCTGTCGCGCCCCCTTTTCTCGCGAAATTGGGTTTTGACATTTCTGGGACAACTCCTTTCTGAGAGGGTAGGGAATTGGGATTGAAAGAGTCGCCACCTAACGGATTAAGGTGCGTTAGGGCACCTAGAGCAAATAACTCATATAACCAGTTTACGTCACCAGAGATCGGGTAAGGGCTCGAAATTACCTTGAGGGGAAGGTGTTAGGCACCCCTCGAGGTCCACAACGGTGGGTCTCGACCGAACTTAAATTAAGCGAATTAGTCTAAAAAGGGAAGAAAACAATTTGGACAAATACAATATTCGATTTATTTTAAACAGGAGTATAGGGGGGTGGTCCTAAGTTTTTTAGCCTATAGGATCATCCCATGCAATACTTTGTAACTCCCTCAAGTCAGGGTGTTACTCATAGCATTAGCGCACGGGCTATCATCTCCTTACTACCCAATTACTATCTTTAAGTTGTTACTTAAGCGTTCTAGTCATTTCTAACTCGTTCCTTATGCGTGCACTACCCGTCCCTTACCTATGGCCCTGGAGGTATTAGGACCTCTATTTGGGATGGTTCTAGACCAACCTATGTTACTTAAAAAATGCAAAATCTAGGCGACAAAAAAAACAAATAGGACTATCAGATAAAGAACAAGTATGGGCTCACATTGACCTCCACACATAGGCAACAAAAGCACGCAATTGAATCAGCAAATTTCGTTAACTTTGGAATCCTATAGGCAGGATATCTATGTGAGAAAACACAGTGCAGAGACAGCTTTGTTAAGGCGAGCATTAAGACCTCTTTGTTTGCCTACTGATTTTATTCATCCTGAATCTACGCACCTCGGGCAGTAATGTGTCACAACTATAAACCCAGAATCATTAATAAGTCCTATAGACATGTTGCCTAAGTGATTGACAATAGCAATTGAATTTAGAATAGATCAACAGGATCCTATAGGCATGATTTCTACGAGCTTGTTAATTACAGACCTATAGATATGGTTTCTGGCTGTAGCACTGATTTTAACTCGTAAAGGTAGGTTTTTATTTCCTATAGGCATGCTTTCTAATTACTGAATTGACTTAAACCCTATAGGCATGATTTCTAGGTTTGAGTGGATTTGAATCCTATAGGCATGATGTCTATAACTGTGTACGGGCAGAAATTAAACAGATCAGGGAGGACAGGTAACAAAATCCTATAGGCATGCTTGCTAATGCACATTTGTTGAACCATGTATAGATCCTATGAACAGGACTTCTAATGTACAGAATTGAACGAAAGTCCTATAAGCAGGATCTCTAGTATGCAAAATATAAAATACAGAATCAACATGATCATGAAAGTCCTATAGGAAGGATTTCTAAACACAGTATAATACTCACATAATTCAATCAGCATAATTGAATCCTTTAGGCAGGATTTCTACCCAGTTTTAACAAAAGATATAAGAAGAACCCCCCAGCTTTATTAAATATCCCCAAATCTGTTATTACATAGTTATTACAGACCAGAATAGCCAAATAAATTACATAATGGTATCAGTTACACTATAGGGAGCCTTCATAGGCCCAAATAAACCTGGGAACCAGGCCTTCCACATAACAGCTTTGAAGCATAGCAATAATTCATCCACAGCGCATTAGAAACAGGCTTCCAGTGTGTCAAAGTTCCCAAGGGCCTCAGGGACCCCGGAAAATGCTCACACCAAAACCACACATTCAGAAAAAAAGTTCATGAGAGATTGGAAAGCCAGCCCCCAGTGTGTCAGAGTTCGAAGGAGTCTCATGTAGACCCTAGGCAGTGATCACACTGAGGTGGTTGAGAACCTAAGGGACTAAGAGTATGTAAAAGAGGGGGGTAGGTTTTAAAAATAGTTGAATTTCAGTAGAAATAGGATTCAGAACATAGAGTTGCAGGCAGAACTATACCAAGGGAACACACAGAATTCATGCTTAAACACATAGTTCAAATAAGTTTAAGTCTAGTTAAGCTAATTACTCATGCTAGTACTTAAGACAATCATGGCTTAATCACATAAGCAATTAGGAAGAAACATTTGAATTCAAACAAACATGACATATGAGTTAAGCAACAAGCTAACTGATTACATGCTGGTAATGTACAAAGTTCAAAACAGGTGCAGAATTAACAACAAGGCATGAAACAGATTCAACCTTAGGCTAAACTATGAAAGGGATTTATATACTTAATCTTAACAATGTTACTAAATGAGATCACATAATCACATAGAGGACAAAATCATGCTAGGAATTGAAATAGACCAGTCAAGCAAAGCATAGGGAATGGAACTGCAAAAGTTAGAGCATACAAGTTAAGCGAGAAAGCAAGTAAGTATACCACATCAATGAGGTTCCAGAATAATTTTGGCCTTGGCTTTCAGCCGGCCAAAATCAAGAGACACTTAGCACAGAAATCAGAACAAGAGAGAGCAAGAGAGAGCTTAAGCTTTTGTAGTGAGAATAGGAAAGTTCGAGTCTCGTCCTAAAGGGGAATGGGGACGGGTTTAAATAGTACTCAACTAGACAGACAAATAAGGTAATAGTTCAAACACACACAAGTTAGGAATGAAAATAGAAGTAAAATCAATTTAAGTCGGATTCAAACAATTAACAGAACATAGTAGCATAAAATCAGGCAAGTATTACTTAAATTAGGGAAAATATTATACAGAATCAATTAGTGTTCAAGTACCAAATCAAATAAGGTAAGGAAATAATGAGAACAGGTAAATCGAACAAAATAAGGAAATATGAGTACCATACAAGAAGGGAAAGACTAAAATCTTCTAATTTGGGGTAAATAAAATTAGTCAGCAATTAACGCAGAGTCAAGGATAGAAACAATAAGAGAAGTAATTAAATAATTGAAACCCTAGAAAAATACAAAGACAAGTAGACGAAAATAATTAGGGTAAGTGAAATCAGTCAGAAGTAATAAAGGAACTATAATAGATACACAGAGATGAAACAACATATTTGGTTCGTTTTTGAAAATCAAAACCCTAATTTTAGGGTAAATAAAATCGGTCAAAAATAGTAAAAAAATTATAAACACAGAGACAGATATACTGGAATATTAAAGGAAAAATACAAAAGAATAAAAAATTATTTTAGATCTGGAAGGATCTTGAACCCTAGTTTTAAGGGTAAGTAGAAGATTCGACTGAAAATAGACAGATTCGATGAGTAACACGGTAAATAATAACATTAAAGTGAACCAAAAATGGACCAGAATCTGGTTTGAACCAGAGATCCAAAATCTTGACTGAAAGATACGAAAAAATTCGTACTTCACAGAGGTTAGGATGAACACAGACGGAAATAATCAAAATATAAGAGATTTTGAACCAGACCTGGTTTTAATCTCACGAGATCAACTTGCCATTTGAGGCAAACCAGTTTAAGTAACATCAAAGACGGACAGTAGGTAAAGAAATAAGGCTGAAGGCAAGGAATCAAGAAATGATTCCATTTCTGGCCGGATTTGAAGGAGAAATGGTGACGGCGGGGTAGGGTTTGAGAGGGTGAGAGGTGAGGACAAGAGTGTTTGAAGTCGGCGGAGACAGGATAATGGGGATTAGGGTTGGGTTTGGTTAAGTTTAAAAGGGTGGATGTAGTGTGAACCGTTGATCTTAGAGATCAACGGTCCTGATTTAAGGGGTTTCTGGGTCGGGTGGTTTAATTGGGTATGGGTATGGGTTGAACGGGTATGGATATTGGGCTGGTTAATGTATTGGGCTGGGGTAATTGGATTAGGCTAGGTTCGAATTTAATTAGAAAAAGGGCTAGGTTTTAAATACTCAATTAAATTAATAAAATACCTTATAAAAATAAATTAGTAAATGATAAAAAATGTCATTTGTGCATGAAAATATTTTAAAACAATTACTTAACATTGTAAAAATATAGAAAGTCATTTTTATGTAAATAATGTAATTATGCATATATATGGGCTATTATTGCAAAGCGTGCAATTCTAGCCTTAAAAATGCAAATGTAATTTTAAAAAAATGCAATTAAAATATATAAGCATTATATGGGCATAAATGATGAATTTAGATGATTAAATTATCATAAAAATAATATGAAGGATAATTATTAGATATTTGTATAATAAAAAAAATGCAGAAATAAATTGATTTAAAGCCCTTAATATTATAGGAAAGTCATAAAAACACTTATGCATGTCTGTAAATCTAATAATAATGCATGTGCACTATTCTGAAAATATATATGCATATTTAAAATATATGAGGAAAAAATGGGTATCAACAATGGCATTATATTTGCGTTAGCCATCATTGTGTCATCAATATCATATAATGGGATTCAAACCCAATGTCTTATTATCATGGCGCACCAGGACTTGAACCTGGTGTCTAACCCTCATGGAGCGCTGTGACTTGAACCCACCGTATTACCCTCATATAATATATAACGCAAGTTATTTCATTCAGTTTAAGGAATGTAACATAATTTTGTGTAGCCATAATTTTATTTTTGATCAATTGACATAGTGAAAACTATCATAAATAATCGAATAAATTTACATGATAATTTTTTTTATACAAGTCATAAAGGCGTGTAAACAATTATGAATGACTAAAACATAAGGCGATACTCTAACCGTTCGAGACAAATACATCAATTGGTTTAGATAGACATTTAAGTCACTATTAAAGAGGTACTACATCTTTACGTTAGCATACTATAACTAAAAGATTAAGAATCTGTAAGTATTACTCTAGTGATTGATCAAAGGAAGATGTAATCATTAAATTTATTTATGTTTAGCAGATGTAAGCGTACACGTCAAAGTTACTAATTTAAAAGTTCAAATAATTTAAATTAAAATTTACCCCTAATGCAAACAGGAAGCAGAACATGAGATGACACCATATTCTATGTAATTATTTATCATATTTATATGATACATGTTCGGGAGCAATATTGCACGGAGTCCTTCCAATTGTTGATCAGAAACTTGAGAAGGTCCATAAAACGGTATAAGCAAATGAAAGTGTACCTGCATTGGAGAGAAGGTTAACTAATACTTTTAGCAAGAAAATAGAAGCCGGGGCTGAAGCACATAATCTCTGTTGGTAAGAGACTCTAGCTAATAATGTATTAAGAAATCAGAGAAAAATAGAATAATGGAGACAAGATATATATAGGAGAGAATGTAAAAGTTATCTTATTCAAGTGTGTTTCTTGTGTGTTCTTCCATAGGCAAAGAGTTTCCTATTTATAGTATATAAAATACATCCAAAACTAATTAGACACATTCTAGGAATTATTAGGTACAGGATTCGGCTCTTTAGTACCGAGTTCATCTGAACCCAATATTTACGATGCGGAGCATAAATAATTATGTGTTAGAATTCACTATAATTGCAACAAATAATAGATATGAACCCATAACTTTAAAAATATAATGGGAATGCTAAAAACCATAAAAGGTTGAACTCATAAAGTTTAAATTCTTAATCCGCTTTTGCCCTCCCTATCACCTGTTAATTTAACTTTATACTTCTTGGTGCTGGAAATTAAACATCATTGCTTATTGTATTGAATTCAGTTGGTTAATGATGTGTAACTGAGGAAGAGGTGAATAAATGAATGCAAATTAAAGAGCTATCGGAGCACAGTAAAAACTTATGTGCACAAAGTATTTACACCAAATTCATACTAATTTACCATGATAAAGTGGTAAACTAAGGTAAAAATATGTATTATTTAACTATGATTTTGTAATAGCCAATTTATGAAGACATGTATCATAAATTAATTGTGCTGGGTGTAAACACTCACGCGGGTAAATATTTTCTTTTCCCGAAGCACCCTCCTATTATTGTTAGCTTGTCATCTCTTGCACGTGCTTTGTCATTACTCTGTTAATTTTGACTACCTCTTTTCTTTTATTACTATCATTTCATTGGCTTTATTTCTACACACCTAAATTAAAAAACGGCAACTTCTGAATCGTCCCCATATATTATGTCATTTTGGTTAGTCTAACTTTACCACCCAAACACATTATATGGAAATATTTCCTCTCGATTCTAATATATATATATATATATATATATTTGGGTTATGATAGACCAAATATTTTGGAGATAAAACGTGAATTGTTGATCAAGTTTAAGTTTAAAGATTGCTTTACAATTATTAGATCTGTCAAAACTGATTAGCCCAGCTCAACCCGACCCAAGTTTCGCGGGCTTTAAATTTGATGGGTTAGACCGGTCGGCTTACCATCTGAACGAGCCTTAAAATGCACAACCCAACCCAGCCTTAAGATTGTCGTGGGCTATAGCGGGCCTCCCCTTCAATTTTTCAGAAAAAAAAAATTCTTTGAATTTTTAAATATTTCTTTGTGATATAGTTGCTTAATCATGTGAACAATTTCTGTTTGCTTAGAGCATACAAGAAGCTTTATATTTGACAAGGGATCTCGTATTGAAATGCAAATTCTCTACATCTCTAGCTCTTTTATTTTAGTGTTACATGAATATTTTTTAATACTTTTCTTTCAACTTCCTCAAGTTCAGGGATTACTTTAATAAGTTTTTATGCTGAGGTTTTTTAATTTAAGTTTCACATAATTTGGTGATTTCATCATTATAGTCCACAAATTTTTTAAAATTCATGAAACTTGCTAGTGTTGTTAACTTTTTTGGGCATTAAAAATTAATGTTTTTTCTATACTGAAGAGTAGCTTAATTATTAGTAATATATTAAAGTAATCCAAACTGATCATTGGCCACTTAAAGTAATATTTTCTTTTGAAAAAAAAAATACTATTGGTCACTAAAAACTTTCCTAGTTCATTGTTAATTAAGCAAAAGGAAAACTGATCTTATCATGCTATATGCATATCAAAAATCTAAATTCTTATTGATATGAATGGGTAAATGAACAATTTAGGGTTGGGGAGTGAAGATTATTTAATAGTTGTATTTTGTTTTTACTTTTTTAAAGTATGAATTATTTAAATTTGAATATAAGCAATTTTTGGCCCACAGGCCGACCTAGACCCAACCTCAGTCAAGTCTCAAGGGCCGACGGGCTAACTTGGGCCGATCTTATAAGCCTCAATTTAAACGGGCGCAAAATTTTCAACCCAACTATATCCAAATAGCAAGCTGAGTTGAGCTGACCTAAGGGGGAAGCCCATTTTGATGGAGGAATCTTAAGTTAAAATAGCACGGTATAGCCAGTTTTCGGACTGGTCGTTCAAAAATAGCCAGCGTTTACCAAGTCAATGAAAAATAGCCACTATTTTGCTGCAGCAGAGACCGGTCCAGCATAATATACTAGAGTTCGGCGCACCTGTGTATGAACTCCAGCATATTATGCTGGGCCGGTATACTTGCTGGAACTCCAGTATATTATGCTGGAGTTCTAGTGTACTTATGCTGGAACTCCATCATATTATGCTGGAGTTCCAGCATACTTATCTTGGAACTCCAGTATAATATGCTGGAGTTCAAGTATACTTATGCTGGAACTCCAGCATAATATACTGGCGTATTTTTCCGGGTTTTGAATAGTGTTTTCGCTCAGATTTTTCTTTACATGAAAAGTGGCTAAATTTCGATTACTTTTGAAACTGGGCTATTTTTGAACGACCAGTTGTAAATCTGGCTATTTTTGAATTTCACCCTAACCTTAAGGAAATTAAAGGATAAAGAAAAATAAAATGTCGAACAATATTGCTTGATTTATTACCACCAGAGCTATCTTTATTAGCGTGCCTCACATTCAAAATCTCGTCTCTTCTTTTATTGTAGATTATTGCATCTTATTTGTTATTAAGTGTTCTTAGTGTTATCATCTCTAACCACCCAGGTGTGAATTTAGCTACGTGGATTGTCATACCAAATATTCAACTTGGCAATTTTTTTTATATATATATTTCAACAACATATAATTTACATGTGAATATGAGCAATGTCAGTTATTATCGCAAATACTTCATGTCTAGAAGTTTCTGCCTTGTCTTTAAGAAATTGTAGCCTTCTTCCTTTTACAGTCGCATACATGTCAAGAAGCTGTTGTCGAGTGAATATAAAAATTTGTAGAATTTGTGCAGAAATTCGATCGACATATGTCCCTGTTAGCTTACATGCACTTTGACTATTCCAACAAGCATTTCTTACCTTCCACCAACATGGGCAATAGCGAATTGAACCAATGACTTTACAAATGTATTAAACCCCCTTGACCACTAAGCTATGGTTTGCGTTGTGTCAAGGGGATTCAAAATATATATAATAATATATAAAGGTACAAAACATATTTTGGGATAACTCTTATCCACCAAGGCTTAAACGGAAGGTATACTCCAAATTCTTCTCTGCTCATTGAAGCTTCCAATTACAGCAAACTGCTTTTCATCCCCAAGTCGTTTTGCCAAAACATTGTAATAAGCTGATGGATCCACATTCTCCAATACTTTTACTGCTTTTCCGTGCTCCTTGTCAATAATAATTTCACCATCTTCAGATTCAACTCCTGTAGCACTGACTTTTAATTTCTTCACTTCAAAGGTTGATTTTAGTGCAGAGAGATCTCCAGCTACTACTGCTCCAAGGATCTCACCAACAAACATATCCTGAAACATTATGACTTATAAGTAGAAAAACATCAAGAATAACAAGACAATTATTACAACGATATACACCTCTATATGATATACCCAAACAAATTGCTGGAATATATAACCAAAAACCAGGTGATAGGAAACTACTACAGTGGATAAATTGAGATGAGAATTATATACCAGATGCTGGTAGACATGATGTAATTTTTGCAGGCGATATAACCTTGATATCAAGCGCCTCCTAAATAATGCTTCAGGTGTCCTTGTCGTGTAGAGTCCTTCAAGAATTTGATGGAATGCACTGACTTTCCGTTGTATGCCAAGTGGAATGAGAATGATATTATGTTCAGAACTCAAAACTGTCTTTGCAGCCAAAGGGTCAAGAAACATATTCAGTTCCGCAAATTTATTAGAAGGAACATTGATCACATTTCCCTTCTCTGTGTTATCATGATTGATGTGTCCCCCCACAATTAGTATATCCTGCATCAAAATTCAGAAGATTACCTTTTAAATTAATGAAAATGTCTATGATGAATATCTCAGGTTCTCAACCCATCACGGTCATTGATATGACAAGGATTTATATGGAGATCAACCACAATTGAAAACAGCTATCTAAGCTAAAGGGTAACATAATATGTTCATAATGAAAATTGAGGGAGTTGACTGACAGAGGAAGTTTTACTTATGGGAGGACTAAACTTACCTGAGGGCCTAGAGAAGTTTCCGCTCCAAATTCTCAAAATCGGCTCAGAATGTCTATACTACGATTAGATCCTAACTGAAGAATATTGTCTGAATTCTTTCCTAAATCACCGCAATAATAGAGGAACCACTTGCCTGTATAGCCTTGCTTGTATTCTTGCCTTCCAAAACGATCTTTGCTATATTAGTCAATGGGCCATTGGTTAAAATAGAAATTTTCGATCCAGGATCGAGTGATTTCACCACTGACTCCAATACTTCCGATGCTAGAGGTTGTCTGAGTTCAGGATGATCGGTATCTCGGGGAGCTCCAAATTTTGCAGAATTTTCTGCTGTGTATCTGAAATTATTTAGATCAAGCTGGTATATCAGCAAATTTTTACAGTGCACAATTGAACATGTGGAAGTTGCTAAGATGAATAACATGAAATGCCAATGCTTGGCAAAGTTTACATTTTTCTACATGGATTTACTATAGGCAGATTTAGAGCAGAGAATATACCTCCTAGGACTTCGAGGTAACGAACGAGCTAAACCATAAAGAGTGTCTGAGTCTAGGTATCCACCGCTACCTTGTGGAATGACCTTGTTGTATCTGCAGTTTCCAACGGCAGAGAAAACAGGATCAGACTGGTTCATTGCGAATACATCTCCAAGGCCCACAGGAATGTCATCACGACCCATCATATGAAGCAAATCATACACAGAATCAATTGTTGCAGCATTTGCCCATCCAGTCTGACTCACTAGTATAGCCTGAATGAAAGAAGATATTGCACATCGAAAGGCATTACTTCATAACGTTATGATAATATTGAACTTACATTAGGTTCCACTCTGTTTCTGCAATAGGTTGCTAACAATTCATCAGTTTTATCCCAAGGCTGAACAGAATTGAGGGAATGTAGTTTGGACAAAAAGTTGCACATAAAGTGACACTTACTGATTGAAGAAACTTACTGTAACTACAACTGATGTCTGATCAAGAACTAAATTCTTAATATTTTTGGTTGAGGATCTCATTGACTATAGAAGACTAGCATAAACGGATGGAACAGAACTTATGGAAGGCCATTTACTTTGAGATTGATATCTTCTACAGGTAAATTGAGTAGATAAAAGAGAGCTAGAAAGTCTCCACCGCTCATATCCATATCAAACACAAGATTCTTCCCAAAATGCTTGCCCCGAAAATCCGGTTTGTAAAGTACTTCTCTGTAATAAGGAAATTGTGTTGTAAAATTGAATCTACCAGCATTTTCTGCTTGGTTTAAGACCTGCAACCACAAGGAATATAGCATTGGTCTCTATTAGCTGCTTTGTTAAACTGTAATGCAAAATGTTACAAGCAAACTTCAACTCGGTCTGATTCAGAAAGAGGCATGTACAAACAATTCAGACAGCGAAATTAGTTTTAAAACTTACATTAAGAAAGCTGACATAGAACTCTCTGTCTAAAACACTGCTAGCGTTTCGATTAGGTTTTGCTCTTACAGCAACAAGAACAGGCACTCCTCCTGGTCCAACAACTTCTTTTGTATAACCATCCTAATAATTAGCATCGACTTAGAACAAGTATGAAATACAGAAAGGTGTAAGGAAAGAATATTGATGCAAGAACATAAAGGAAAAGAAGAAACACCATTGTGTCATATCTCATTCTAGTTAATACAAAACATAAAATGTTGTACTTTTTTTGGTAAGAGAAGAAAAATATTTGACATAATTTACAATGATATATTTATATCACTGAAGGACAAGAAGGACGAAACTTTTCCGCAGCTACAACATATTATCTGTTACTAAGATGAGAAAAAGGAAATCATATTTCAGATAGAGACAATCAATCACCTGGCACCTGCCCCTCCCGTTCTTTATTGTGCAAAAAGGATCACGAAGGCTAGTCTGAACATGGCCGCTGTGAACTCCATTTCTTTCTAAGTTGAACCTTGGAGTTATGTTTATTTATTGGGAACTTGATTGTTGCTCAGAAAAATTCTCATGAATTATCTGAACAACAACAAGTTCAAGATCCACCACCACTTGAGGAGCCACATGAAGATCAACCGCTTTACCTGAATCCATTGAAGAAGTGCCTGAACCAATGGGAGTGAGAAAATCCTCAAAAGTTCGAAAACCAGCAATTTCTAGTGACTATGTTGTATATCTCCAAGAGTCTGATTATTATATTGGACTAAAAGATAATCCATGCTCGTTTTCACAAGCCATGAGTGGAGAAAACTCCACACTTTGATATGATGCCATGAAAGAAGAGTTAAAATCTATGGCTAAAAACAAAGTCTGGGACCTCGTCGAATTACCAAAGGGATCCTGTACCATAGGTTCCAAGTGAGTCTTTAAAACTAAAAGAGACTCATCTGGTAAATATCAAACGATATAAAGCCAGACTTGTAGCCAAGGGTTTTACTCAAAGGGATGGCATTGATTACTATGAAACCTTCTCTCCAATATCAAAGAAGGATTTATTGAGAATAATCATGGCATTAGTAGCTCATTTTGATTTAGAGTTACATTAAATGGATGTGAAAACAGCTTTCCTGAATGGAGATCTTGAAGAGGAGGTATACATGCGTCAGCCTGAAGGATTTTGTGATAAGAAGTCATTGTTTGCAAGTTGAATAAATCCATTTATGGGCTAAAGCAGGCTTCCCGCCAATGGTATATTAAATTTCATAATGTTGTTTCTTCATTTGGATTTACGGAGAACATAATTGATCAGTGTATATACTTTAAGATAAGTGAGAGCAAATATATTTTTCTAGTCCTATATGTGGATGATATTTTGCTTGCAACTAGTGATTTGAGATTGTTGCACGAGACTAAACGGTTCCTTATCCAGAATTTTGAGATAAAGGATATGGGTGAAGCCTCTTATGTCATTGGCATAGAGATTCATAGAGACAGATCCCAAAGATTACTTGGATTGTCTCAAAAGGCCTACACTGAAAGAATTCTGGAAAGATTCGGGATGAAAAACTATTCACCTATAGCAGCACCCATAATTAAAGGTGACAAAATCTCATTGAATCAATGTCACAAAATGCATTGGAAAAGGAGCAAATGAAAGATATTCCCTATGCTTCGCTTGTTGGGAGCCTTATGTATGCACATGTCTGTACTAAACCTGATATTGTTTTTGCGATAGGAATGCTTGGCAAATATCAAAGTAACCCTGGTCTTGACCATTGGAAAGCTGGTAAAAGGGTCTTGAGATATTTGCAAGGAACTAAGGATTTTAAGCTCACATACAAATACTCTGACTCATTGGAGATGATTGGATATTCAGACTCTGATTTGGGTGGATGCAAAGACACTGGTAAATCCACTTCAGGATACATTTTCCTTTTTGGTGGAGGTGCTGTGTCTTGGAGAAGTGTCAAGCAGACCATTGTTGCAACATCCACAATGGAAGCTGAATTTATAGTATGCTATGAAGCTACATCACAAGCGTTATGGTTGAAAATTTTTATTTCTGGCCTTAGGATTGTCGAGTCCATTTCAAGGCCATTGAGAATCTTATGTGACAATTCAGCTGCAGTGTTCTTCTCTAAGAACAATAAAGTGGCAGCCGAAGCAAGCACATCGCCATAAAGTACTTGATGGTTAGAGACTGTGTGACGAAGCAAGATGTGAATTTTGAGCATGTTAGTACTACTTTGATGATTGCTGATCCTATGACTAAAGGTCTGCCGACTAATATTTTCAAGGATCATGTAACACATATGTGGCTTAGTAGCTCAATTTAGTCTTCCTTTGCTCTCTAACAGTTTGTCTAGACATTATGTTTATTTTGATATACATGATAGTGCGCACTTTAGGTTTTTCATGTATTATTTGTGATCATTGTCAATGAAGTTGGATCTGAATGACTTATATTAAGTTCATTCAAGTTGTTAGATACTTTGTTAGAATGTATTGCGCATTGTAATACATGGAAGGAAGTGTTTGTTTAAAAGCATGACTACCATGATTCGTGTAATAATATATTCTAGTTAAAGTGATTGTAGCATAACTTTTAGTTGGGTGATAAAGTCTATGGCCATATTATATGTTTATCTCTCATAAAGGATAATCTGATTTTAATATAGGGCCAAGTGGGAGAATGTTAGAAATTTACCGTCTTTCCTAGAGACTTTTAGTGTGGCCCACATATAAGGTAATAAATTAATTACCTTGTCTTCCAAAGGAAATAATAATCAGATAATATTCTGTAGTTATGCATATATGATAGTTTCTTTGATGGAAAGAAATTACTATATATTAAGAGTACTTAGGGTAATTATAATTTATGGAGAAGTCCCTAGGGGTAACGTATTTGCCTACGAGTCCTTAGCATACCTATAAATAGGCATGTGACTCCATCAATCTGGCATCGTACGATAGGCACAGGCTAGAAGGCTCCTAGGTTTTCTATCAAAGTTTTACAAGGTGATTCTATAACACTTGAACAACTATGATTGAAGGTACGTTCCTTATTTAATTTCTGCTGCGTCGGCTCTATGTTTGTATTCGAATTTCAACAACCAAGTCCCGTGCATTTTATTACGGTAATGACTTCTTACACTTCAGAGAAGTTGGCTTTGGCCAGATGTACATCACAGAAATTATTCATTCCATCCACAATGGACAGTCCGTGCGGACTATTCACATTCTGGATGATGTGTTGAGGGCATTTGTTATTGATTTTGGGGGATCAATTTCTACTATTGGTGGAGTTATTGTGTCCTTTGAGAACATAAAATTCTGTAGGTTAATAACTTGAAAGTTTCTTCGATATATATCGAAAATCATGTTAACGAAAAGAAGAAGAATTCTTACATGTACGACCATTATCAAGATTCTTTTGTGAGTTCTACGTGGAAACTAATTTGTTGGGAAGTACATTGAACATAAGTTTTAACTGTTTTCTTTACAGATATTGAATAAAAATTAGCTACTTTTTCACAATTTTCTTGTAACAAATTACAAACAAAAAAAAAAGGGGGCGAGAAAGTGGAGGAACATTTCAGTCCCTTTACTATATTTGTCCTCACGTGTATGATCTTATGAAGGATTCATATGTCAATCCCAACTAGATTTATCGTCGTGTACAACAATATAGAGTTAGTAGTTATGATTGAATAATAAAAGTTTATGAAAAAAAGAAGTATATGACATACATTTAATGACTGGGTGAATGTAAATGTAATTTTTCACAGGAATCTTTCAGAAAAAATTCAATAACACTTGTAATATCAACTTACTAGAGTAATGTACAATACTTCCTTTTCACATAACCATTAACAGTCTCAGTAGATAATGCCCAACCAATAGGATTTGAACTCGTAACACTACAACTTTGACCTATTGGCCCCTTAGGGACAACCAGAGTATAGTAACGCAAATTTACGCATATACATGTGTCTAACATGTCGATAGCAGAACATTTGCCCACGCAGAAAACTTGAGCTTTGCAAATTTCAATCAGCGAACTGCCAAAAAAATATATTTTTCTAGATGCTACTAGCAGTAGTTTAAAATCGCCTCCACCGTCTGGCCAGCGGCTTCACTGGCAATGAGCTTGCACCAGTACCAGGAAATTCCCAGTTTGCAATAATGCCGTCCCACCCGGAGCTAACAAGCATG
This sequence comes from Nicotiana attenuata, assembly GCF_001879085.1. Classification (NCBI taxonomy): domain Eukaryota; kingdom Viridiplantae; phylum Streptophyta; class Magnoliopsida; order Solanales; family Solanaceae; genus Nicotiana; species Nicotiana attenuata. The sequence goes on along the minus strand of NC_031997.1, from coordinate 35,100,960 downwards.
GGGTAGTATGGATGCCAATTGCAATCTCTCACCGGATCCTGATGGTAATCAAGTTTTGCAACCTGAGCTCCACTCACCTACAAATGGAATGAAAGAAATGCATGATAATCCAAGATGTTATCAAGTCTATTTTTTCCAAACAAAAGTTAATGCTCCCAAAATGCAGCACGCGGAAGCTGGCACAAATACCACCATTATCCCATAGAACAAAATAAAAATATATATGCGAGGTGTGCAGCTTGACCCTCATATATAAAGCATATATACATTGGAAGTAACTATATGAAAGGCATAGTAGACCATACAATTCGTGGGAAGATTGATATTTGCCTTCATGCTCAAAACTACTTAATCAAATTGGAAAACTGCCCGAACCCTGACTAGCTAACTTTTTTCCTATCATTGATCATCAAATTGGAGACATAACATTTCTGACGCTAATCATTTCATGCTTAATCATCAAGTTAGAGAAAATGGAGTCAAGACTATAGTTCCGCAGCTCAGATTATCAAGCCATCAGTAATTGGCCTAAAGATATTCAACCACTCAAAGCTGCAGAAACTCCTAGCTACATGCAGAATGCATATATCCAAGTCCTCAAAAGCAATGAGCAGACTTAGAAAAAAGATTCACTAGCTAATGAACCTAATATATCAGCTTATGAAGTATGAAGCAAGAAAGTAAGATGTTGAAAAGAAAAAAGAGCAGATTAAATAAGGGTATAAAGCTCCAAGCATACCACATCATAAATATAAACAGATGAATCGGCTGATCCAGTGTAGATGAACTTTTGCCCTGTGCTGCAAGATTAAAACTTTAGCAGATTAGACACTCTTCTGCAGATGTCATCAAATAGCAGAATCAAAGCATCAAAAAGCAACACCCTATAAAACACACGATTCCCAGGTTAATAGATTCATAAATCATGATAAAACTATACATATTTAAAGCTGAAGTAATTCCTCATATTAACTGCTAATGATACCAAGTAAAATTGTACATTGGTCTTAGGTGAAGATGCCTCACGAACCATGAAGTTAAGAAAATCATGACAAGCGATAAAAAGTGATGCCAATTACAAGGACTAACTAGACATCAATTGAACACCTCAAAAACTTAAGCATTCAAAAATCTGGATTTTCTTGAGCCGCTGCAGAGAAACAATTCTGATATGCAGAGGCACTAAAATTCCGAAGCTGACAACTACACTTATAGAAGCAAGTCCATTGGCCAAAATTGACAATCAGAAAACATGTTTAGCAAAGAGAAACTTGACCAATACAAACCATGAACAACGAACCTATGTGCAGGAGAAAAATAACAGCGTATAAGAGTGCGCAAGACTTTGTGGCCTTTATAAGTAGTCAATGACAGGTCACGTGGGTTTCTCCTGTTTCTAACATGTTCCGGGTAATCCATCCATCTGTAATCCCAGTCATAACTTCTAGGCCTTGGGGAGCTACATAAAAGAAAGTAGAATTATTAGCAATTCCAATGAGATCTTCTTTGCCAATAAACCTACGATCTGAAAAAAGCTGTCAAATAATTCTCTGTGATGGAGGAGAAAGAAAATCAGCAATGAAAAGTGTTTCCTCAAGACTCAAATGCACTGATTAGTCACGTACTGGAGCATTATTGGATAGAAAAGAACCACTTCAAGCACTAATTACGCCCATGAGGAGAAGAAGAGGAAGATGTGGCGAGGAAAAAGTAGGAAAAGGGGGATGGACAAAACAAAATAAAGAAAAGAAAAAAAGGAGACAAAAGGATCAAGTGAAACATACTAATTAATGTTAGAAGACATTTTCCTTATATCCCAGAGTTTGATAGCCTGATCTTTCCCATTTGAGATAAGATATCGGCCATCTCCACGCGTGTCAATATATGTAATGCCTTCTAGATGTCCAATGAGAACTCCAGCTGCTTGCCCTCTAGTTCCAAAGCAACGCCTGTCCCAAACCTGAATATGATCAAGAGTCCTTCCTCAATCAAACAGATACATACTTGCAAATTCTAAGCAACGAAACAACACTAGTATTTTGGCTGTCCATGAGAATCTCAATGAACCCTCCAATGCTTGATAAAAACAAGCATTTTTTAACTACAAACTATCAGAATCATTAAGGGGTTTAACGCTTATATTAATGGGATTACACCACCATCAGTAAACAGAAATAGAAGTCAAAAGGTTCCATATGACCCATATATCTGAACATTAAAACAGAACAGCATCATGAAATATGCTTTAATAAGCCGCCATTTTGCCAGTCTGGGGTTGGTTAAGTAATATAACGGATGGTCCAGAAAATGGTCACCAGTAATGAACTAAGTCCATCAAATTTGGATAAAACTTACCTTACACAAGCTATCATCGCTTCCAGAATATATGAGGTGTCCAGTTTCATCAGCAAAGCATACAGCATTAACATCAGACTGCAATGAAAATGCCAAGCAAATTACAATATTGTTCCACATCTGTCAGTCCGCTTAGGGGAAAATCAAAGAGCCAGAAAGAGTAAATACATATTGTATTCAGCCTAAGACACCCACTCTGTGACAAGTTCAGTCGACATTTTGGTCAAACTTGTGAATTCAAGTTTTTGAGGAGATTGGCAACTTGAAGAAATTCAGAAACATGGTACGACAAGGTAAAAATTGTTCCACCAAAATAAGTTCTATTCTGATATTCTAGGAACCTCCTTGCTAAAGAAACAATTAACCGTGCATATACTGAGCACAGAAATCAACTCAAATCCACGAATCAGAAATTCCATCATCATGCTCAAATACTAATGTCCTCTTTCAAGAAAGTGATTGGGTGAAACAGCCCCCCGACAGCAAGAACACAGAAAGAAGTGACTATTAATAAGGGGAAATACAACAGGAAAACAATACTCATAGAAAGAATATATATCAGGTTGAATCTAAGAACCAGTTCTCACTTCATTGCAATTAACTTTTGTAGGTTCAACTCCCTCACCAAAGGAAAGGGAAAGGAAATGCTTAACTAGATATAATGCACACATTTGGGGAAGGAAAGCTATATGTAAGAAAGTATTGAATTTAAATCACCTGATGATGGAAACATTTATTCACGATACCTAATTCAGGGGCATACCCAATTTTTGATTTCACAGGAAAATAAACTTAGCAAATACACCACACAGAGATCATACTAAGATGGTTGATTAGCCATATCTGCTACTACCAAAAGAACATATTACGATACCTTATGAGCTGGAATTTGAAGGCTTGGCCTTCTTGCTTCAAGATCATAAACATATATTGAATTGTCGCTGCTGCCAGCAACAAGTTCTCGCCCATCAGTAGAAAATTTCACAGAGAATATTCCAAATGAATAATCGTCATAATCATCGGTAAGGGAAGAAAATTCCAAGCCTTCATGAATTTCCTGCAGAAAAAGAGGAAATACAAGATTAATTAGATACACCAAAGCTCATGAACTATTTGCTCAAAAATTTAGCTGTCTTGATAATGACTTTGAGCCAAGTCAAGATGGATGGCCATATTATCAAGGACCAGATGCCTTCCTTAAATTGAGCTTTCAGACAAATGCAGCCAAATCTCATCTACCCAATTACTAAATCTTTTTGTAAAACAGCTACACATAACCCATCTACAGGAGATCTAAAGAGGACTACTGGGGAGTGGGGTCAGACTTTTATATAACAGCTTCCCATCTATAGAAGATCTACGATTTCCGGGGTCAGCCACCCCGTAGAGCTTCAAAACTATTTTGCTTTTGATCTTATATTTGGAAATCTAGCTAAAAAAATTTAAAGGCACTAGTCAAAAATTTACTAGAAACTGATCTGAAGTGTTGCTGAACTGCAATGTATTAGGTACTGTCATCATGTGGTTGATGATAACCTTCAGCATAAAACCTCTTTTAGAAATAGAGACAAGAATGGGAAGTGCCAAATGAGATATGGATATCTATAATTCCACAACAAAAGGCAAAACCCGTTTGTTGTTTATCCTCCACCCCATCATTGATTTGCATTAGTGCACGCAAAAGAATGAGAAGGGATGATGTAAGAGGGTTCAAAAGTATGCATAACTGAAGTATGAAATTGTAGAATTTCAGTTTCTTGGTGTATATTTTACTTTTTTGGTCTCACAAAATGCAAAAGAAAGTTTAAATTAATACTATCATACTTAAGAGCAACTCTATTACACTACATGATGTCTTTTGATATGGCTATCCATAACCCAAATGGATGCTTGAGGTCATTGATGATTGAAGTACATTATGACAATCATGATACACAACATTTCATACCCAATGAATCCCTTAAATAAGACCTCCGACTGCATGCCCAATGTCAATTACAATGGCACTACTATAAAACGAGGCACAACATAACACCTCTTGCCGAACCAACTAATATAACAAGTTGCACAGGATACATTAAATTGGCACCATCACCTTGATTACCCTAGAAAGAAAGGGGAAACAAATGATGTCTGCATCGCTCGTATAGAAAGATCAGAAATTATACGCTAACACTTCAGATTCTTCATTTGGAAACCACAATACTGGCATACTAATTTCCTCTGTATTTGAAATCTACAATGATTTATTATTAAAAAAGCACGCATGAGTACCCAAAACTGACTTTTATGATGTTAGAAGGTGATAGAATAGTGCAGCAAAGATGCAGGATATGTTGTCACATAATAGTTTTCTATCTTTTACATGTTTCGACATAACAGGTAAAACATACCGTAACATTTGCAACAGACTGTTTCATACCAGATCCAACATCAACAATATGGACAATGGGTGAAATACTGGAATAAACCTGTAATCAACAAATAAAAACCAACTCAGAAGGAGTGACAGCAGAAAACCACGGTGGATTAGATGTTGTGTTAATCAAATTCAAAAAGTTATAGCTGCATCACATATTAAGAGCTTGCGATAATGTCAGACCGAAAATATTTTCCATGATATAACAAGAAACACAAAGCTATTCTCAAAGTCACAGAATCTGTTGAAACAAAAAGAAATAAAGTAGCCAGATTTTATGATAATCATAGGAACAAACCAAACCCCAGTTGTGATTACACGGACAAGGACTAATTATGCACAAAATTGTGTTAGTCTTTACGAACTTACAAGAAAACGTTGATCTGGTGAAAGCGACGTATCAGTGATTGTCCATCGTAAACTTCTTGCTCTAATATCCTTTTGGATTTTCCAGCTTCGATCTACATTATATATCCTAATATGACTTTCCTGTTTCCAGGAAGAAAGACAATAAGATCATAACTGACAGTGGACATAAAACATAGGTAAGATCTCTCTATACTTTCTGGAAATAGAAAATTCAGCTAGATAGACCAAAACCTGAAATCCCGCGACAAAAAGAGAACCATCCGCTGAAAACTGTGAAACATAAGCACAGCTCCTCAATTGATCAACTACAGAAGGACCATTTGTTGGAAGATACCGGCTCAAAAGATGACAACAGTCTGCTGATGAAAATCTTCCTCTACCACTATAATTCCCTTCCCTGGCAGCCAACATATTAACAGGTGAAAATGGTGCTTTTCTCTTGCCAGGAAGCAGCTGTCGCATTCGCCCGTGTGGGTCCGACCTAATCTTTGTGAGTTGGGCAATTTCATGATCAAGACAACTTGTTCCCTCATCAACTCTTTGATCAATATTTAGTATCCCATCTCCCCTTGCACTTTCACAAGCATCCAATAACCTCCTAGACCTGCTCATGGTCTATCTTTTGTCACTTTCCTCCAAAGTGCATAGAGTACCTAACCATGCTACACCAAACTACTGCAACAACAACAATAACAACAACAACTAAGCCTCAGTCTCAAACAAGTCGGGGTCAGAGGATCAGATATATGAATCCGTTACTACATATAAACTCATCTCAGGCCAATATTATGCTGCACAAAACTGAAGAATAAAATTTTAATTAAGAGGTATTGTACCAATTTCAAAAGACTTAAGTCTAAGACTATTCCAGAAAACATCACTGAAATATCAATATTCAAATTACATGTCCTACTAGAGTAACTTCATAAAAAGAGGAAAAGGGGTTGGAATTGACACAAATAGATAACAGATGAAGACACCCACCAAAGCACTAGCTATCAAAATAAACTGAGCAAGCTGAACAAAACCTTTAATTAACTCCAAACACCAAAAAGATTGGAACTTTTTAAACAGAACATAGAGAAACAATTGACAGTTATACTCACCAACTGAATTCACATGTGAAAAGAAAAGAGAAAGATCAAAACTTTGATAGTACCTTAGAATTGAGAAGAATGCGGACAATCCAAGAAAATTACTCAAGAAAGTAATCTGGGAGGAGTTGACTGAATATAAGTTTGGATTTTATTAGACAATTTTGAAGAAATGTTTGAGAAAAAGATAAAGGGAAGGGAGAATCTTTGACGGTTGTGTAGGATATACGTGGAGGTACAAGGTCTACTCCTGGAAGTTAATAAACCCGCAACACCAATTTGAGACTTTTTGCTATTGCTGGTTTTTTTTTGGTAACTGGAATGTCTATCTTTTGGCTTTCCCAACAGCTTGTTTGGATGGTTGTTATTTGTTGTATTGTATCGTATTGTATCGTATTTGTGACGATCCGATCGGTCATTTTGAGCTCTAGCGCATCGTTCGGCGGTTTGAGAGGTATTAGGACTTGTACGCGTGGTCCGAACTGAAATTTCGGAAGTTCAGAGTTGATTTGGAAAGAAAATTTTCATTTCGGAAGCTTTAAGTTGGAAGAATTGACTAAGGTTGGATTTTTGAGTAAACGACCTCAGAATCGGGATTTGAAGGTTCCAGCAGGTTCGTATGATGATTTCGGACTTAGACGTATGTTCAAATCGGGGTTTGGATGACCCGGGAGCATTTCGACGTCTATTGTGGAAGTTGGCATTTTGGAAGAAACTTATAAATTTGGGTTGAATTGCATTTCAATGTTATCGATGTCGTTTGGGATTCCGAGTTTGGGAATAGCTCTGTATGGTGATTCTAGTATTGGGAGCGCGTCCGGATGTGGATTTGGAGGTTCGTAGGTCATTTCGAAGTCGTTTGTCAGAAGTTAGAAATTTGAAGGTTTTTGAAAAGTTTGACCGGAAGTGGACTTTTTGATATCGGGGTCGGATTCCGATTGCGGAAGTTGGAGTAGGTCCATAATGTCGAATGTGACTTTTGTGCAAAATTTGAGGTCAATCGGACGTGATTTGATAGGTTTCGGCATCGAATGTAGAAGTTTGAAATTCTAAAGTTCATTAAGCTTGAATTGGAGTGTGATTCATGGTTTTAGCGTTGTTTGATGTGATTTGAGGCCTCGAGCAGGTCCGTGTTATGTTATGGGACTGGTTTGTGTGATTGGACGGGGTCCCGGGGCCTCGGGCGTGTTTTGGGGGTGTTTCCAAACCAAATTGGGTGATTTGTTGCTGCTATTGCTACATCTGGTTTCCTCCTTCACGAACGCGAAGGGAGTCCCGCGTTCGCGAAGAGGAACTTTGAGGCGGTTGGGATTTGGCCTTCGGGAACGCAAGGCAGTGGACGCGAACGCGAGGCAGCGAACGCGAACGCGAGGCAGGAGCTGAGTAAGCCTTCGCTAACGCGGCCAAGGATACACGAACGCGAAGAGGGAAGGAGGCCTGGGGGACCTGGAGCCATTGGCCTTCGCGAACGCGAAGCTCCAACCGCGAACGCGAAGTAGGGGAGACTGAGAGCCTTCGCGAACGCGAGGCTATGATCGCGAACGCGAAGAAGGGCAGTGCTGGGCAGTGTTATTTTAAAGACGGGATTTTGCCATTTTTCCTCCATTTTTCAATTGGTTGGGCGATTTTTGGAGCTCTTGGAAGGGAGATTTTCGTCATCTATGTCAAGGTAAGTGATTCCCACCTATTGCAAGTTAAAATACATGGTTTGTCTAAGGATTTGAATATGGAAAATTGTAGAAATTGTGGGGTTTTGGTAGAAACCTAGAAAATTGGTATTTTTGGATTTTGACCACGAATTTGGGAATGAAATTGAGAATAAATCATATATTTGAGTTCTTGGGGTTATGGATAAAGTTTATCTTCGAAAATTTTTGGAATCCGGGCACGTGGGCCCGAGGGTGATTTTTATCGACTTTTCAAGCGAAGTTGGGAATTTGTTTAAATCCAATTGTTATAAGTATTAGAGTATATTTTTATTGATTTGCCCATTATTTGGCTAGTTTTGGAGCGTTGGGCATCGATTTAAGGTGTTAGAGTAGCGTTGGAGCCGGTCATGTAACTTCGGAGCGAGGTAAGTCTCCTTTCTAACCTTGTAAGCTGGAATTAACCACATAGGTGAACTAAATTATTGTGTGCTTCTATTTGTGGTGGCTACATACGCACGAGGTGACGAGAGCCCGTACGTAGCTACTAGCTATGCCTATGTCCGGGTAGTTTTTAGGACTACATCATGCCTTATTGATATTGTTATTGATTTATGTTTATTGTTTGCCTTGAGAGGGAGCGAGATTGAGTTCGCTTATTAAATATTTTGAAAGGAGCTGAAATTGAAGAATTTAAGATTTGGAAGGTTTCGTTTGAACTTCGTAATTTCGAAAGGAATTGAGGAATATCATAATAGCTTAAGAAATTTATGTGTAACCGCGTCACATGTATGCTTCGCGAGCGCGGTAATTTCCTTAAAAAGCTAGAAGCTGAATTTCCCTTATTTTGAAAAGAATCAAGAAAGAGATATGATTTTAATGTTAAATTTATATTTGACCGCGTCGCAAGTATGATCCGCGAGCGGGGTGATTCCTTAAATTAATATTTGACCGCATCGCATGTATGATTCGCGAGCGGGGTAGTTCCTTCTACTTCTCTTATGGGATCGGGCCGTTCGCCTCAGCAGGTTAATAGATGCATTTATGGTTCGCGCCGTTCGACACTCGGTAGTGCACAATTTACTTTTATGTTGGATTGGACCGTACACCTCGGCATTTCCTATATATATATATCCACATGGAATCGTGCGTAATATTTCGCTAGAAGCCAGTGTATCTGAGGGTTTTTCCCCTTCTTTGATTTATGAAAACCTCTTTGATGAAATCCACTATATCTATGTATATGCTCCGATTACGGAGGGAACTTGCTAGTTGAGAGCTAAGTAAATTATAAAGAGGGGCATTGTACCACATATTTTATACTTGTTTCTTTCATATATTTACTCTGTCTCATATTTATTCACTTCTTTACTGTACCTGATATTATTGGACCACTAGTAAGTGTCGAAGTCGACCCCTCGTCACTACTTAACTTCTTCAAGGTTAGAATGGATAGTTACTGGGTACGCGTTATTTTCGTACTCATACTACACTTGTTGTACATTTTTGTTGTACAGGCACATGTATGTCTTGTGGCCTAGTGGGCGCGGCGGCATGGTTGATACAGAGACTTAGGTGAGCTGCATCCTATGAGCCGATCCGTAGCCAGCAGGGTCTCCTTCAGAGTATTTGTATTTTGTTTTCTATCCAATTTTTAGTCTGGACAGTTATTGTATTTCATTTTATTTCCTAGTAATTGCTCATGCACTTGTGACACCGGGTTCTGGGATAATTATGGAATATTCAGTATTGCAATTGTAAACATTTTTATTTATTCTGTAAAGATTATCTTTTACTAGCTACATTGAAGGAAAGTTACGATTTCAGAAATATTAAAAATGAGAATTTAATTAACTATTTAGTGTTGGCTAGCCTGACAACGGTGTCCTATGCCATCACGACCTTTATTGGATTTTGGGTCGTGACAACATGGTATCAGAGCACTAGGTTCCCTTAGGTCTCACGAGCCATGAGCGAGTCTAGTAGAGTCTCGCGGATCAGTAGACGTCTGTACTTATCTTCGAGTGGCTACAGGGCTGTTAGGAGCACTTCCCTTCTTGATTCTCATCGTGCGATTTCATTCCTTTAAGGCTTATGCCTTCATTTCCTTCCCATTCAACATTATACGACGTGAAGCGCTGGTTATAAATCGGGAAATGAGGAATTGTAATGGTACTACAGTTGTGGTGCGGGATGTTTCTCCTTGCGTAGTTGATTGGGCTGTTGTCGTCGCCTTGCGGAAGGATATTCTGTCATTTCAGCTCAGTAGTTGTGCTTCTGAGAGCTTTGAGGCTATGTACAGGTTGTTATGATGCTCAGGAGTTGTTATCGCACAGTATTGATGTGATGGTAAGATGCTTGCCTATGTGTCGGGGTAGTGAATGACTTTAGAGGAGGTTTGCTCAGTGCATGATTTAGAGATTCGGTATTTTATTTCCGGCGGAGGAAAAGGCAATCGGACTACAAATGTTCAGGTTTGGGTTGATGAAGAACGAGACTTGGTATTTTCGAGCGTGGTAGAATTTTCATCTGTGATGCGGTGTCATAGTCCTTGTTGAATATGTTAAGTTCGCCGGTGTTATGGTTTTCTTCAATTCGCCTTTAGGGCAGAGTATTGTGAAGTAGTACCGGGAAAGCGGCTGTCAGAGATCGCGGTGTGCGGTGGTTCAGGAACGAATCGGTGTTCCTAGTGTTGATGTTCAAGAGAGATGATCTTTGGAAAGGTTAAGGTTGGTTGCGATCTATTGGTCCAAGTGCTACAGAGATAGATTTTGATTTAAGGCAACAACTGGGCAGCGAAGGATGAGGAAGGACATGTGGGAAGTGTCATGCGGTAGTTAAATTCCTGGGAGGCCAGGTGTAAGAAGCAGAAGTCGAGTAGTTGCTTAAGGGAGAGTTTGACCAAAGTGGGAGAGTGGCATAGTAGCATATGGGTTCTGTGGTAGGATGACTACACGCCTTGAGATGAGGTTAGAGTGATTTGGAATTCATGGTGGACAGTGACTAGGTCTATGGACTTAATTTGGAATATTGGCTATTATACGGAAGAGGTTGGATATGACACAAAAGAGTTGCTTGATATGAAGAAGGGTACAACATGACTTTGGATTGAAATGTATTGTCGCACCTTTTAGTTGATGTCTATGAGAAGTGAACGGACTCGTGCGACTGGCGAATGAGCACGGGTTCAGGATGGTTTACTGATTTTGTAGCAATTGTACCCAGTGCAGCGACGAAGGAAGAATCTTGGTGGGTTCCAGGTTTATGCAATGGTAGCTTCAAGTTAAGTGGGAGAGTCCCACCGCCTACGCTTGGATTGTATGGCTATCTACTTGTGAGGTTTCTGGTGATCGGCATATTGATGGGTTATTACGACTAAAGAAAGAGAACATCAGTGGCGATTTGAGCAGAGGATTTGAGGAATGTGTGCTATAATTGGCCTTATTAATTCATGTTCAGGCTTTGGGAAGGTTCAGGATTTATGCTTCATGTAGAGGTGATTTACAAGGAAAGTGATCCAGCCGAGTGCTTCTTTGAGAGGGTGTTCGTGTTCTAGAAGAGCCTTGGAGTTTGATTATATTCGGGACCAAGTTAGAGTGGGTGACTCTCAACAACGGTCCTAGTGGATCCAAAAGTTGAAGTGTGGTGCCTGGGAATTTTGAGTCCATAACATGGTTGAGTATCGAGCTTTTGCAGCAGATTATGAAGAAGGGGCTTGGAGTGTTCTATGTTATCTTCGGCTTGCAGTGTAGCATTTGGAGGAATGAGGGAAAATGACTTTTGAGGCATGAAGAAATTATCAGAATGGGTGTACCAGCTGAAGACGCGAATATGCGCACAAGGAGGGTATGGGATGGTTCGTGGGTTTTGAGACAATGTGGTCTCGTGAAATAAGGTCACTCGAGATGAGTGCGGATTTGGGTTCGTTATGTTTTGAAGGGAGCTATTATTATTATTCCTGATGCAAGTCCAGAGTAAATTAGAAGAAGTCGAATCGGCTAGAAATGGTTGAATTGGCATGATGGTGGCAATGATCAGTTCCTTCAGCGCGTTGAGTTATGCATGTGATTTGTGGCGGTACGTGCGAGGCTTGACAGCCGCCGAAATTGATTTTTATTTGGAGGCGCTTGGGTATTATGGCTTGTTAAGTATAGATGGATCCCGGAAGAGTTGTGGTGGTTTAGACCACTACTAGAGGATTATATTTTCTGCAGTTGTGGGAATTCAGTCACGTGTTGCAATGATTCTTCTGAAAAGAGTTAAGTGAAAGGTTTCTATATGATGAAGTGTCTACCCTATTAGTGGTTCAGGAGTTAAGGTGAAATTCTTGTACTCTTGCGTATTGGCATGATTTGGTGCAGTGAGTAGCATGGGAAATGGAATTTGAGGATTTAGGGTTATGGTTCGGTGTTGGCAAGGATGTCACGAGCTCGGATGAGCAGCAAAAGAATTTAGATATTTAGAGTAAGCTGGTATTGTCCTCAGCGTCACTTAAGATCGGTGTCTTCTGTAAGAGGCTTTGTGTATTGATTTGCGGATCCTTGATTCACGTTACAACATTAGTACGGCCGATGGTATAAAGGTACAGACTTGTTACCTGGTGTGGAAGGTCGTGGGAGCATATCCCACGGGAAGATTGTATAAGTGTGACGTGTGGTCACTTGATTGACTGAAGAATTGAAACCAAGTATGAAGATTGTGGTAATATCGCTAATTCGGGAATTTGTACTTGGAGGGCGCTCGGTTCATTTGGTTGTGGACCGTGGAAGTTTGTTCCGGTTATGATGGTTGTTTCGGGGTTGGATCAGAATCGGCTTGAGGTCCGTGGATGGATCTAAATGTGAATGGGGGCTCTATATATTGAGCCGGGTGTGTTTATCTCAGCATAGCGTTCCTTATGGAGGAGTATTTGAACGTTGGATGTAATACCATATTGTGTCGTGTGAGTTGTAAAATAGCTTGATAAATTTCATATGTGTTGAGGTTCTGCATAGGTGATGGTGTTATGTGAGCAAGATGGCTCTTCAGATGCAGATCATTTATTGCGCCTTAGCCGTGCTTGAGTTTTGTAGCATATGGCGCTATCTGTCTCCCCAGAAATTTCATTTTGCACTTTGCGTGCTTGTGGTTGAGATTCGAGTATTTCACAGGTATGAGCATTTTAGCTCGGTAAGTAATTCCTTTATAGATTATTATGTGTGGATCGGGTGGCACGCCGCCACGGGTATCATGGTTGGATCGGGTTGCATGACGCAACAGTGTGATGTTAGTTAACAGTTTCCCATGTCTATTCTTGTGTGTTTTGTTTCCCATATTCTGAGGAAGATTCATAACACCTTTTCCGTTGTCTAATTATTTACGCTGGTTGAGTAGTCCTTTCCAGAGTTCGTTTCCTTATGTATCACATTTGAGTTTGTAGCTTGTTGGCACATTGCAGCATTATATGAGATTTTTGGCAGTGTCTGCAGTAGCTTATTACTTGGGCAGCTTATACTGGGTGAGACGAGATTATTGGACCTGAGATCAGTGCAATCACGTTTATATGAAGAATATTAAAGAGCAATTATCGTTACATGGTTCAGAATGAGGTAATGGTTCTTTTCAGGAGAAATGACTCAATGATTTGTTGATTCTGTAGTTGGTTATGAGTTTCTACACACCTTTTACGTTGCGACATTATTACAAGAGTTGGAACAGGACTTATATGTGTCATGATGTTATCAGGGAATGTTATTCTGGTCATGTAGGTTATGCAATGCAGAGCATGGATTCAGCAAAGGTATGCAATCATGTATTGGTGCACCATGTAGTGATTGATGCGGTGTTCGTATGTTGGAAACAGACCTGGTAGAGAATTCTGGATGTTGGAATTTGGCTCTAAGGCTAATTTGACTAAACAAAAAGGAAATCTTCAGATTTGCTCGAGCAAATGTGCTCAGCTGAGTTGTGGTAGCACAGGTAGGTGCCTCAGGTGTTAAACAGTGATTTCAGACAACTCCAGAGCAGTTCTTAGCACGTTCCAGGACGAACGTATGTTTAAGTGGGAGAGAATGTAACGACCCGACCGGTGATTTTGAGCTCTAGCGCGTCGTTTGGCGGTTTGAGGCCATGAGCAGCTTCACTTCAGGTATTATGACTTGTACGCGTGGTCGGAACTGGAATTTCGGAAGTTCAGAGGTGATTTGGAAAGAGAATTCTCATTTCGGAAGCTTTAAGTTGGAAGAATTGACTAAGATTGGATTTTTGAGTAAACGACCTCGAAATCGGGATTTGAAGGTTCCAGCAGGTTTGTATGATGATTTTGGACTTGGGCGTATGTTCTGATCGGGTTTTGGATGACCCGGGAGCGTTTCGGCGTCTATTGTGGAAGTTGGCATTTTGGAAGAAATTCATAAATTTGGGTTGAATTGCATTTCAATGTTATCGTTGTCCGTTTGGGATTCCGAGTCTGGGAATAGCTCCGTATGGTGATTCTGGTATTGGGAGCGCGTCCTGATGTGGATTTGGAGGTTCGTAGGTTATTTCGGAGTCGTTTGTCAAAAGTTAGAAATTTGAAGGTTTTTAAGAAGTTTGACCGGGAGTGGACTTTTGATATCGGGGTCGGATTTCGATTCCAGAAGTTGGAGTAGGTCCGTAATGTCGAACGTGACTTGTGTGCAAAATTTGAGGTCAATCGGACGTGATTTGATAGGTTTCGGCATCGAATGTAGAAGTTTGAAATTCTAAAGTTCATTAAGCTTGAATTGGAGTGCGATTCATGGTTTCAGCGTTGTTTGATGTGATTTGAGGCCTCGAGCAGGTCTGTGTTATGTTATTGGACTGGTTTGTGTGATTGGACGGGGTCCGGGGGCCTCGGGTGTGTTTTGGGTGCTTTCCGGACCAAATTGGGTGATTTGTTGCTGCTGTTGCTATATCTGGTTTCCTCCTTCGCGAACGCGAAGGGAGTCCCGCATTCGCGAAAAGGAACTTTGAGGCGGCTGGGATTTGGTGGACGCGAATGCGAGGCAGTGGACACAAATGCGAGACAGGAGCTGGGTAAGCCTTCGCGAACGCGGCCAAGGCTACGCGAACGCAAAGAGGGAAGGAGGCATGGGGGAACTGGAGCCATTGGCCTTCGCGAACGCGGAGCTCAACCCACAAACGCGAAGCAGGGGAGACTGAGAGCCTTCGCGAACGCGAAGTAGGGCAGTGCTGGGCAGTGTTATTTTAAAGACGGGATTTTGCCATTTTTCCTTCATTTTTCAATTGGTTGGGCGATTTTTGGAGCTCTTGGAAGGGAGATTTTCGTCATCTATGTTAAGGTAAGTGATGCCCACCTATTGCAAGTTAAAATACATGGTTTGTATAAGGATTTGAACATGGAAAATTGTAGAAATTACGGGGTTTTGGTAGAAACCTAGAAAATTGGTATTTTTGGATTTTGACCACGAATTTGGGAATGGAATTGAGAATAAATTATATATTTGAGTTTGTGGGGTTATGGGCAAAGTTTATCTTCGAAAAATTTCGGAATCCGGGCACGTGGGCCCGAGGGTAATTTTTATCGACTTTTCGGATTGGGAATTTGTTTAAATTGAATTGTTATAAGTATTAGAGTATATTTTCATTGGTTTGCCCATTATTTGGCTAGTTTTGGAGCGTTAGGCATCGGTTTGTGGTGTTAGTGTGGTGTTGGAGCCGGTCATGGAACTTCTGAGCGAAGTAAGTCTTCTTTCTAACCTTGCAAGAGGGAATTAACCCCATAGGTGAACTAAATTATTGTGCTTCTATTTGTGGGGGCTACGTACGCACGAGGTGACGAGAGTCCATACGTAGCTACTAGCTATGCCTATGTCCGGGTAGTTTTAGGCCTACATCATGCCTTGTTGATATTATTATTGATTTATGTTTATTGTTTGCCTTGAGAGGGAGCAAGATTGAGTTTGCTTAATAAATATTTTGAAAGGAGCTGAAATTGAAGAATTTAAGATATTAAAAGTTTTCGTTGAACTTTGTAATTTCGAAAGGAATTTGAGGAATATCATAATAGCTTAAGAAATCTATGTGTAACCGCGTCGCATGTATGCTTCGCGAGCGGGGTAATTTCCTTAAAAAGCTACAAGCTGAATTTCCCTTATTTTGGAAAGAATCAAGAAAGAGATATGATTTTAATGTTAAATTTATATTTGACCGCTTCGCAAGTATGATCCGCAAGCAGGGTGATTCCTTAAATTTATATTTGACCGCGTCGCATGTATGATTCGCGAGCGGGGTAGTTCCTTCTACTGCTCTTATGGGTCGGGCCGTTCTCCTCGGTAGGATTTATGTACCACACTCTCATAGGAGCAGGCCATTCGCCTCGGCAGGTTAATAGATGCATCTATGGTTCGCGCCGTTCGACACTCGGTAGTGCACAGTTTACTTTTATGTTGGATCGGACCGTACACCTCGGCATTTCCTATATATATATATATCCACATGGAATCGTGCGTAATATTTCGCTAGAAGCCAGTGTATCTGAGGGTTTTTCCCCTTATTTGAATTATGACAACCTCTTTGATGAAATCCACTATATCTATGTATATGCTCCGATTACGGAGGGAACTTGCTAGTTGAGAGCTGAGTAAATTGTAAAGAGGGGCATTGTACCACATATTTTATACTTGTTTGTTTCATATATTTACTCTGTCTCATATTTATTCACTTTTTTACTGTACCTGATATTATTGGACCACTAGTAAGTGTCGAAGTCGACCCCTCGTCACTACTTCTTCGAGGTTAGACTGGATACTTACTGGGTATGCGTTGTTTTCGTATTCATACTATACTTGCTGTACATTTTTGTTGTACAGGCATATGTATGTCTTGTGGCCTAGTGGGCGCGGCGGCATGGTTGATACGGAGACTTAGGTGAGCTGCATCCTATGAGCCGATCCGCAGCCAGCAAGGTCTCCTTCAGAGTATTTTTATTTTCTTTTCTGTCCCATTTGTACTCCGTACAATTATTGTATTTCATTTTATTTCCTAGTAATTGCTCATGCACTTGTGACACCGAGTTCTGGGATGATTATGGGATATTCAGTATTGCAATTGTAAACATTTTTATTTATTCTGTAAAGATTATCTTTTACTAGCTAGATTGAAGGAAATTTACGATTTCAGAAATATTAAAAATGAGAATTTAATTAACTATTTAGTGTTGGCTAGCCTGACAGTAGTGTCCGGCACCATCACGACCTTTAATAGATTTTGGGTCGTGATAGTTGTTTCACCAAAGAAATAATATTTTGGACAAAACTAGAATTTGAGATGAAAAATTGGGTTACTGATAATCAAGAGACCAAAAAAAAATAAAAATAGGCTTTCTGAGAATAATAATAAAGCAGTAAACAAATTTTTTATTTCAGTATGATGTCAATGATGCCCTTTTCCCAATACAACTTCCTCCTTTTATAGTTGATTCTAGGTAAAGGAATAAAACCTAAGCTTTAATGAGACAATTATGGACAATAAATGACATTAAATGAGCCGTTACACAATCATTCCTATTAAATACCAATTTTCTAACATATCAGGTATTTAATACTGAATTTGGACTCCTTTTTGTCTTCAGATTCATGTCTTCAATGCCTTTCGACCCACTGGCTTTAAATGACTTTGAATTGGTACGGGACTCGTGTCTAAACTGCTTCTCGTGCCTATTTCACTTCTTCTTCCCGTACCTGTCATTTCCCGTACCTTTTTCCCAATTGTTACGCTTTTACCACTTGTCCAGTCCACGTGTCACGCCACGTCATCTTCAATATAAATTCAACTTTTTTCCCAATACAATAGTATTTTTATTTTAAATATAATATTTGTTTTGAGTGAAATTTTATTATATCGTATTGTTAAATCCGTTGTTACGTAACGACGAAAAGTGTTACTTTATGGAACTTTCGATTTGGTGTGATCGCGTCGTTACCTTATTTTATTCTCTTATCTTGTCATTCCTTATTATTAAATAATCTTATTTTATTTTTCCCTACCTTTTTATATAATAATTCTATCTCGTACCTTATTTTTTCTTTATAATATTACAAGTTTATTCTTCATATTATTAATGCATGACATTATGAAACGATGATAAACAATACAATCTATCCAAACATTGTATACATCAAAATGAGTACAATAGAATACAATATTATAAAATATGTTATGAAACAATACATAACAACTGTCCAAACAAGCTATAAGTCAACCTGGAAATAAGAAAATGTAAGACTTTTGGGATATTCATGAAATTAAGTCTTTGGGAGTGGGACTAATAATATCTTTTTTATTTGCATGGAAAGATTCATACAATTTTGTAAATAAAATAGAACTTGGATTAAATTTGATTGTAAAAAGTAAAAATTAGCTCAAAGTAAAGATTGTTCTAAGTCTATAAGTGATAGTCACATCTCAATGATTATGTATAAAATTTGGGGTGCCAAACTCAATATATAACTTTTTGCACATCAATAATAAATGGTGACTGTTTAATTAAAAAAAAAACTAACGTGGGATTGACAACATTTTGTACACGTACGTCAGAGCAGGACATAGTAGCTAGATAACATGGATGGTCCAGCATTGAGATGGTTGTAACAATTAGTACTGAATAAAAGAGTCCTTTCTTAATAGATAAAACTGGGACTTTGCCTAATTAACTATAAAAATTAAGTACAAGTGATTAGTGATAAGGATTATCCAAGACAGTACAATAAGGTTACAGTCCATACATTTAACCATTGTTGGATTTTAACAAATGTAGAATGAAAAAACTTAGTAGGTGTTTGGACATAAAAATTGTAATTTTTTTAAAAAAAAAGTAGTATTTGGAATTAAGTTAAAAAATGATATTTGGAATTTGATATTATATTTGAACATGCATTTTATTTGAAAAAAATATTGTAGTTTTTTGAGCGGGAAAAACTTTTTTCCAAAAAACTTGAAGTGGCCAAAATCACTTTTTGGTTTTTAAAAAATTCATTTCCGAAAAATCTCACAGAACTCACAAGTTTTCATGGACAAATACGTTTTTGAAAAACAATTCGGAAAAAAGAAAAAAAATCTATGAACAAACAGGTCTATAATTTAAACACCTACTTTTGTGGGTTCACAGGTATTTTTCACATTTGCTAGTGATGTCTGAATTTGCTTAGTTATTACTGATTTATCATTGGTTCTAATTTTTTTTCTCTATTTTATATCCATGCTTACCACAAAATTGATATTTTTGTTTATTATTCTTTTCTGGAAATTCTTTGCGACTAATATTTGTGTCTGTATATGGTTAAAATCGGGCTTGCCCGATTTTGCTATTTAATCGAGACCAGGAGATCACGTCGAGGGTCAACCTCACAATGGATCGGGCTACAGCACGAAAACGAGGTGTCGAGTTTAAGAATCGAGATGTCCGTCGAGACCGAGACCAGCAACAATCGAGACTAAGTATGACCGACTTCGAGTATAGTGCAATAATGGAAAGGCGAGATATCCGTAACCGCTCGAAGATCACGGCGGAAATCCCGGAACAGATCAAATCAAGGGCGGTTATTTGTACCAATCATGGAATTTACTTCTGTAAGTAGAATTGTACCATAATTAGGATTCCTCTAGTATATAAAGGGGAGTCCCCATCATTTGTAAAAAACCGACATTCATACAGATCAAAGCAATATAATATTCTCTCTTTAACTCACGTTCTTTTGGTTATCAACTTGCTGCTCTTTAACTGTTCCTGCTCTACCAAGCTCAAGGGTTCATTAGCTCGAGGGCATTGACCAAATGGTGGTTTGCTTTGTATTATTGTTAATTTGCATTACTTATCTTAACATTTGTCAATTGATATTAAGTGAAATCACGTATCCTTAAAACCACATTATAAGTTTAGTTGTTATTCAATTTTTAGGGTAAATAGTTTGGCGCCCACCGTGGGGCTAAGGATAATAGTGATTTCTTATACCGGCCTTGGTCTTTATGGCGAAAACGAACACGTAGTCGCCCTGGGAAACGGAGTGCCTCGAATCAATCTCGACGCACCACAGGCCGTAGATCCGGTTGATGTCAGTTCTCGTGTCGCCATTCGTGAAGATTTAGCCGCCGACCCTGAAAATAGTATCCGCAGAGACGCCCGGGCAGCCGATCAGAACGCACAAATGGTGAAGAAGGCGGAATTAGCTTTCGAATGATACTTGACATGCTACAAACTCAGCAAACCGCGATAGCGCAATTCCAAAATCAGAATCGAGCCCCAAGTAGAATCGAACTCGATACATCATAGGAAGTTGCTCATAGGGTCGAACCCGTACAGGAGAAATTGAACGATAATGGATCGGGAACTGATCCCGCTGTCATGAAGATGCTCGAGAAGCTCACTAAACGGATTGATTCAGGAGAAAAGAAGATCGAGGCTAATGATAAAAAGGTAGAAACGTACAACTCCCGGGTTGATCAAATACCGGGGGCACCCTCGATTCTGAAGGGTTTGGATTCGAAGAAGTTCGTACAGAAGCCTTTCCCACCAAGTGCGGCTCCGAAGCCCATTCAAAAAAATTTCGCATGCCAGAAATTCTCAAGTACAATGGAACCACTGATCCTAACGAGCATGTCACTTCTTATACATACGCAATAAAAGGAAATGACTTAGAAGATGATGAAATTGGATCTGTTCTGTTGAAAATTTTTGGAGAAACTTTATCGAAGGCGGCACTGATATGGTACCACAATTTGCCGCCGAATTCCATCGATTCTTTCGCCATGCTTGCCGATTCGTTCATAAAGGCACACGCCGGAGCAATAAAGGTCGCAATTAGGAAGTTGGACCTCTTCAAAGTGAGACAAAAGGATAATGAAATGCTAAGGGAATTCGTATCTCGATTTCAGATGGAGCGCATGGACCTACCCCCGGTTACCGATGATTGGGCTGTCCAAGCCTTTACTCAGGGTTTGAACGAGTGAAGTTCGGTAGCGTCACGTCAACTAAAGCAGAATTTGATTAAATATCCAGTGGTGACCTGGGCCGATGTGCATAATCGATACCAATCAAAGATTAGAGTCGAGGATGATCAGTTGGGAGCCCCGTCCGGTTCCGTTTACCCAAATAGATCCGAAGGCAAGATTCAAAGAGACATCGACAGAGAGCCCCGATCGAACAGGGATCAGTCCCAACCATATAGCGCAGATCGTAGAAATAACGGACCGGGACGTAATCTTGTTCAAAATGATCGAAGGAATGATCGAGGTCAAAATTCTTGAGGGCTCATGAGTAAGAGTGGCTTCGATAAACATGTCGAGCCTAAGGAAGCACCACTGTTATCGGAATACAACTTTAGCGTCGATGCTTCAGGTATTGTGTCAGCCATTGGACAAATCAAGGATACTAGGTGGCCCAGACCCCTGCAGACCGTTCCAGCTCAAAGGAATCCAAATCAAATGTGCAAGTACCATGGAACCCATGGTCACAGAACCGAAGACCGTAGACAATTAAGGGAGGAGGTAGCATGTTTATTTAACGAAGGTCATGTTCGAGAGTTCTTGAGTGACCGGGCAAAAAATCACTTCAGAGACAGAGATGCAAACAGGAAAAACAAATAGGAGGAACCGCAACACGTGATTCATATGATCGTCAGTGGGGTCGATATTCCTCAGGTTCCGACATTTAAATGCACCAAAGTTACAATCATAAGGGAGAAGCGTACTCGGGACTACTTACCAGAAGATACCTTATCTTTCAACGGTGATGATACAGAAGGGATCGAACAACCTCATAACAACGCACTGGTAATATCTATCCGTATGAATAAAATTCAAGTTAAATGTGTGTTGGCTGATCCAGTTAGCTCGGCGAATATTATTCGATTGAGGGTCGTGGAGCAGCTCGGCTTTCAGGATCAATTCGTGCCTGCAGCTCCAGTGCTCAACAGTTTCAACATGGCAAGTGAAACCACTAAAGGGGAAATCATGTTGCTAGTAAATGTGGCCGGAACTATCCAGGAAACGAAGTTCCACGTGATCGAAGGTGATATGAGGTACAATACGTTGCTCGGAAGACCTTGGATCCATAATATGAGGGTAGTACCTTCAACGCTTCATCAAGTCTTGAAATTCCCAACACCAGAAGGAGTCAAAACGGTGTACGGGGAGCAACCAGCAGCCAAAGAGATGTTTGCGATTGATGAAGTAATACCAGTATTGGCACTAACTTCATCAAAGGGACGGAACCAAAGGAAAAGCAGGAAGTCAAATAGCAACCACAGTCACCAGCCTCGACCAGATCAAAACAGCAGGAAATTATCGAGGATGATGATTGTATGATACCTCGAACCTTCGTAATCAATGATGATTCCGACACCACAAAGTCGACGGACGAAGAGCTAGAGAAAGTCATACTGATCGAGCATCTGCCCGATCGAAAGGTATACCTGGGCATGGGGTTAACTCCCGAGCTCAGGAAAAAACTAATTAAATTCCTTATTAAAAATAAGTATTGTTTTGCTTGGTCCCACCTTGACATGACAGGAATCCTACCGGAGATCACCACTCATCGATTGAGTTTGGACCCAAAGTTCAAACCGATAAAGCAAAAGAGAAGGCCACAGTCTGAGGTAAAGCATGCATTTATCAAGGACGAGGTAACCAAACTTCTCAAAATAGGATCTATCCGGGAAGTAAAATTTCCCGAATGGTTAGCAAACGTAGTTGTAGTCCCCAAGAAGGGGAATAAACTTAGAGTGTGCATAGACTACAAAGACTTGAACAAAACATGCCCTAAGGACTCCTTTCCTCTGCCGAATATCGATCGCATGATCGATGCCACGGCCGACCATGAGATCTTCGATTTTCTCGATGCCTACTCCGGGTACAACCAAATACAAATAAACCCGGAGGATCAAGAAAAGACTTCATTTATTACTAAGTACGATACTTATTGCTATAATGTAATGCCGTTTGGGCTAAAAAATGCTGGTGCTACTTATCAACGCCTAGTAAACCGAATGTTCGAAGAACAAATATGTAAATCAATGGAGGTTTATATTTATGACATGTAGGTTAAGTCCCTGCGCGCAGAGGACCATTTGCCATATTTGCAAGAAACCTTCGACATATTGAGAAGAAATAACATGAAGCTCAACCCCGAGAAATGTGCATTCGGGGTCGGTTCAGGCAAGTTCTTTGGCTTTATGGTATCAAATTAGGGAATCGAGATCAACCCCGATAAAATAAGGCAATCGAAGACATCACAATCGTGGACAACGTTAAGGTCGTACAAAGGTTAACAAGACGGATAACTGTTTTAGGCCGATTCATCTCGAGGTCTTCGGATCGAAGTCACAAGTTCTTCTCACTGCTCAAAAAGAAGAAGAATTCAATTTTGGCCCCAGAATGCCAACAGGCATTGGAAGAATTAAAGCGATAACTTTCGAGCCCACCGTTGCTTCATACTCCGAAAGCGGACGAGCAACATTACTTATATTTGGCAGTCACGGAGGTCGCGGTAAGTGGTGTCCTAGTTCGAGAAGAGCAACGTACGCAATTTGTTGTTTATTACGTTGGACGAACTTTAGGTGAAGTAGATACCCGGTACCCACACTTAGAATAATTAGCGCTTGCTCTAATAAGTGCCTCTAGGAAATTAAAACCGTATTTTCAAGGTTGAAAAGGAACTATTGCTAAAATCAAGTACATCATCGGGGGTGTGGACCCTTTTCACAGACGGTGCTTCGAATGTGAAGGGGTCCGGGCTAGGCATCGTTTTGAAGACACCCACAAGCAATACAATTAGACAATCTATCAAAACCCCTAAGTTCACTAACAATGAGGCCGAGTATGAGGCCATGATTGCAGGTCTCGAGCTGGCTAAAAGTTTGGGAGCAGAGGTTATCGAGGCCAAGTGTGATTCCCAACTCGTGGTTAACCAAGTCAACAAAACCTTCGAGGTTCGAGAAGATCGAATGCAGAGGTACTTGGACAAATCGCAGGTGACCTTACACCACCGGTTCAAAGAATGGACCCCATAACATGTACCTCGAGAGCAGAACGGCGAGGCCGATGCCCTTGCAAACTTGGGGTCATCAGTCGAAGATGATGAAATTAGCTCGGGGACTGTCGTACAACTTTCAAAGTCGGTAGTCGAAGAAGGCCATGCCGAAATAAACTCCACAAGCCTAACTTGGGATTGGAGGAACAAATATATCGATTATCTGAAGAATGGGAAACTTCCATTGGACCCTAAAGAATCGAGGACTCTGCGAACGAAAGCTGCACGATTCACATTGGCCGAAGATGGAACATTGTACAGAAGGATGTTCGAAGGGCCGTTGGTAATATGCTTGGGTCTGGGAGACACCAACTACGTCCTTCAAGAAATTCATAAGGGCACTTGAGGGAACCATTCTGGTGCCGAATCACTGGTTCACAAAGTCATCAGAGCAGGGTATTATTGGGACAGTATGGAAAAATATACTAAGGAGTTTGTTCGAAATGCGACAAATGCCAAAGACATGCACCGATGATTCATCAGCCCAGGGAGCAGCTTCATTCAATCTTATCCTCATGGCTGTTCATGAAATGGGGAATGAATATCGTCGGCCTTCTGCCATCGGCCCTAAGTAAATCTATGTTCATTTTATTTATGACTGACTATTTCTCTAAATGGGTTGAAGCACAAGCTTTCAAGAAAGTCAGAGAGAAAGAAGTTATAGACTTCATCTGGGATCACATCGTATGCCGATTCGGGATACCCGCCGAGATAGTGTGTGACAATGGAAAATAATTTATCGGCAGCAAAATAACGAAGTTCCTCGAAGATCACAAAATAAACAGGATATTATCGATGCCATATCATCCTAGTACGAACGGACAAGCCGAATCAACGAACAAGACCATCATTCAAAACCTAAAGAAAAGGTTGATTGACACTAAGGGGAAATGAAGAGAAGTTTTTCCCGAAGTCCTTTGGGAATACCGGACAACGACAAAATCCAGTACGGGGGCAACGCTGTTCTCCTTAGTATATGGCGTCGAAGCTCTGATCCCGGACGAAGTCAGGAACCACGCGTCAGGTTTCGATACACAACGGAAGAATCAAATCACGAGGCTATGAACACAAGCCTCGAATTGCTAGACAGAAAACGGGAAGCCACCCTCGTTCGAATGGACGCCCATAAACAGCGAATCGAAAGATCTTAAAATCGAAGAGCCAATCTTCGACACTTCAAAATAGGGGACTTAGTTCTGAGAAAAGTCACCCTCAACACTCGAGATCCAAACGAGGGGAAACTCGGCCCAAATTGGGAAGGACCATATCAGGTCCTCGGTATCATCGGAAAGGGATCTTATAAGCTTGGCACGATGAACGGCGAACAACTGCCAAATAATTGGAACATATCACTCCTCAAACGATACTATTGCTAAGGTGTGACTCTCTCCCTTTTTTGTTTATATTTGATACTAACTTATTACAGGTGTTCGATCAAAGACATTTGGAAAATCTTCAACACAAGGACCTCAGGTTTTAAAGCACGCGTTGCACTCTTTTTCCCTTAGATCGGTTATTGTCCCAAATGGGTTTTTCCGGCGAGTTTTTTAACAAGGCAACAATTATCTGTGCTACCTGGGGACAATTCAACAGTATCCGAGGCTTCTTTACATTCAACCTCAAATACTGGGAGGCATCACCCTCGGATGTTACATTTTCAAGGAAGATGCTTCGTGTCAACAGGGTCTCGATAGGAAAATTTTGTAAAGGGCCAAACGGTCAAATGAACCGTGCCCATGTAGATTAGCCGAGCCCTAATGACAAAACATGTACGCATGAATAATCTATTGAAAGAAGTACTTTTTCCTTATCAGATGTTCCATGCCTTAGTGAGATTTCTACTTTACAATTTCGTGCTTACGATATATTACGAAAACCGGCTCAAGAGCCAATCGCAACTAAAGCTCGAGCAATTAACCCCGTACTCGGGGACTCCCGTCTGAAAATCGACATGCTCGAATTATTAAACTTCGAAATCTTAAGACCTTAAAAAGGCAATCCTCGATTTTATAAGCCACGAACACCCCACTCGGGGATTGATACTTTGAACAAGTTTGAAGTATAATCGAGAAACAAGCCCAATGGGCAAATAACAAGTTAAATGCTACGGCCAAACTAACACGGTTCGGAGACATCCGAATTCTGTAATCAAACAGGCCTTCAATATTTTCATAAAACCGGTTAAAAAAGGGCTACCCTTGGCAAATTTACATAGGGTTTCGATAACATCAACCTTCGAAAACCTTAAGAGGTACCAAATTGTTCGAACTCTTGAATAAACTTATGCTAAGGCATAACAAAGTTTTTTGATAACACTGAACCATAATGGGTACAAATTTATCTCATGCTAAGGCATAACAAGTTTTTATATGATTAAACTTTTTAAGCTGAAAAAGGAAAAAAGACACTCTTTTAAGGCCGTATCGGCCTAATTCAAGAGCCTAAGGGCCGTTTTATTTTTGAGTTCGAAAAGTCGTCCTCACTCAACTAAAACCTAAGGGCCATTATATTATTGAGTTCGAGGATCCACCCTCGCTCAACCGAAACCTAAGGGTTTTTTCTACTCCGAGTTTGAGCAAGTACTCACTCGATTATAGAGACTATACCAATCTGATTTCGACAAAATTTTCGCAAGACAACGAAGTGAGTCAAAATTCTCATAGGATCTAAAGTGTATAAGAATTATCATAAGGCAAAGGAAAACAGAGTTTTCACAATTCACAAAACAGAAATCAAAGACAAATCGGATCTTTCATATATGCAAAAATATTTACAAAGACCACGCAGGGTCTTACACAAAAAATCCAAAAAAAAGAAGAAAAAATGCTTAGTGCCTAATCTTCCTGGGAGTCTCATCTTCATCCGTTCCACTCTCGGATTCACTCGAGCTCCCGGAACCATCATCATCAGAGAGTAAAGCTTTGGCTTCAGCCTCTAGCACTTTCGCGATCTCGATATCGGCAGTAAGGTTAAAACCACGAGCATGAATCTCTTTGAGAGTATCTCTCCGTGATTGGCGTTTGGCATGCTCGACACCGCAGGATGATCAGACCTGAGCTGCATCAGAAATTTCCTTTGCTCTAGTGTGAGCGGCTTCAACATCAGCTCGGTAGACGGCCACGACCGCCTCTCCATCCCCCTTTACTCTTTCTGCCTTAGATGTGGCCTTTGCAAGCTCAGCGGCCAACCGAGCCTCGAGCTCCTCAATTTTCTTGGCTCGGGCCAAGCTCTCCTCCTTCACGCTATGGAGTTGACGCTCAGCCGAAGATAGCCGGGCTCGAGCAGTATTTTTCTCCAAAGCGAGGCAGTCCATGTTCTGCTTCCACACCAAAGTCTCTGCCTCTTTCATCTTAGCCTCCTCGCGAAGCTGCTTGATCTTTTCGGCCTTCTACTGAACCTGCAGGATCAAAGTATTAGTCGCCATCCCCGAATAGACACACCAAACTTCTAATAAAATTCTTCATTACCTGTTCGATCAAGTCAGTCTGCTCTTTGTGAGCTTTGGCCTGTTCAGCTCGGAGGTCCTTGATCTCCTCTTCTTTTTGCCCACTGAAGAGTTTGAGGGAATCTCTCTCCACCGTGAACTTTTTGAGATCGACCTTACATTAATTTAGCTCGACTCGGGATTTGGAAAATACTTCCCGATGAAGCGTCACGACCTATGGAGAAAGGAAGGAAATCAGGCAAACGTAAAACTAATAAGGGAAGCTGAAGTCTACCTGGTTCAGGAGTCGCTGAGACTCATTGAAATGATAGATGCATCTAGATCAGAAACATCATCAACCCCCGTGAATCAGCCACGGAATAAGCCATCCCCTTCGTGGGCTGTTCCCAGGTCGGGGGTCTCCATAGCCTGGGCCTCCTGAAATTGCCCCTCAGAAAATGTGGGGAGGGGCGGCGAATCATCAATGTTGATTGCCACATTGATGTTCTAAACGCCAATACCATACAAGAGAGGGGGGGGGGTGATTTGTGTGGTACCCAATTTTCGATCTAGAAGAACCAGGTTCTTCTAAGTGATCTAACTACTACTGTTTGCGGAATTAAAAGTACATAAAATAAAGAACATAGAGATTTTTATGTGTGTTTAACACCTGGCTCAAAAGGTGAAAAAACCACGACCTACTACTCAGTAGGATTTTCCCAAACTTCCACTAAATCACTGAGCCAAAACAACATTTACAAAAACTTTTTGTAAGCCTAAGGATTAACTCTAACCCCTTTGTAGCACACAACCTCAACTGTTGCGACAACTTCAAGTTAGCCTATAACTTGAATACTCTAAGTACCATTTACAATTGCTTCTATAAAAGCTGAAAGGTACAACTTTAATCCACCTACTACAATTGAACTAGAATAAGAAGAAACACAATAGAACTGGTTCTTCTATTTTGTTCAAGTAGCTTAAGGAGTGCACACTTAAATCTCACATAAATTGCTTGCAAAATCGCCTTGCTCTTTTGCTCTCAATTTAGTTTTACTTCTGCGTATGTGCAACACCTACAAAAGAGAACAATCACTGTTATTTAATGAGTTAGTAATTAGAGTTTGATTGAGACTCAATTGCTGATCTTCCATCAAAGTTGAGTCCTTGAACAACACAAACTCCAACCCTATCTTTTATCCGGATTGTATTCTCTTCTCATAAGGAGACTTTCTATCCTTATCCCGTATGCAACCTTTTCGATCAGTTCAGGAGACATTGCTGCTTGATCAATGGGACTTATCTCCTTCACGTGCATCTCACATGTATAGGTTGAAAAACACTGTGCTTCACACGATGGACCTGGTCCATGACTGAGTTCATTTGTCATTCTTCAAAACTTCACCTGTTCTTGGGCCAACAAATTCCCCCTTTTTGATGATGACAAACTTTGTGCTTTTTGCTGATCAAAGAACCTGTAAGAACTCAGCTTAACCAACAACACTTAACTTAGAAATTTTACTTATCATCAAGGACCAGGTTAATTAGGTTATAAATATCACTTAATCAGAATAATGAGTAAAGCACAATATCTCTTCCCCCTTTTGGCATTATCGAAAAGTTACATACATAGTGTGAATCCCAGATTTTAATAAGTACTCATGGCCACTGGGGCAACTGCAAGTGAAATCATTGTGCAATTATCAATAATCAACAAACATATTTAAACTATCAAGATCAGAATCATCAGTGAACAAGAGAAAACAGCAGTTGTCATTGATAGAGATATGCTTCCACAAACAGACCACAAAAAGAAAGACAAACTTTCGAAACATGAGCAAAATAAAACGGAAACATCCCTGATCTGGGTCACTGGGGGTACTAGACTGGTTCAGAAGACAAATGCTAGGAGACCTAAGGCTTGGAAGAACTAGAGGGTTG
This sequence comes from Nicotiana attenuata, assembly GCF_001879085.1. Taxonomy (NCBI): domain Eukaryota; kingdom Viridiplantae; phylum Streptophyta; class Magnoliopsida; order Solanales; family Solanaceae; genus Nicotiana; species Nicotiana attenuata. Next base: position 35,071,667 of record NC_031997.1, on the reverse strand, counting down.
ATATTGGAGAAGGTTCAGCATATTCTGAAGCATTCCATCACTCTTCTCCTTTTCTTTGGCTAGCTCAGTTCTAAGGCCATCTCTCTGAGTTTCCAATTCAGCCACACGAGCCTTGAGCCTATTAATTTCATTATCCTTAGTGCCACATTCCTGAACCAAAGCCCTAACCTTGCTGTTAATGGGTGTCCTCAGAGATGAACCAGGTTCAACTGGGATGGCATTGACTGAATAGTCACAAGCCAGCAGGGTCTTAACACCAAAATGTTCCTTGCTTGATGCCATTTCCCATTTCTTCAAAGGCACATTCAGCCTGTCCAGAACTGTAGTCAGTATGAACCCATATGGAGTGGCATGAGCCTTGGAGCCATTGATGACCCTGTCTAGCAATTTGATAATGAAAGCAGGCCAGTTGATTTGCATTCCTCTCACCAGGCACTCCATAAGAACCAGGTCCATGTAATTAGCAGTGTGCCTTCTCTCTTGTCTGGGCAATATGCACTTGTTGAAAAACTCAAACAACACCTTGTGCTCAGGCCTCATTTCACTTTTTTGCAAAATCTGGCTTCAGGCACATCTCTAGAGTCACAGAACCTTCTAGTGATTTCAAGAGCAGTAGGGAGAGAATCCAGGCACGGACACCTTTGCCTTGTATAGTCATCATACCCTTCAGTAGGTATGTCCAGGATCTCAGCCAGTTTGAGTGCATCAAACTTCACTTTGATTCCTTTCACCAGGCTGGTGACTACTCCATCCTTCACAGCAGCATTGGCCATAAATTCAATCAGTTCATTCCTGGCCAGCCTCCCATCCATTTCAAGGACCATGTCCTTCCAACCTTGTGCAGCTAAAGCATCCACCAGTCTCTTCATCCCTGGTTCTTCCAGGTCCTTCAACAGTCTACCTTTCAAGATTTTTCTTCTGCCAAAAATGGCAAGCTTGTCCTGTTCCTTTTCAGATTCCTCTTCTTCTTCTTCTCCACTCCATTCATCATCTTCTTCAGTAATTTTCACCTGCTTGCCTTTCACTGCAGATCTTGTCCTCTTGGCTAATGAGGGTTCAGCAGACACAGGTACAGAGGAAGACTTCTTGGAAGAAGTCTTGGACTTTTTAGGTTTTGGTGTAGGAACCTCCACTGTTGTTCCCCTTTCTTGATGGACCAGTTCCATCTCCTCTTCTTCTGCAACCTCAGAGGATTCAACAACCTTTCTCTTTCCCTTCTCCATTTTCTTTTTCTTGCTTTCTTCCAGAGCTTTTTGTAGGTCAGCTTCACTTTGTCTTACCCTGCTTCTTGTAGCTCTTCCCTTAGGCACTGAAGGGGCAGTAGATTTTGGGGATGAAGGTTTTCTTTTCTTGGTTGGTTTGGGTACATTTTGGGCCTTTTGTGAGGTAGCTTTGCGTTTCTTTGGGTCATAACTTTCCCCAACCTTTTTCAGAAGATCAGCCAGGGTTTCCTCAGCAGATGAACCAGGTTCATCTCTTTGTTTGCTTAGATGAACCAACCCTTCAGCTGCTTCCCCAGAGCCACTTCCCCCTGACTTTATGCCACTCTCTTCTGCACCCCCACATATAGCAAGAACTGCTCCTTTCCATTTTCCCCTCTCTTCACCACTTGCTCCCTCTCTCTCTTTTCCTTTCTTTTTACCTCCACTCCTACTCGATTCAGCCAACATTACATCTCTAATAGGTCCAACTAGAACAAACCTATTTTCTACGTTTTCAACCACAGAAGAACTTACCTCAGGGGTTTCTTGAATTTTCTCAGTGTCAGAAGACCCATGTCCTTCACCCTCACTGGCAGATATAAAGGATTCGAAGTCAGACTCTTGAGCTGGGCTTTCTTTCATCTGGCTAGCTTTCAATCTCTCATTTAAAACTTTCCTCATAGCTCCAGATGCTACAGTTTTTCTAGCCAACATTTTCTGCCTTCGAAGCCTAGGTTTTGGGGATTCACTAGGAGGAGTAGATGTGGATGAATTTGAGGGTGATGGGGGTGGAGGAGTGCCAGGATGATCTTGTGGGTTAGACATGGTTGATTGTTTCTTGAGAGAATTTGGGAGTTTCTGGAGAAGAGAATCGATTAAAACTAGAGAAATATTTTTGACGGTTTTAGAATAGTGAAGAAGATCAAATATGTGGTGTGTATTTAAAGGCAATTTGACATTAATGCAGTAACGACAGCTTTTCAGGGGTCAATTAGAAGTCTAATCAAGGTGTAATTCCAGGCTTTTAATGATTGTTTTGGCTTCCCTAGATATTAGGCAAAAATCACGATTTTTAGAGTTCTAAATGAACGAAACTGGTTCAATCCCTCAACGGATAGAATTTTCTAGGAATTTGGCAAGTATAGGACTTCTGCTCATGATTGAATTGTTAATCTTTCTAATTATGCAAAGTATTGAAAACATACCTGAACTTTCATATGAACTCATACTGATGAACCAGGTTCTTCATATAGAACTCTCTTGAACATGCCTCAAATGCCATAATAGAAAAAACTTTGTAAGAGATCAGTGAGTCATATGTACACATGTCACAGGAGTATACTAATTAAAGTATGAAACTGAGTAAGAATTAATCTAGATATTTACACAAAGTTAGAACTCCTAACCAATTTTTTTTTTCATTTTTTTTCTCATTGTGCATTCTGAACTGGACCTATTAGGTGATCTTAATCATCCCTAATTCCAACCTGTTCCTTTCAAAGTTTTCTCTACTTAGTGCTTTAGTAAAAATGTCAGCAATTTGCTTATCAGTAGCACATAATTCTATGGAGATCAGTCATTTCTCATAGTTATCTCTTAAGAAGTGGTGTCTAACATCTATGTGCTTAGTCCTCTTATGATGAACAGGGTTCTTTGTCATACTTATAGCACTAGTGTTATCACAAAATATTGGAATACAACCAACTTCAATACCAAAATCTACCAGTTGTTGTTTGATCCATAGCAATTGAGCACAACAAGAGGCAGCAGCAACATACTCAGCTTCAGCAGTAGATAAGGCCACTGAGTTTTGCTTTTTGGTAGCCCATGACACAAGACATGAACCAAGGAAGTGTGCCATACTTGAGGTGCTCTTCCTATCCACTAGAAAACCTGCATAATCAGCATCAGCATATCCTACTAGATTAAAATTGCTACCTTTGGGATACCAAAGACACAGAACAGTGGTGCCTTTCAAGTATCTTAGTATCCTTTTGACAGCAGTCAGGTGAGATTCTTTAGGATTAGCCTGAAAGCGATCACAAAGCCCTACACTGAAAACAATGTCAGGTCTGCTAGCAGTAAGATACAGAAGTGAGCCAATCATACCCCTATACAACTTTTGATCAACAGATGAACCAGGTTCATCAACATCTAATTTAGTAGCAATTGCAATAGGTGTGTCTATTTCTTTAGATTCTTCCATTTTAAACTTTTTGATTAGCTCCTTTGCATACTTTTGCTGATGGATCATGGTTCCATTTGGACTTTGTTTGATCTGTAAGCCTAAGAAGAAGTTAAGCTCACCCATCATGCTCATTTCAAACTCACTCCTCATTAATTTTGCAAAGTCCTTACTTAGCTTATCAGTAGTGGCCCCAAAGATTATGTCATCGACATATATTTGTACAACAGGGAGATCCTTACCTTTTTCCTTTAAGAATAAGGTACTATCAATTTTACCTCTCTTGTAACCATGCTCCAGCAGAAATTTTGACAATCGTTCATACCATGCTCCTGGGGCCTGCTTGAGTCCATAGAGAGCCTTGTCTAACTTGTACACATGCTCAGGACATTCCTTGCTCTCAAACCCTGGAGGTTGTTTCACAAACACTTCTTCTTTCAGGTAGCCATTTAGGAAGGCACTTTTGACATCCATCTGATGAAGAGTAAATTCCATATGTGCTGCAAAGGCTATGAGAAGTCTGATTGCCTCTAGTCTTGCAACTGGAGCAAAGGTCTCATCATAATCTATGCCCTCCTCCTGGCTGTAACCTTGAACCACCAGTCTTGCCTTGTTTCTTATAACAGTTCCATCTTCATCAAGTTTGTTCCTAAAGACCCATTTTGTACCAATAATTGATCTATCTTTGGGCCTTGGAACTAGATGCCAAACTTGACTTCTCTCAGATTGATTTAGTTCATCTTGCATTGCATTGACCCAATCTGCATCCTGCAAAGTCTCAACAACATTTTTAGGTTCAATAAGAGATAAAAATACATCAAAAGCACACAGATTCTTTAATTGTGATCTAGTTTTGACTCCAGATGTTGGATCAGTGATAATGTTCTCAATGGGATGAGAACTTTGGTACTTGTGAGGTTTCACAACCAACTGGTTTCTACTAGATGTTTCTCCCATGTTCTGTTGCTGAGGAACAGGGTCATGAACAGGTTCCTTTGAGGAATTTATTTCAATTTCTCTTTGATTAGTTCCCCCTGTCAGGTTTCCCTGGAACCTGTTCCATCACCTGTTCCTTCTGTTGGTTCCACTTTGACTTGTGCTGAGGCTTCAGTCAAGTCCTTTACCAATCCAATGGCTTCATCTTCATGTTCCTGTCTCTCAGAAAGAATGTTAGTTTCATCAAATACTACATGTACACTTTCTTCTACACACAAAGTTCTTTTATTAAACACTTTATATGCTTTGCTATGTGAAGAATATCCCAAGAATACTCCCTCATCACTTCTGGGATCAAACTTACCTAGGGAGTCTTTTCCATTATTATGCACATAACACTTACAACCAAGTGCCCTAAGATGGGATATGTTTGGTTTTCTCCCTTTAAGTAACTCATAGGGAGTCTTCTCTACAAGAGGTCTAGTGATGCACCTATTGATTATGTAACATGCAGTGTTTACAGCCTCTGCCCAGAAGCTGTGAGGCAGTTTACTAGAAAGAAGCATGGTCCTAGCCATGTCCTCAAGAGTCCTATTCTTTCTTTCAACTACTCCATTTTGTTGAGGAGTTCTAGGGGCAGAGAAATTATGATCTATACCATTTTCATTACAGAATTCAGCAAACTTGGAATTTTCAAATTCAGTTCCATGATCAGACCTAATGGATGCAAGTTGATTTCCTAATTGTTTTTGAGTTTTTCTAACAAATGCAGTAAACATGTCAAATGCTTCATCTTTAGAAGTTAGAAATAGAACCCAGGTAAATCTAGAATAATCATCAACAAGCACCATTACAAATTTCTTTCCACCTCTGCTCATGGTTCTCATTGGTCCACAGAGATCCATATGGACCAGTTCCAACGACTTGGTTGTGCTTACCATTTTCTTGCTTTTGAAGGATGATCTTACCTGCTTCCCCCTTGCACATGCCTCACAAACTTTGTCTTCCTTGAACTTGATGTTGGGTAACCCTATCACCAAGTCCTTAGAGACTAATTTGTTTAGCTGATTCAGACTGGCATGGGCAAGTCTTTTGTGCCACAGGAGGGGATCATTAACCAACACACTTAGGCAAGTGATTTCATTTTTTGAGAGAGTGGACAGATCTACAATGTAAGTATTGTTAACTCTCTTTCCCTGCAAAACAATCTTGTCAGTGGTAAGATTAATCACAAAGCATTTAGTAGAGGTGAATGCTACAAGGTTACCTCTGTCACACAGTTGTGACACACTGATCAGGCTATATTTCAAGCCATTTATCAAGTAGACATTCTCAATGGAGTGAGAGTCTGTCTTACCTACCTTTCCAACCCCAATGATCTCACCTTTCTTTCCATTACCAAAGGAGACATTACCTCCTTTTAAGTCTTCAAGTGAAAGGAACTGGTCCTTGTTCCCAGTCATATGTTTTGAGCAGCCACTGTCCATATACCATATTTGGCTACTTCCTTTCACTTGGACCTGCAAAAAGAAATCACGGGTTAGTCTTAGGAACCCAAACTAGTTTGGGTCCCTTTCTATAGGCAAAAGGATGAATCAAATTCTTTCTTGCCCACCCAGGCAGCTTGTTTTTTTCTTGAACAAAGGCTTTGTTCTATTGACTGGCCTTTTCTTTTGCATTGCATTCATTTTTGTAATGGCCAGTCTTGCCACAGTGTGTGCAGACTTTATTCTCAGGAAGTGTGAGGTACTTGCTTTTAGGGTCCCACTTTGGTGCTTGAGTCCCATAGCCAAGTCCTCTTTTGTTGCTACTGTGATGCTCTTGCAACCAAGAAAGTGCATCAGAAGCCTTGTTCCATTTGCAAGTTCTGTCTAGTTCATGTTTCACATTTCCTAGATCTTCTTTTAGGACTTTAATCAATTCATCCTTCTTGTGCAACTCATCCTTCATTTTTCCTAAGTTTTCCTCTAGAGTGAGATATGTGTGATCAGCTTTCTTCTTTCCTGTTCCTAGTTTCAGTTTTAAGTTTTCAGACCTAAGTTCTAGGACACTGGTGTCAAGTTCAAGAACCTGGTTCTTCAACTTAGCATTTTTGCTATCACTCTCATTAGCCCTAGACTCTAGACTTTTGCATTTTGCTTTTAGGATATCTTCCTTCCATTGTTAATTATCTCAGACCATCAATGAGAGACTCATTCACATCTACAGACTTCCCTCATTGACAGCTATCATGAAGTCTAGTAATAACTCAGCCATTCTTTAGACAGAAATTTTATCTTGTCTTTGAGATGAAGAATACTTATGTTCATCATCTGATTCTCCGATGCCATAGGCCTGTTCATCTCCAGCTTCATCCTCTGAGTCCTCATCTGATGTTTCTCCCCAGGCAGCAACCATAGCCTTTGTTGATCCTTTGTTCTTTCTTGGTTGAACCTGTTCCTTCTTCCTGTTCCTTCGTTCACCCCTTTCTTTCTTCCACTCAATTTCCTATTGAGGGCAATTCTTGATCATGTGATCAGTCTTACCACACTTGTAGCAACCCTCATTGGTCTGTTTCTCAGGAGCCCTTGGTTTGTTGAAGGTTGTACCTCTTGAAGAACCCTTTCCTCTCATCAGGTACTTTTTGAAATCTCTTGTGATCATTGCCATTTCACGATCCTCCAGATCTGAACCTTCAGCAATTCTGAGAGCCAGACTTCTTTCCTTCTTGGGTGTATCCATCTTCATGGTTTGCCTTCTCAGTTCATAGGCAATAAGATTTCCAATTAGTTCATCCAGCTTGAGTGTAGTAATATTCTTAGATTCCTGAATAGCAGTGATTTTGCTTTCCCATGAGACTGGCAGAACTCTTGTCAAGATTTTCTCAACCTTGTCTTCTTCAAGAATAATCCTTCCAAGAGACTTAAGTTCATTTGTTAGTGTAGTGAACCTAGTATACATCTCTTGGATAGTTTCTCCTTCCTTCATAGTGAAATTCTCATATTGAGAATTCAATAGTGTTCCTCTGGACCTCTTCACTTGAGGTGTTCCTTCATGAGCCACTTGCAAAGTGTCCCAGATTTCCTTAGCAGTGGCACAACTTTGGATCCTGCTGTACTCATCTGGACCTAGTCCATACACAAGCCATTTCTTGGCCTTAGCATTTTTCTCCCACTTCTTCAGGTCTTCAGCAGTGCAGTCAGTTCTTGTCTTTGGCACATCAACTCCTTCAGCATTCTTCTTTGTGGTTGCTAGAGGACCATCAGTGACTATGTACCAGAGTTCATAGTCTTCCCCTATGATGTGATCCTTCATCCTGTTCTTCCACCAAGAATAATACTGGCCATTGAAGAGTGGAGGCCTAGCAGTGGATTGCCCTTCCTAGTTCCTAGGTGGTGCACTCATGTTGATCTTTTCCTAAGGTGTTAGCCTCTTCAAGGATAACCCGCTCTGATACCAATTGATGTTCTAAACGTCAATACCACACAAGAGGGGGGGGGGTGATTTGTGTGGTACCGAATTTTCGATCTAGAAGAACCAGGTTCTTCTAAGTGATCTAACTACTAATGTTTGCGGAATTAAAAGTACATAAAATAAAGAACACAGAGATTTTTACGTGGAAAACACTTGGCTCAAAAGGTGAAAAAATCACGACCTACTACTCAGTAGGATTTTCCCAAACTTCTACTAAAATCACTGAGCCAAAACAGCATTTACAAAAACTCTTTGTAAGCCTAAGGATTAACTCTAACCCCTTTGTAGCACACAGCCTCAACTATTGCGACAACTTCAAGTTAGCCTATAACTTGAATACTCAAAGTACCTATTACAATTGCTTCTATAAAAGCTGAAAGGTACAACTTTAATCCACCTACTACAATTGAACTAGAATAAGAAAAAGCACAATAGAACTGGTTCTTCTATTTTGTTCAAGTAGCTTCATGAGTGCACACTTAAATCTCACATAAATTGCTTGCAAAATCGCCTTGCTCTTTTGCTCTCAATTTAGTTTTACTTCTGCGTATGTGCAACACCTACAAAAGAGAACAATCACTGTTATTTAATGAGTTAGTAATTAGAGTTTGATTGAGACTCAATTGCTGATCTTCCATCAAAGTTGAGTCCTTGAACAACACAAACTCCAACCCTATCTTTTATCCGGATTGTATTCTCTTCTCATAAGGAGACTTTCTCTCCTTATCCCGTATGCAATCTTATCGATCAGTTCAGGAGATATTGCTGCTTGATCAATGGGACTTATCTCCTTCACGTGCATCTCACATGTATAGGTTGACAAACATTGTGCTTCACATGATGGACCTGGTCCATGACTGAGTTCATTTGTCATTCTTCAAAACTTCACCTGTTCTTGGGCCAACACACATGCAAGACACTTAGGGCGCTCTCTCCTTTTTGGAGGGCCTCGAACCGGACCCGTCAAGCACACCCGCCGATTGTTCGTCACGGAGGACAGACACACTCGCCGATTGTTTATCACAGGGGGAGACATCATCAGCCTCCGATGACTCGGGGCTTTGCTCGGACCATCTCCCGAGATCTCCTCGGTCCAAAGATGAGTCTCCTTGACTATCACCGGCTCAGCTTCCTTTGAAGCTTCGGCGGTCCCCCTCTTTCGAGCCACCAGCTCATAGTCAGCATTTTCTTTCTCCCGTTCTTCATCTCGTAGTTTCTGGGCTACGTCGGCAGGTAGAGCGGTAGTGTCATTCTTTAACTTACGAGCCTTGATCTTTATAGGCTTTGGAGTATCGGAAGGCGAGACCCTTTTCCTCTTCTTATCCATAGCCAGTTTTGGGGCCTCCTCTTCCCCAAGTGGGGGAGACTTCATGACAGCATTGTCTCCGAGACCTGTATGGGGGGAAATCAAGTAAAAATGAAAAAGAAACATTTCACATAAGGGCATCGAACATGGAAAGAGAAGCTTACCGTGATTTTTGGCCTCCCATCGGCCCTTTTCCAAATCGCGGCACGAGCGCTCAGCGTACGAAGAGGTCGAGGCCAGTTTTCGAACCCAACCTTCAAGGTTCGGAATTGCATCGGGCACCTAAGAAACCGCTGCATCATAGGAAAGTATGTCAATATGAAAAGGCAAAAGAAACAAAACGGTAAACGGAAGCTGTAGGTGGGTTTGTGCTTACACTTCATGTTCCACTCTTCAGGGAATGGCATCTTCTCGGCTGGAATCATGTCGGAGGTCCTCACTCGGACAAACCGACCCATCCATCCTCGGTCCTTGTCCTTATTTATGCTCGAGAACAGCACCTTGGTGGCCCGACGCTGAAGCCTTATTAGTCTGCCTCGATAAAGACGACGACTGTACATTCTAATGAGATGGTCGAGGGTAAAAGGCATCCCCTCGACTTTGCTCACGAAGAATCAAAGCAAAATAACTATGCGCCAGAAGGAAGGATGAATTTGGCCTAGGGTTATTTGGTATTGGCGGCAGAAATCGAGGATAACGGGGTCAACGGGACCCAGCGTAAAAGGGTAAGTGTAAACACAGAAGAACCCTTTCACGTAGGTGGTGATGTCCTCTTCGGGGGTCGAAATCACCACCTCCTTGTTTTCCCAATGGCAATCTTTTTTCACCTGCTCAAGATCCCCCTCAGTTATCGAGCATATGTATCTCGACAATGGCTCACATCGGCCAGGTACCGACGAGGGTTTCTCAACTTTAAAGTCGGAAGTAAGATCGCATAACCCAGGAACACACTCTTCGATGCGTGGCTCCACCGGCGTTTTATCGCCAGCCGGCCATGATGAAGAGGCTTTTTCTTTTTGAGGAACGAGTTTTGATGTTTTCTCCATTTTTTATGAGTTCAGGAAAAGAGGAAGATAAAACTTGTTGTTTGATAAGAAGGTTGGCAAACGGGATTTGAAGAATTGAAAAACTTGAAGGGAGAAGAAGTGCTTTGAAGATTAGAAGAAATTTTGGAAGTAAAGTTTGAGAAAATTATGAAGATGATCTATTTATAATATTTGCTATGACGGTTCAAAGGAACTAGTGGCCGACCATCAACTAGTGCTAATTAATGATCTTGGGAACCGCACCGACGCGACGCTTCGATCGTTTATGTCGCTTATGCCATTAGAATGACGTCATAATTGGTCGAAGTATAAAATCGAAGACTCAGTTCGTTTCTTCTCATTACACTCCAAGAAACAAGGGGACTATCTATATACGGTTAAAATCGGGCTTGCCCGATTTTTCTATTTAATCGAGACCAGGAGATCACGTCGAGGGTCAACCTCGCAATGGATCAGGCTATAGCACGAAGAGGAGGTGTCAAGTTCAAGAATCGAGATGTCCGTCGAGACCGAGGCCAGCAGCAATCGAGACTAAGTATGACCGACTTCGAGTGAAGTGCAATAATGGAAAGGCGAGATATCCATAACCTGTCGAAGATCACGGCGGAAATCTCGAAACAGATCAAATCAAGGGTGGTTATTTGTACCAATCATGGGATTTACTTTCGTAATTAGAACTGTACCATAATTAGGATTCCTCTAGTATATAAAGGGGAATCCCCATCATTTGTAAAAAATCGATATTCATACAGATCAAAGCAATAAAATATTCTCTCTTTAACTCACGTTCTTTTGTTTATCAACTTGCTGCTCTTTAACTGTTCCTGCTCTCCCAAGCTCGAGGGTTCATTAGCTCGAGGGCATTGACCAAACGCTGGTTTGCTTTGTATTATTGTTAATTTGCATCACTTATCCTTACGTTTATCAATTCATATTAAGTAAAATCACGTATCCTTAAAACCACATTATAAGTTTAATTATTACTCAATTTTTAGGGTAAACAGTGTCTATCAGAAAAAAGCAATCCAAATGAGACAAATAATTTCACTACTCCATTTCGAAAGGGGGAATTGACACTGTATAACAATGCATTAATATAATTGCAAGGCTTTTTAAGAAGGAAAAAAATTAGAGAAGACTTGAACATAAGCCTCTTTAATCTTAAGAGTTACATATTAAAGTAAAAATTTTATTTACACATCGTATGTTTGTATTAACTAGTTTTAGGTAACGCGCTTTGCGCGTGTACCCCATCTTGATGATATGTTTAGAACAATTAGATAAATATTGTATTAAAGTTATAAATTAAAAGTTTACATAATTCAAATAGGGAAAGAATTTATATAATATATTTAATAGTAAAAATTTATGTACAAGTCAAATAAGTAAGGATTAAATGCACAAAATTTGATTAATTAAAAACTTTGAATATTAGGGAAAACTTAAATGATAACTTTGGGTATATGATGATAATGAGTATATAATTACTAATTAACGCGCAATTTAGAGTTCCAATTATTGTTCTAAAAAAGTTCAAAACTAAATGGTGATGATTTTAGACTTCCTCTTTTGGTGCCTCCGATTAAGTTATTAAAGTTATCTAATTCTTGTTTATTTTGATATGCATTAAATGATAAGAATGCAACAATAATAATATATTTATCTCCTCTAAAGTTAGATACTATATTATTTGAACTTGATGTACAGTTATGAAGTGTCCTTTTATTAATTAAGTATTTCTAGAATTTGATAATATGCATTTATTTTTTGTACATAAATGGTAAAAATTGAGTGCTTATTTTTAAGGTTACAAGGTCATTCAACTTTACGTAACTACATAAAGGTTCGATCTATCGATTTCACGTGAATTTGTAAAGAATATCCTCTGAATATATCTTTTAAAAAATACTACTATTTGTGTAGCCTAATACTAAATCTGTCACGACCCGGATTTCCCACCATCGGGATCGTGATGGCGCCTAACTTTTTGGAATGCTAGGCAAGCCAAGAGATAAAGATTCAATACACTAACCACTATCCAATACAGCACATAACATCAATTAAACTAAACAGATTAAAGGAAAGCGGAATTTCATAATAATCCAAGTACTAATACACGACTGCCCAAAATCTGGTGTCACAATCCACGAACTACTAAGAGTCACTACAAATACTAGCTGAAAGAAAAATACAACTGTTCTCAAATTAAAAGAAAACAGGAAACTAGGATAACTTGAAGGGGAGTCCGGGGTCTGCGAATGCCGGCAGATCTACCTTGGGTCTCCTGTTGGACTGAAGGCAGCAGCTCAAATCGGGTTAGCACGATCCGGTACCGAAATCTGCACAGAAAGTGCAGAGTGCAGTATCAGTACAACCGACCCCATGTACTGGTAAGTGCCGAGCCTAACCTCGGCGAAGTAATGACGAGGCTAGGACAAGACACATATACAAACCTGTGCAGTTATATAATATGCTAACAGAAATAACAATTAACAGAAGATAAACAAACATTAACGGGAGGGGAAACATGCTGAGGGGGTATCAAAACAAGAATCACAACAGTAGAGGAATTTAAAACAGCTGGTAGACCTTGAACCGGTAATAACAAGTAAACACAGCAAGATGAAAAATGCATGGCATCACCCTTCGTGCTTTTACTCTCAACGTCACCAGTAATCAATAATGGAAACGTGCACGGCTTCACCCTTCGTGCTTTATCACTCTTCCTCACCATATAAATAATAGAAACGTGCACGGCATCACCCTTCGTGCTTTATCACTCTTCCTCACCAAATAAGAGACAACAATAATAGAGAGGTAGAAATGGCAACAACAAGCCTTACTTCAACACTTAAGCCCACAATACCAATCTCAACTTTGGGTTAAAACCCCATCAATACCAAATTCCATAAAATATGATAATAACTTCTCAACACATATTAACTAGTCTACACATGAACAATATGATCAAAATATAACATTTTTCAAGAATAAAGCTCATTCACATATTATGACTCAACAACAACGTATAGATACTCGTCACCTTACCAATACATCGTGCTCAACAACCAAACACGTAACAAATAAGCAAATAACACCTAATCCATCAAGCTATGGTTAGCCACAACACTTACCTCGCTCCTCCGGCCAAAATCAACGCTCAATCACCGCTTTTCCCTTCACACACGCCTCCGGACCAATAGAATCTAGCAAATTACCAATCAAACAATTCAATTTAAGCCTTAGGAACTACCCATGATAGCAAGAAATTCAATTTAGGCCATTTTGGAAAAAGTCAACAAAAGTCAACACCCGGGCCCGCTTGGTCCAAACCCGAAACTTGGACCAAAACCCGATTACCCAGTCACCCCCGAGCCCGGATATACAATTGGTTTTGGAATCCGACCTCAATTTGAGGTCTAGATCCCCAAATTTCACAATCCCTAGCTTCTACCAAAAAACCCCAAATTCCACCATGAAAATCCTTGATTCTAGGTTGAAATCTTGTTATAAGAAGTGAAAGATTGAAAGAAAAGAGTTAAGAATCATTTACCTATGATTTGGGGAAGAACTAGCCTTTGGAAAATCGCCTCTTGAGGATTAGGTTTTGAAAATTTGTGAAATGAATCTAAATCCCGTCTAAGTCTCTTTTACACAGCTGCAGATGTCGCATTTGCGACCTGAGCTTCACAATTGTGAAGCTCGCAAATGCGAGAATGGGATCGCAAATGCGAACCTGTGGCATTTCTACTTCTGTCGCAAATGCGAACCAATTGGTCGCAAATGCGAAGATCTCTTCCCAGACACACTTCGTAAATGCGAAAGGTTGTTCGCATTTGCGAACATAGGCTTGCCCAGCTTCTCTTCGCATTTGCGATGAGAAGCTCGCAAATGCGACCTCATCACTAGTCGCAAATGTGAACCTTGACCTCGCATTTGCGATTTCTGAGGCCTGCAACAAGTTCTGCTATACCAGCAAAAATTTCTAAGTTCTAAATTGCTCTGTAGCCTATCCGAAATTCACCCGAGCCCTCGGGGCTCCAAACAAAAGATGCACACAAGTCTAAAAATATCATACGGACTTGCTCGCGCGATCAAATCGCCAAAATAACATCTAAAACTACGAATTTAACACCAAAACACATGAAATTCTCAAGAACACTTGAAATTCCTATTTTCACAACCGGACGCCCGAATTACGTCAAATCAACTCCGTTTTTCACCAAATTTCACAGACATGACTTAAATATTATATTGAACATGTACCGGGATCCGGAACCAAAATACGGGCCCGATACCGACGAGATCAAACATTAATCAATTTCTTTAAATCCTTAGATTTTTAGTTTAACAATTTTTGACAAAAATTCATTACTCGGGCTAGGGACCTCCGAATTCGATTCTAGGCATACGCCTAGGTCCCATATTTTACTACGGACCCTCCGGGACCGTCAAAACATGGGTCAGGGTCCGTTTACTCAAAATGTTGACCGAAGTCAACTAAAATCAACTTTTAAAGGCAAAACTTATTATTTTTCTCAAATTTTCACATAAAGGCTTTCCGGAAATGCGCTCGAACTGCGCACGCAAATCGAGGAGAAATAAAATGAGGTTTTGAAGGCCTCGGAACTCTAGATTTTGTTCTAAAACGCAAGATGACCTTTTGGGTCATCACATTCTCCACCTCTAAAACAACCGTTTGTCCTCGAACGGACATAGAAAAGTACCTGAGCTGGGAAAAAGGTGGGGATATCTGCTCCACATATCGGACTCGGACTCCCAGGTAGCTGCCTCAATAGGCTGACCTCTCCACTACACCCGAACCGAAGGATAACTCTTCAACCTCAACTGACGAACCTACCGGTCTAAGATGGCTACCGGCTCCTCCTCATAGGTCAAGTCCTTGTCCAACTGGACAATGCTGAAATCTAACACGTGGGTTGGATCACCATGATACTTCCGAAGCATGGACACATGAAACACTGGATCCACCGCAGATAAGCCTGGTGGCAACACAAGTCTGAAGGCTACCTCTCCCACTCGATCAAGAATCTCAAAAGGCCCAATGAACCTGGGGCTTAACTTGCCTTTCTTCCTAAATCTCATCACGCCCTTCATGGGCGACACCCGAAGCAACACTCTCTCTCCGACCATGAATGCTACATCACAAACCTTACGGTCGGCATAACTCTTTTGCCTGGACTGAGCTGTAAGAAGCCTATCCTGAATGATCTTAACCTTATCCAAGGCATCCTATACCAAGTCCTTACCCAATAATCGAGCCTCCCCCGGCTCAAACCACCCACCGGTGATCGACACCGTCTACCATATAATGCCTCATAGGGAGCCATCTGGATG
Organism: Nicotiana attenuata; assembly: GCF_001879085.1. Classification (NCBI taxonomy): domain Eukaryota; kingdom Viridiplantae; phylum Streptophyta; class Magnoliopsida; order Solanales; family Solanaceae; genus Nicotiana; species Nicotiana attenuata. The sequence continues at coordinate 35,056,181 of NC_031997.1, read as the reverse complement.
CTCGATTGGTAGTTGTTGTAGGCAAACTCTGCTAACGGCAAGAACTGATCCTAAGAACCTCCAAAGTCAATAACACAGGCACGGAGCATATCCTCCAAGATCTCAATAGTACGCTCGGACTGACCATCCGTCTGAGGATGAAATGTTGTGCTCAACTCAACCCACGTACCCAACTCACGATGTACTGTCATCCAGAAATGCGAGGTAAACTGCGTACCTTGATCAGAAATAATAGACACGGGCACACCATGAAGACGAACAATCTCACGGATATAAATCTCTGCCAACCGCTCCGAAGAATTGGAAACTGCCACAGGAATGAAATGAGCTGACTTAGTCAGCCTATCCACAATGACCCAAACTGGGTCGAAGTTCCTCTGAGTCCGTGGGAGCCCAACAACAAAATCCATAATGACACGCTCCCACTTCCACTCAGGAATCTCAATCTTCTGAAGCAAACCACCAGGTCTCTGATGCTCGTACTTTACTTGCTGACAATTTAAAATCCGAGCTACATATGCCACAATATCCTTCTTCATCCTCCTCCACCAATAATGATGCCGCAAGTCCTGATACATCTTGGCGGCGCCCAAATGAATATAATACCAGGACTGTGGGCCTCCTCTAGAAACAACTCACGAAGCCCATCCACATTAGTCACACAAACATGATCCTGCATCCTCAAAACTTCATCATCTCCAACCGTAACCTGCTTGGCATCTCCGTGCCGCACTGTGTCCCTAAGGACAAGCAAATGAGGATCATCATACTGTCGCTCCCTGATACTCTCAAACAAAGAAGACCGAGCGACTGTACAAGCTAGAACACGGCTGGGCTCAGAAACATCCAACTTCACGAGCTGATTGGCCAAAGCGTGAACATCTAATGCAAGCAGTCTCTCACCAACCAGAATATATGCAAGGCTGCCCATACTGCCTACTTCCTACTCAAAGCATCGGCAACCACGTTGGCCTTCCCAAGATGATACAAGATGGTGATATCATAGTCCTTTAATAGCTCCAACCACCTCTTCTACCTCAAATTGAGCTCCTTTTGCTTGAACAAATATTGCAAACTCTTATGATCTGTGAACACCTCACACGACACGCCATATAAATAGTGCCTCCAAATCTTCAGCGCCTGAACAATGGCTGCCAACTCTAAGTCATGAACTGGATAATTCTTCTCGTGAATCTTTAGCTGCCGTGAAGAATATGCAATAACCTTGCCAACCTGCATCAACACCGCACTAAGTCCAATACGAGATGCGTCACAATATACTGTATAGGGCCCTGAACCTGTAGGCAATACCAACACCCGCGCCATAGTCAAAGCTGTCTTGAGCTTTTGAAAGCTCGCCTCACACTCGTCCGACCACCTGAATGGGGCACGCTTCTGGGTCAACCTGGTCATCGGGGCTGCTGCTATGGATGAAAACCCCTCCACAAACCGGCGTTAATAACCCGCCAAGCCCAAGAAACTACGGATCTCTGTAGCTGAAGTAGGTCTAGGCCAATTCCGAACAACCTCAATCTTCTTAGGATCCACCTGAATACCCTCTACTGTTACAATGTGACCCAAGAAAGCAACTAAACTCAGCCAAAACTCACATTTTGAAAACTTGGCATATACTGGTTGTCTCTCAGAGTCTGAAGAACGATCCGAAGATGCTGCTCATGCTCCTCTCGGCTGCGGGAGTAGATCAATATATCATTAATAAAAACAATCACAAAGGAATCCAGATAGGGCTTGAACACTCAGTTCATCAAATCCATAAATGTTGCTGGGGCATTTGTAAGCCCAAATGACATCACTAGAAACTCATAATGCCCATACCGTCTGAAAAGCTGTCTTAGGGACATCAGATGCCCTAATCCTCAAGTGATGGTAGCCAGACCTCAAATCGATCTTTGAAAACACTTGGGCACCCTAAAGCTGATCAAATAAGTCATCAATCCTCGGCAATTGATACTTGTTCTTGATAGTGACTTTGCTCAACTGCCGATAATCTATGCACATCCTCATCGATCCATCCTTCTTCTTTACAAACAAGACTGGCGCACCCCATGGCGAGACGCTGGGTCTAATAAAGCCCTTATCAAGCAAATCTTGCAACTGCTCCTTCAACTCTTTCAACTCTAGCCGGGTCATGCGGTATGGTGGAATAGAAATGGGCTGAGTGCCCCTATCCAAATCAATGCAAAAGCCAATATCCCTGTCAGGCGGCATCCCCGGCAGGTCTGCAGGAAATACCTCTGGAACTCACGAACAACTGGTACAGAATCCATGGAAGGAACCTCCGCACAGAAATCATGAACATAAGCCAAAGAAGCCAAACACCCCTTCTCGACCATACGCCAAGCCTTCATATAAGAAATAAACCTATTGGTAGAATGACCAGGAGTCCCTCTCTACTCCAAACGAAGCAACCCCGGCAAGGCTAAGGTCACGGTCTTGGCGTGAAAGTCCAATATAGCGTGATAAGGTGATAGCCAATCCATCCCCAAAATAACATCGAAATCAACCATATCGAGAAGTAGGAGATCCACACGAGTCTCAAGACCCCCAATAATGACCACACACGAACGATAAACACAATCTATAACAGTAGAATCCCCCACCGGTGTGGACATATAAACGGGAGCACCCAAAGAATCACGAGGCAGAATCAAATATGAAGCAAAATAGGATGATACATACGAATAAGTAGATCCCGGATCAAATAATACTGAGGCATCCCTACTGCAAACTGAAATCGTACCTGTGATGACCGCGTCAGATGACTCAGCCTCATGTCGGGCTCGAAAAGCATAGCATCGGGGGTGCGTCCCACCACTCTAAATTGCATCTCGAGGACGGGCCTTGTCTTGCTGACCTCCACCTCTAGCGGCCTGACCTCCACCTCTAATACCTCGACCTCCACCTCTAACTGTCTGACCTCTACCTCTAGCTGGCTGAGCAGGCGGTGGAACACCCGGTGCCGGGACCATGGCACGAGAACCCTGATGCTAAGAACTGCTCGATGTTCGAGGGCAATACCTAGCAATGTGCCTCGGATCTCCACAAGTATAACAGGATCTTGGCTGTTGTGACTGATGACCCTGGCGGCCTGGGTAACCACCCTGAAAACTTTGGAGCGGAGGTGCACTGATAGGAGCTGGTGGTGCCCTGAAGGCTAGCTGATCGAAATACTGCATATGAGAGCCACGGCCACCTGGAGCACCGTGAGAAGCCTGAAGCACTGAATGGAACGGCCTGGGAGGATGGCCTCTGCCAGAAATACCCCAGCCTCCAGATGAGGCCCCACTAAATTCACCGGAGTGACGAGGCCTCTTGTCAAACCCCTGACCACTCCCCTGAACTAAAACAATCTCAACTCGTCTGGCCACATTGGTTGCACCTGGAAAGAAATCTCGCTCCCTGCCTCTTTAGCCATTTGCAATCTGATAGGCTGAGCAAGTCCCTCAATAAACCTCCTCACCCTCACTTTCTCGGTGGGAAGTATAAGAAGAGCATGACGGGCCAAATCAATAAAGCGGGTCTCGTACTGAGTGACGGACATGCTGCCCTGCTGAAGGTGCTCGAACTGCCTGCGATAGTCCTCTCTCAATGTAACAGGAAGGAACTTCTCGAGAAATAGCTGAGAGAATTGGTCCCAAGTCAAAGCAGGCGACCCAGCTGGTCTGGCCAAACAAAAATGCCTCCACCATTTCTTGGCGGAACTTGACAGATGGAAGGCAGCAAAGTCGACCCCATTGGTCTCCACTATCCCCATGTTACACAACACCTCGTGACAACTATCTAGATAGTCCTGGGGATACTCTGAAGATGTACCGCCATAGGTAGTGGTGAAAAGCTTGGTAAACCTATCCAACCTCTACAAAGCCTCAGAAGTCATAGCTGATCCATCACCGGTCTGTGCTACAACAATCGGCGGAACTACCCCAATTAGCTGAGCTGCTGTAGTCTGAAACTGTGGAGCCATCTACTCTGGAGTGTGAGTAGCGGGAGTTTGGGCTCCTCCCCCAGCCTGAGAGACAGTTGGTGCTATAGGCAATCTGCCGGCCTGAGTGACACTCTCCATAAGGCCCACTAGACGGACCAGAGCATCCTGAAGTACCGGGGTGGAGATGAACCCCTATGGAACCTGAGCTGGCCCCGCTGGAACGGTCTGAGCTGGAGTCTCCTCATCAAACTCTACCTGAGGCTTCGTCGCTAGTGCTACTGCTCGAGCTCTAGGATGAGCCTTGCCCCTGCCTCGGCCTCTAGCACGGCCTCGGCCTCGTCCTCTGCCCCTCATAGGAGCTGCCACTAGGGGCTCGAGCTGCAGATCAGCTGATGAAGCAGTACGTGTTCTCGCCATCTGCGAAAGAACAAGAGTAGAAAGATCAATTAGCATTGAGAGTTCAAATCGCACGACAGAGAAAAATAGAAGTTAAATTGTTCCTAAACTCTGTAGCCTCTAGGGGATAAGCACAGGCGTCTCCGTATCGATCCCTCAGACTCAACCTAGCTTGTTCGTGAAATATGAGAGCTAGGCAACCTAGTGCTCTGATACCAACTATCCAATACAACAAATAACATCAATTAAACTAAACATATTAAAGGAAAGAGGAATTTCATAATAATCCAAGTACTAAAACACGACTGCCCAAAATCTGGTGTCACAATCCACGAACTACTAAGAGTCACTACAAATACTGGCTGAAAGAAAAATATAACTATTCTCAAATTAAAAGAAAACAGGAAACTAGGATAACTAGAAGGGGACTCCAGGGTCTGCGAACACCGACAGATCTACCTTGGGTCTCCTATTGGACTGAAGGCAGTAGCTCAAATCGGGTCAGCACGGTCCGGTACCAAAATGTGCACAGAAAGTGCAGAGTGCAGTATCAGTACAACCGACCCCATATACTGGTAAGTGCCGAGCCTAACCTCGGTGAAGTAGTGACGAGGCTAGGACAAGACACATATACAAACCTGTGTTATACAATATGCTAACAGAAATAACAATTAACAGAAGATAAACAAACATTAACGGGGGGGGGGGGGACATGCTGAGGGGGTATAAAATAAGAATCACAGCAGTAGAGGAATTTAAAACAGCTAGTAGACCTTGAACCGGTAATAACAAGTAAACACAGCAAGATGAAAAATGCACGGCATCATCCTTCGTGCTTTTACTCTCAACCTCACCAGATAATCAATAATTGAAACGTACACGGCATCACCCTTCGTGCTTTATCACTCTTCCTCACCATATAAATAATAGAAACGTGCACGGCATCACCCTTCGTGCTTTATCACTCTTCCTCACCATATAAATAATTTAAACATGCACGGAATCACCCTTCGTGCTTTATCACTCTACCTCACCAAACAAAAGACAACAATAATAGAGAGGTAGAAATGGCAACAACAAGCCTTACTTCAACACTTTAGCCCACAACACCAATCTCAACTTTGGGTAAAAACCCCATCAATTCCAAATTCCATAAAACATGGTAAGAACTTTTCAACAGATCGATTAACTAGTCTACACATGAACAATATGATCAAAATATAACATTTTCCAAGAATAAAGCTCATTCACATATTATGACTCAACAACAATGCATAGATACTTTGACCTTACCTATACATCGTGCTCAACAACCAAACACGTAACAAATAAGCAAATAACACCTAATCCCTCAAGCTAAGGTTAGCCACAAAACTTACCTCGCTCCTCCGGCAAAAATCAAGACTCAATCACTGCTTTTCCCTTCACACACGCCTCCGGACCAATAGAATCTAGCAAATTACCAATCAAACAATTCAATTTAAGCCTTAGGAACTACCCATGATAGCAAGAAATTCAATTTATGCCATTTTGGAAAAAGTCAACAACAGTCAACACCCGGCCCGCTTGGAATCCCACCTCAATTTGAGGTCTAAATCCCCAAATCTCAAAATCCCTAGCTTCTACCCAAAAACCCCCAATTCCATCATGAAAATCCTAGATTCTAGGATGAAATCTTGTTATAAGAAGTGAAAGATTGAAAGAAAAGAGTTAAGAATCATTTACCCATGATTTTGGGAAGAACTAGCCTTTGGAAAATCGCCTCTTGAGGATTAGGTTTTGAAAATTGGGGAAATGAATCTAAATCCCGTCTAAGTCTCTTTTACACAGCTGCAAATGTCGCATTTGCGACCTGAGCTTCGCAATTGCGAAGCTCGCAAATGCTAGAATGGTATCGCAAATGCGAACCTGTCGCATTTCTACTTATGTCGCAAATGCGAACCAATTGGTTGCAAATGCGAAGACCCCTTCCCCAGACACACTCCGCAAATGCGAAAAGGTTGTTCGCATTTGCGAACATAGGCTGGCCCAGTTTCTCTTCGCATTTGCGATGAGAAGCTCACAAATACGACCTCATCAGTAGTCGCAAATGCGAACCTTGACCTCGCATTTGCGAGTTCTGAGGCCTGCAACAAGTTCTGCTATACCAGCAAAACTTTCTAAGTTCCAAATTGCTCCGTAGCCTATCCGAAATTCACCCGAGCCCTCGGGGCTCCAAAACAAACATGCACACAAGTCTAAAAATATCATACAGACTTGCTCGCGCGATCAAATCGCTAAAATAACATATAAAACTACGGATTTAACACCAAAACACATGAAATTCTCAAGAACACTTGAAAATTCTATTTTCACAACCGGACGCCCGAATTATGTCAAATCAACTCCGTTTTTCACCAAATTTCACAGACATGACTTAAATATTATATTGAAGTTGTATCGGGCTCCGGAACCAAAATACAGGCCCGATACCAACTAGATCAAACATTAATCAATTTCTTTAAATCCTTAGATTTTCAGTTTAACAATTTTTATTAAAAATTCATTACTCGAGCTAGGGACCTCGGAATTCGATTCCGGGCATACGCCCAGGTCCCATATTTTACTACGGACCCTCCGGGACCGTCAAAACACGGGTCCGGATCCGTTTACTCAAAATATTGACCGAAGTCAACTACAATCAATTTTTAAAGGCAAAACGTATTATTTTTCTCAAATTTCCAATAAAGTCGTTCCGGAAACGCGCCCAGACTGCACACGCAAATCGAGGAGAAATAAAATAAGATTTTGAAGGCCTCGGAACTCCGGATTTGGTTCTAAAATGCAAGACGACCTTTTGGGTCATCACAAAATCCTAAAAGTATGGATGTTTGTTAATTCATATACTTTTATCACAATTTCTCAAAGATTTATCAACTACATTAAGTCATTTATTGAATCAATGAAAAAAAACTTCTTTTGGTGAACTTTTATGTTTAGGTGAATAGCTACCGTATTTGGTAGGATTTTCGGAAGCCTTAGTGTTCGTAGGCTTTAAAAAATTTCCATTCATATAAATCTTACATTGACCTTTTTTTGTTCGAGAATAGAAGTAGAAAATTCATTAGTGATATCAAACTCATAAATATTAGTTGTAGTTTATTTATAAAAAGGATTTAGTGCATTTAATGTCGTTATACAAAGAGATACATATGTCAAATAAGGAAGAATTTAATAATCAAAATTTTAACTGTAAAGACCCAGCCGATCGTTTTGAGCATTTGCATTCCATTTAGTTATTTGAAGTCTTGAGCAACATCGTATGATGTATTATGACTTGTTTGAGTCGCCGGTTTTGGTTTTCAGGTTATTTGGAATAGATTTAGAAGAATGATTCTCAAGTAGGAAGCTTTAAGTTGGAAGAGTTGACCAAGTTTGACTTTTGAGTATTTGACCCCTGATCGAAGTTTTGATGGTTCCGTTAGGTCCAGATGGTGATTTTGGACTTCCCGGATTCGCATTTGGATATTTTTAGAAGGTTTCAGTATATTTTGGCAAAAATTGAAAGGTTTAAGGTTTAGAAGGTTGAGAGTTTTGATCGAGAGTTGACTTTATTGATACTAGGTTTGGATTTCAATTCTAGGAGTTGGTATAGCTCCATTGTGTCATTTGAAACTTGCATGTAAAATTTGAGGTCATTCCGGGTTGATTTGATATGATTCGGCGCAAGTTGTAGAAGTTGAAAGTTTCAAAGTTCATTAAGTTCGATTTGATGAGCGATTCATAGTTTTGATGTTGTTTGATGTGATTTGAGGCTTCGAGCAGGTCCGTGTTATGATATAGAACTTGTTGGTATATTTCGACGGGGTCCCGGGAGCCTCGGGTGTGTTTCAGATGGGCTACGGGCCATTTCTTTCTATTTTTGGACTGTTGAATTCTGTTAACTGGTGTTCTTCAATGCGATCACGATATTCCTGTTCGCGATATTCGCATTCACGTAATGTCCTATGGAATCTGGAACTTTTTCTCTACGCGGTTGCAAAGAGAAGATCGTGTTCGCGAGGCTTTAAGGATTTGCTGTCTTCGCGATCACACTATAGTATATGCGATCGCGTTGAAGGAAGTTGGGAAATTCATCAGGAGATTGCTCTCCGTGTTTGCATGGTTGAGGGCGCGTCCGCGATGTTTGCTGGGTGGCTGAGTGTTGCGTTCGCAACAGTGCTCACGCGTTCGCGAAGCACGTTTTTGGGCAGTTGAAGGCATTATTCTCCGCGATCGCGATGTACGTTCCGCGATCGCAATGTATATTTCACTAAGCAGAATATAAGAACTCTATTTCGAGGGCTTTTGGCATTTTATCACTTTTTGAGTTAGAGAGCTCGAATTTGGCGATTTTGGAGGAGATTTTCACGTGTTGGATTGGGGTAAGTGTTCTTTATCCGGATTTGATTATATTTCGTAATTCCATCTTTGTTTTTAACATTTAATTAGTGATTTGAATGAGAGAAAATGTGAATTTTTGTAAAATCTTTCAAAAATGTAAAATGATGATTTGAAGGATGAATTGATGTCGGAATTTGATAATTTTAGTATGTTTGGACTCGTATTGGAATGGGTGGTCGGATTTTGTGAATTTTGTCGGGTTCCGAGGTGCGAGCCCGGGGTTGACTTTTAGTTTTCTTTAAAGATCGAAACTTTATTATTTGGAACTATTTCCTATGGTTTTATTTATGACATAAAGTTATTTAGCTAGATTTGAGCCGTCCAGTGGTTGTTTCACACGAGAGGGTCATTTTAGAGTATCTGTTTAGCTTCTTTGAGGTAAGTGTCTTGTCTAACTTTGTGGGGGGAGGGGGGGGGGAACTACTCCTTAGGAATTGGGCTAATTGTGCTATTCTTGTTATGTGAAAGCCGTGTACGCAAGGTGACGAGTGGGTACACGGCCTATATATGGTATTTGACCAGTTTAGATTGCCTAGTCTCTTTCCATGCCTTTAATTGAATTGTCATAACATGTGATATCTCGTTGTTAATCTACTCTAACATGCTTTATTTGACGTTGTTAGCACTTATTGTACCTCTTACTCGTTATTTTTCCCTTATATGCTTTAGTTGAAGTTATTGCCTTCCTTATTGTCTTGTTACCTTTTTATTTGTTGAGTCCCTTCCATGGCTCCGTGCCTATTTGCTACTTGTCTTAACTGCTTTACTTGCATACCTTAGTTGTCACGTGCTTTACTTGTCCTGTCATTTTTCTAATATTTGTGACATTCCTTTGATTATTGCGTGGTTCCTTTATTGTTGTGCACTCACACCCTATGATTATATAAATTCTTGTAAATTGAGTATTGGATTGTTGATGTTATTGATTTATTTATGGATCGGGTTGAACGCCGCAACAAGTGGAATAAGGGTGGATTTATATTGATATAGTGGGATCAGGTTGCGCACCGCAACAGGTGAAATAAGGGTGGATTGATATGGTGAAATAAGGGAGAATTATGATATTGGCTCTGATTATATGGTGGGATCGGGTTACGCGCCACGATATATATATATATATATATATATATATATATATATATATATATATATATATATATATATATGATATATATGATATGATATTTACACGGTGGAATAAGGGAGTATCGTGTTGTACGGTGGGATCGGGTTGCGCGCCATAATAGTTTGTGTGTTTTGTATTCCTTGTTGTATTGCGTTGGCTTCGGTTCTTTTACTTTGGGGATTGGTATTCCCGGTTTTTACTGATTTTCGAGGATTGAGTTGTTTTCATTAGTTACTGCTTTGCCGTCATTTCCTGTTTTTCTTTCCTATTACTATTATTTCGGTGAATTGATTTTCAAGATGAATTTTGCTACGTTGAGTCATTGTCTCATACCCTGTTGAGTTGTTGGAAACATAACGGTTTTAAATAAAGGAATTATTAACATGCTTACCTTATGTTACTCCTAAGTTAAAAGTCATCATTTCATTCGGTACTTTACTATTTCTAATAGTTCTCATATTTTACTTTAATTGATTTTTCAACTTAAACTCCATACCATGTTTGATGTTTTACTTTACTTAGAAAGAATTGTTATTATGTTTTAATTAATATATTCTATATTATATTCGGTAGCTTATCCGATGCTTTATTTTATTTGCAAACGTTATTTTCTTCACCCAAATAATTTCTAAAATAAACTCATTTTCTCATGGATCTCCTCCTTGGTTCAGAAACTGAAATTTTACATTACGGTATATAAATAAATCTCTTGAACATCTTAATTAGTATTTGACACGGATACTATGTACCGGGTAGTGCATGGATTTTGCCGTGCGGAAGTGATTTGGAAAAATGTGGGCGCAATGTGCCTTGTGTGTAAAGTTTGGAAATTAGGACTTATGATCTGAGATTACGAGAAGTGGTATTTAGGATAATTCTTGTTGAAATTCGTGCATTAGAAATGATTTGATTGATTGAGTTGTCATCGATTTCCCTTGCTTGGACACATTCATATATCACTTGTACCCCGGAGTGTTGTTGCTTAATTATTTGGTTGTTTCTCATTGCTATTCGTGTTCCCATTATTTTCATTGTTGAATGTAATTTGGAATCCTTTTTCTATTGGCCTTAAATTGATGTTCTTTCCTTGTTAGCTTTATGTTATATCCTGCACAGGTTTACATGTCTGGTAGGTGTCTTGACCTGGTCTCATCACTACTCTACTGAGGTTAGGCTTGATACTTACTAGGTACCACTGTGGTGTATTCATGCTACGCTTCTGCACATTTTTGTGCAGAACTAGGTACTTCGTATCAAGTTGGCATTGAGACTTATGCTTGTGCGGTTGGAGACTTCAAGGTACACCGGTTGGACGTTCGCAGGCTCTGAAGTCACTTTCTGTTCTATTTATTTCCATTGTTTCCTATTATTCCGGAATAGTGATGTATTCATTATATATAGTTACTCTTAGAAAGGCTTATGACTTGTACTACTGATTTTGGGATATTGTTTCATGTTGAGACTATTGGCTTATTTAGAAATTTCTGGTTCCTGTTTAATAGCTATTTAGTAGAACCTATTATTATTTCATTATGTGTTAGGCTTACCTAGTTTTAGAGACTAGGTGCCATCACGACTCCTTCGGAGGGATTTAGGATCGTGACAAGTTGGTATCTGAGCTCTAGGTGCATAGGTGCTACGAGTCATAAGAAGGTTTAGTAGAGTCTTACGGATTGGTACGGAGACGTCTGTACTTATCTTCGAGAGGTTACGAAAACTATTAGGAAATTCCACTTATTTAATTCCTTGTCGTGCGACATTGATTCAGCTTGAAGCATATGCCCTATGTACCTTTGTATCCAGTCGTGTACGATATTGCACACTTGGTATCAGCTATGCGCCAACGGTTCGGGATGCTGCGGATGGGCCACGAGGTGGAGGTTTATCGAAGGATAGTTAGTGGTATTAGAGACTGTGGCTCGTATGGGATTTCTACTCATGGAAGGTATCTATTATCACTCAAGACATTGGAGGAAGTGATTTTGACTGTCACGGGAGAGGACATACGCCTAGTAGAGGATTTGAGGTATCTCATGGTTGGTGTTGTACGAGCGGTGAAGGTTTGTATTGTGGTTCATTGGATGTTATGTCCTACGGCTTCACTCCAAGTGGGGGAGTCCACTATCGATGAGCAGCTTCCAAGGTCAGGTGTTATATCAGCTTTGGCTTGAGGTGTATGTATATGGTATTGAAAGGTTTCCCCAAAATTTGTATATGGTTAAGATTTGAGATTTGCATGGGATGATGTTGGGATTTGTGGTATTTCTGCGTCATTTATGAATCTACATTTTAGTATCAAAGGGGTCAGAGAAATAATTTCAAATTCATAAAAGGTCTATTCAGCGTGGGCATCTCGGTTGCGGCATTGTGGGGTGCTTCAGAGTTTATATAGTGGTTGCGATCATTTGGCTACGTGGTTCGTGCTAGGGCCTTCTGCATTGAGCGTTGGTTTTGAGATCGTTGTGTACCGACAAGGAGGAGTGTTACCCTGAAGGAAAGTCGAGGAGGATCCGAAGAAATGGGTCGGCTTGGTAGTGTCGGGCCAGCATGGCAATAGAGGTAATTGGTCCTTTTTGGGGTGTTAATTCTCTACCGGTATTTGTGGCAGTACTCTTGGGTGAGGCGGTTTGCGTGGATCAGCTGAGTTGGGAAGATTCGGTCCTGATAGCTTAGTTATCTATGGACGGGTCTCGGAACGTTCTCGATGGTGTCGACCACGGCTTGATATGGCTGTCTGCTACGGAGATAAGGAATATGTTGTGCATCATGGTTTCTCCTGGATGGATATTAGAAGTTAATGGAATGCTGACATTATTGGATATCGCATGCGAAGGGCGTGCATTTTAGGAAGGCACCTTGTGTTTGGACTTGCGGATGCTTGACTAGTGGTACGATGATTGTCGGGTTTTAGGGCTTTTGAGGCTCAGGTTTTGCTACGCGGTGTGGAAGATCTATGTGGGTGTTTTCGTAAGATGATGGAGTGTGAGTTATGTATCATCTATTTGAGTAGCGTAGTTGAGATCGGGTATGGAAGATCTGGTATTCATGAGGTTTCGGGGCTGGATGTTCTTATAGGCGGACTATTTCTTGATTGCGGATTGTGAAGAAATGTTAAGAATGGGATAACTAATGGCTTATGTTACGGATAGATTGTTATAGACTTTTGTAAGGTTATCTACCTGCTTGGGAATGATCGAAATTGGTTTGGGGCTATTGAAAGCCTAATGAGAATGTGAATTTTATACCGGATCAGATTTGGGTACTCTTGTGAAGATTGATATGACGATTATGTTACCGGGAAAAAGAGATATTATTTGTGCCCCAATCTAGGTTATGTGCTCCTCTCTTATGCTATGATGGGCTGTGAGGTTATATGATTATTCTCACGCATGTCGTAATCCCGTTCAGGTCTTATGGCGATGTGGGCAAGATGGCCCTAGTGATGTTGATTTGCTAATTGCACCTTAGTTGTGCTTGTTTTCCTCCATGTTGTATAATTTCTATTCATTTTCCCATAGGTATACTTGTGCACTCTATCGTGCTTTATGTCAGAATTCATGTGATCAGTGAACCCGAGCACTTTGGTTCGATGGGTATCCCTATATGGATTGATATATTTAGGATCGAGCTGCATGCCGCAACGGATGTTATGTGGGATACCCTTTCCTTGTGTTTATTTGATGTTTTGTTTCCCCTCTGTAGGATGAGTTAATGAAACTGTACTCTTGTTGTTATATCTGTTATACTTGTTAGACAGTCCTCGTACCATGCTTTCCTCCTATTTTTGCTGCATAACTGAGTTATTACTGGTTGGGTGTATGTACCGTGTTGTGTGAGAATCCATGTGGTCTCGGGGTGAGTTGTCAGTTGGGCTGCTTGTATTGACTGAGATGAGGTTACTAGACCTAAGGGTTTCACTATCGTATCGGGATGAGGAGTGTTTGGAAGGATGATGCTATTTTTGCTCAGAATTGGGCAATGGCCCTGGACGGACGAGGGAGCTTCTTGACTTGTTGATTTCATGGGTGGTTATGAGATTCTGCATGTTTCTTTTATCATGGGCAGCATTGCAGAGACCCAAGATAAGGTTTTATTCAATATGAAGTGTATTACCGGTACCCAAGTTGTTCTTGGAGAACTATGGTGGTCGGAAGTTGTTGTCGCGTGCATCGGAGTTGTGTGGAACATAATGGGATTGTACCCTAGGTTGGGGTTATGGGTTGATATAGCTTGTTCAGACTTATACAGGGGGTGGATGCAAGGTTGGAGTCATGCAAGGAACTTCGGATGTTGGAAATATAATTCCAAGGTTATAGTTTAAGGTCAAAATAATGATCTTCGGTTATGTTGTGTGGTCAGGCTTACATGGATTGGGTTGACGTGGGATCACCCCCGGGTATGTGCATGGTAAGGTTACATGATGATATGATGGCTTTGGAATGACTCTTCGCACGTTCGAGGACGAACGTATGTTTAAGTAAGGGAGAATGCAACGACCCAGCCAGTCGTATTGAGCATTTGCATTCCGTTCAGCTATTTGAAGTCTTGAGCAGCATCATATGATGTATTATGACTTGTGTGAGTCACCGGTTTTGGTTTTCAGATTATTCGAAATCGATTTAGAAGAGTGATTCTCAACTAAGAAGCTTTAAGTTGGAAGAGTTGACCAAGTTTGACTTTTGAGTATTTGACCCTAGATCAGAGTTTTGATGGTTCCTTTAGGTTCGGATGGTGGTTTTGGACTTAGACGTATGCCTGGATTCGCATTTGGATATTTCTAGAAGGTTTCAGCACATTTTGGCGAAAATTGGAAGGTTGAGAGGTTTGACCGAGAGTTGACTTTATTGATATCCAGTTCGTATTTCGATTCCAGGAGTTGCTATAGCTCCGTTGTGTCATTTGGGACTTGCATTCAATACTTGATGTCATTCCCGGTTGATTTGATATGATTCAATGCGAGTTGTAGAAGTTGAAAGTTCCTAAGTTCATTAAGTTCGATTTGATGTGCGGTTTGTAGTTTTGATGTTTTTTATGTGATTTGAGGCCTCGAGCAGGTCCGCGTTATGTAATGGAACTTGTTGGTATGTTTCAATGGGGTCCCGGGGGCCTTGGGTGTGTTTCGGATGGGCTACGGCAATTTCTTTCTATTTTTGGACTGCTAAATTTTGTCACGTGGTGTTCTTCAATGCGATCGCGATGAAGGATTCACGTTCGCATAGTATCCTGTGGAATGTAGCACTTTTGCTCTACGCGGTCGCGAAGAGAAGACCGCGTTCGCGAGGCTTTGAGGATTTGTTGTCTTCGCATTCGCACTGTTGTATACGCGACCGCGTCGAAGGAAGTTGGGAAGGTCATTTGGAGATTGCTCTCTGCGTTCGCGTGGTTAAGGGCGCGTTCGCAATGTTTGCTGCGGGTTGAGTGTTGCGTTCGCGATGTATATTTCACTGAGCAGAATATAAGAACTCTATTTCGAGGGCTTTTGGCTTTTTATCACTTTTTGAGTTAGAGAGCTCGGATTTGGGCGATTTTGGAGGAAAGTTTCACGTGTTGGATAAGGGTAAGTGTTCTTTATCCGGGTTTTATTATATTTCGTAATTCCATCTTTGTTTTTAACATTTAATTAGTGATTCGAATGAGAGAAAATGTGAATTTTTGTAAAATCTTTCAAAAATATAAAATGATGATTTGAAGGATGAATTGATGTCGGAATTTGATAATATTAATATGGTTGGACTCGTATCGGAATGGGTGGTCGAATTTTGTGAATTTTGTCGGGTTCTGAGGCGCGGGCCCGGGGTTGACTTTTAGTTTTCTTTAAAGATCGAAAATTTATTATTCGGAATTGTTTCATTTCCTATGGTTTTATTTATGATATAAAGTTATTTTAGCTAGATTTGAGCAGTCCAGAGGTTGTATCACATGAGAGGGTCATTTTAGCGTATTAGTTTAGCTTCTTTGAGGTAAGTGTCTTGTCTAACTTTGTGTGAGGTAATCTACCCCTTAGGAATTGGGTTAATTGTGCTATTCTTGTTATGTGAAAGCCATGTACGCAAGGTGATGAGTGGGTACACGACCTATAGCTTCTTTGAGGTAAGTGTCTTGTCTAACTTTGTGTGAGGTAATCTACCCCTTAGGAATTGGGTTAATTGTGCTATTCTTGTTATGTGAAAGCCATGTACGCAAGGTGATGAGTGGGTACACGACCTATATGTGTTATTTGACCGGTTTAGATTGGTTAGTCTCTTTCCATGACTTTAATTGAATTGTCATAACATGTGATATCTCGTTGTTAATGTACTCTTACATGCTCTATTTGACTTTGTTAGCAGTTATTGTACCTCTTACTCGTTATTTTGCCCTTATATGCTTTAGTTGAAGTTATTGCCTTCCTTATTGTCTTTTTACCTTTTTATTTGTTGAGTCCCTCCCATGACTCCGTGCCTATTTGCTACTCGTCTTAGCTGCTTTACTTATTTATCACGTCCGAATGGACACCTCACAAAAGGTATAACACGGTCGTATGCAATAATAAAACCCAACAAAGAGTCGGGATCGAATCCACAGGGAGCTAATATGGGAGTTAGGAGTATATATTTGGAATGAGCAGGTGAAGTAACAATAGGGTATTTGTTTCAATATCTAGTATTAATCTAAGGAATGCAAATTAAAGATACAAGACACTGTTTTTGAGGGATTTCCAAATATATAAAGGCCTAGGGTTGTGACCATGACATAGGTGTTTGCCTAATGGGATAAAGACTTTTATGCCCATTTTCTTGATTGGGGTGTATTATAGCTCATAACTCTGCATTACCCACTCAATACCTCTCGTTTAGAGAATGGTTTTGCCCAATTTGGCTTTCTCAAGACCAAATGGGTATCAACCAATACAGTTGATAAGAGCTGAAGTCGGGTTGTCACTATCTCTATGTTGAACCCTTTAACTGGGTTAATCAATCTCTCAGTTGACCCAATTCCTTGTTACCTAAGTTAACCTAGACTAAGTCCCTCTTTCTCAAGTAGAGACTAAGTCAAATAGGCTTGAACCAATGTTTGCAACCATCAATTCCACTAATGAAGCATGAACTAAGCTAAATAATAAACATCCATTTATAAACAAGCATAAAATTAATCACCCATAAGGTTTACACACTAGGGTTGGGTCACAACCCTACTAAAAATCTAGCTACTCATAGTGGGTGTAGAAGAAAACAAAGAAGAAAAGCTAATAAAAGGCGCTAATAAGCGGTCAAAATCTCCACTTATCAACTCCCCCAAACTTAAGTCTTTGCTTGTCCTCAAGCAAATAAATTAATTCCCACCTCGAAAGTTAAGGGTCATTTCAACGAGTCAAAAGTGAGCCATCTACACATCAGTTGGGACCGACAATTACCCACACTACTCATGAATTATCAACAAGGCGACAAGTTAAACATTCATACACATATAGTTCTAATGTGATATTTGAGCTTCAAGAGTTGACTTCACTCATCAAGGACTCTCGCTCTATCTTGTAGGTCATGGTGGATTCCAAATTCTTCCTGCCAATCTCACTTAAGAATTTAGCACTCAATTCAAAGATTTATGAAAGGTTCACTCATCTCTCTCAAGAGAATGTCACGAGTACGGCTTCAAGTACCATAGGCTTTCCCCTCATGTAGATCACCACTAATGGAAGCTCACTCGGCTCAAAATCAAGTAGGACTTCTTTCGAAATGTAATGAAAGCTTTGGATTAGGGATTGGTACAATATGGGTAAGTGGTTACACCTTCCTTAAGCACTCCATCTTTCATTTCTCGGCTCACACTTTGTCAATTCCTTGAGCCACTTTCTTTCCCTTGGGGAAGGGGAACTAAAGAGACTTAACATCACTCTTTCTTGATCATTACATTCGTATTTCTCCATGTTTTGGATCATTGCCTTTCTTTGAATCCCTCCAACTCTTCTACTTATTCACTTTTTTGCATTTTTCTTTTTTTTTCTTTTCTTTTCTTTGCCTTTCCTTCTCATCATTTTTTTTCTCTTTTTTGTGCCTTGATACCTTTTTCAATTTCCTCGTCTCTCCCCCAAACTTATGTTTTTAGCCATTTGTTTCACATGAGTGTTAAGGAAAGCTCGGGTGCCAAGAGAGGGTCACAATAGAACAGTAAAGGCTTGTAACTTGGTTTTCCAATGAGAAAGGCTAAAGGCACGAAGGGGTTGACTAGGGATGACATCATTGGTAGGCAATAGAAAAATCAAACGGGCCAAGGAAAGCCTACAATCACTTCTCAAGCCAAGCAAAACTTAGGATTTTGCCTTGAAACACATTCAAGGCAAGTTCTAGACCTTTTGCACGGGTACTTGGACTAACAACAAAGCAACTCACCTCGCACGCAACTAGATTGTTAAAGAGGATAGAGTTGAGGGCGAACAACGACTACATTCAAGTTTGAAAATCACTATGGTTCAATTAAACCATGGTTGCCAAAGTCAACACAAGAGTCATAAAAATCACTAACTAGAGCTATTTCTTTCAAAACCTTATTTTTAACCATAAGCACGTAGTTAAGTGTGTTGCTACAAAATGAAGCACGATTGACTCTTTGAGCATGACTCAATTAGGTATTTTTATTCATTACTACTACTACTACTATTAACTAAACACAAATGGACTCATTCCCTTAAGAAGGTTGTCATGCCACCCATCATTAGGACAAGTCACCCGGTTCACGCAACAACTACCTATGGAAAGAACCGTGGTATTAAGAAAATCAAAGGCTTATTATCCACTGAAACATAAAAAATCTACTAAATCAAAAAGAAGATACTAAATCAAACACTAACTAGCACGAAAACAAACATCAATGCTTAACAAAATAAGAGTAAAGGAAGGGAAAGAGTGAAGAAAACTCCATATGGATCCTTGGACATTTCTGTGTCCACAGCAACGTCACTGCCCTCAGTCTCATCCAACTAGATATCATCATCCTCAACTCTGGGAGTGACTGGGTTGGTGAACATCTGACGCACTGATAAGTGGGGATTTTGACTACTTATTAGTGCCTTTTAGCCGACGTTTTAGTCCAAAAGTGTTTAATTGTGTTCCAGAAAACTGATAAACTATGCTTAATTGCAGGAATATTAGAAAATAAGGCCTCAAGATGAAATCCAACTCAAGAAGGAGTGATCTGAACTCAAGGACAAAAAAGCTCAGAAGTGCGAACCGCAGATTATCATCTGCGGCCGCAGATTGTTGAGAAATTCCTATCAGAGACATGTGCAAAGTGCGGTCAGCACATGACATGTGCGGCTGCAGAAACTGGGCAAGAGAAAAAGTTTAGAGAACCTGCCTCTCAAGTTCAATAGAAGTGCGGACTGCAAAATTTATTATGCGGCCGCAGAAGAATAGCTACGCAGTCGCAGTCACATTTTTGCAGTCCGCAGAAGAGCAAAGTGCGGCCGCAGACACATTTGTGCGGACCGCAGAAAGAGAGAAGTGCGGCCGCAGTTCAGAATTAGGCGGCCGCAAGTTTCCAATCGTGTCAGGCTAAAGCAAAGTGCGGACCGCACATGGAATTGTGCGGCCCAGAACCTCCGAAAGGGCATTTTTCTCCGAAAATTCCAGCCATGTATAAATACAAGAGTTTCACTTTCTTTTGTCAAGTTTTGACATCAGCAGCTACAGTAGACAATTTTCTTTACTCTCTTTAGTAGTTTTTGCTATTTTGAGCTTTTTGAATATAGATTTCATCATTTTAATTATCAATATGGGTTTAATTATCATTTCTTCTTCTATTTCTTCTATCTTAAGCATGAGTAGCTAGATTTTCACTAGGGTTGTGACCCAACCCTAGAGTGTAATCTTAATGGGTGTTTGAGTTATTGCTTGTTTATGGTTGGGTATTTATTATTTAGCCTTGTTCTTACTTTCAATTGTAGAATTAATGGTTGCAAACATTAGTTCATGCCTATTTGACTTGGTCTCTACTTGAGAAAGAGAGACTTAGTCTAGGAAAACTTGGCTAACAAGAACTTGAGTCAATCGAGAGATTGATAAGCCCAATTAAAGGGTTGAACCTAGAGATAGTAAAACCCGACTTGAGCTTTGTATAAACCGTTTTTTTTATACTCATTTGGACTTGAGAAAGACAAATTGGGCAAAATCACTCTCTGACCGAGAGGTATTGAGTGGGTACTCAAGTGTTGATAGCTATAATGCACCCCGACCAATAAAATAAGCTTTAAAGTTTACAACTTATTAGGCAAACACCTAGGTGAAGGTCATAGCCCTAGGCCTTTTATATCATTTGAAAAACAACAACATAAACAATTTCCTAGTTTAAATTCTTAGCTTGTAATCTTAGTTTAAATTAAACCTAGAAACAACCCGAGTTTGTGGAAGTGTAATTTGAGATAATTCAATCTCATACACTAAAATATATACCCCTAAATCCCATTCATAGCTCCCTGTGAGAAATTGACCGCGACTCCTTGTTGGGTATTACTAATGCATTGACCGTTTCGTAACCTTAAATAAAGGTGTGACTTGGACGAGATCACACACTGCCTTGGCAGTGTCGGCAGCAAAGTCTAAACACAACACATCAATTCGTAACTTGGAAGTTCTAATGGGGCAAATCTCTCAAGCTCTAAACTCTCGTCCTAAGGAGGCACTACCAACTGACACGGTAGTTAACCCAAAAGGGTAGGAATAAAGCGGAACATGCCATGGCCGTTACTACTAGGAGTGAAAAAGGTAGGGATGCACCCACCTCAAGTCAAAGGAAACTTGTGGATAATGAGCAAGTGGTTCAAGAAGATGAGACCCCTAACAATGCGGTGCAAGCAAATGATGAAGTGCGGATTGATATTGATGACAATGTGGAAGACTCAAGAGGAAGTGAACCCGTCTAGGGATCACATTGTTGACATACCGGAACCGATAGTGCAAAAGGCTAAGGCACTAATTCCTAGGCGTCCTCCTCCATATCCTCAACGGCCTGCCAAAAAAAATGGCGAGAATCAATTCAAAAAGTTCATTGACATGATGAAGAGTCTATCAATCAATGTGCCATTGGTTGAAGCCTTGGAGCAAATGCGCAGTTATGCAAATTTTATGAAGGATTTGGTGACAAAGAAGCGGTCGATAAATTGTGAAACTATAAAAATGACTCATCAAGTGAGTGCAATTGTACACTCAATGGCTCCCAAATTGGAAGATCTCGATGCTTTCACAATCCCTTGTAAAGGAAAGTATCAATTTGATGACCTATTCAGTTTTCAAGACTTTAGGAATTGGGCAACCAAGACCCACATCTATGAGATTACAAATGGCCAATCGTACCATGAAGAGACCATTGGGAGTGATTGAGGATGTATTGGTTCGTGTTGATAAATTCATTCTTCCGGCGGATTTTGTCATTCTTGATTGTGAGGTTGACTATGAGGTACCGATTATTCTTGGGAGACCTTTCCTTGCTACAGGGAAGGCTCTAGTTGATGTTGAAGCCGGAGAACTTACCTTCCGGGTTGGTGATGAAAAAGTGGGTTTCCATGTGTGTAAGTCTATGAGGCAACCTAATAGCAATGAGGTGTGCTCTTTCGTGGACTTGGTGACCGATGTGATTGTGGATAAAACAAGTGTTGTGATGAATGTTGATGATACATTGGAGGCCGTCTTGCTCAACTTTAATGATGAAGAGATGGAGGGCTTCGTGGAATGTGTGAACTCTTTGCAAGGAATGGGGTCGTACACTTATATGCCCCGCAAATTGTCCTTGGATCTTGAAAATAGGACAACTCCTCCTACAAAAACCTTCAATTGAAGAGCCTCCTATCTTGGAGTTGAAGCCATTGCCCCTATATCTTCGGTATAAATTTCTTGGCTCTTCTTCTACTTTACCGGTTATTCTTTCCTATTGTTTGACTAACATGCAGGTAGACTCTACATTGGCGGTGCTACAAAAGAGGAAGAAGGCTATTGGATGGACATTGGCGGATATTCGGGGGGATAAGCCCCACTTTTTGCATGCATAAGATTAACCTGGAGGAAGTTTCCAAACCATCTATTGAACATCAAAGGAGACTCAATGAAGCCATGCAAGAGGTTATCAAAAAGGAGATCATCAAGTGGTTGGATGTCGGGGTAGTCTATCCCATTTTCGATAGTTTGTGGACTTCTCCGGTTCAATGTGTTCCAAATAAAGGGGGAATGACGGTGGTCACCAATGATAAGAATGAGTTGATTCCTACAAGAACGGTGACCGGGTGTAGAGTGGGTATGGACTATCGTAAGCTCAACAAAATCATAAGGAAGGACCATTTTCCACTTCCCTTCCTAAATCAAATGCTTGATAGATTGGCTGGCCGTGCTTTCTATTGTTTCCTTGATGGGTATTCCAGCTACAACTAAATTCTTATTGCTCCGGAGGATCAAGAGAAAACTACTTTTACATGTCCTTATGGTACTTTCGCCTTCAAGCGGATGCAATTTGGGTTGTGCAATGCACCGGGGACTTTTCAAAGGTGTATGATGGCGATCTTCACGGACATGGTGGAGGATTACCTTGAAGTCTTCATGGATGACTTTTCAGTGGTCGGGAATTCTTTTGATGATTGTCTCGCAAACTTGGACAAAGTGTTGGCAAGATGTGATGAAACAAACTTGGTGCTCAATTGGGAGAAATGTCATTTCATGGTCGAGGAAGGCATTGTCCTTGGCCACAAGATCTCAAAGAATGGCATTGAAGTCTACAAGGCAAAAATTGAGGTGATTTCTAAACTTCCACCTCCAACTTCGGTGAAAGGCATGCGGAGTTTCTTAGGCCATGCGTGATTTTACCGGCGTTTCATCAAGGACTTCTCTAAAGTGGTGATCCGTTGTGCAAGCTTTTGGAGAAAGATGCTAAGTTTCACTTCAATGATGATTGCGTGAGAGCCTTTGAATTTCTAAAGTTCAAGTTTATTACTACTCCCATTATCAATGCTCCAAATTGGAGTGTTCCTTTTGAGCTCATGTGCGATGCAAGTGATGTAGCGATAGGGGCTGTTTTGGGGCAATGCATCAACAATATTTTTTATCCGGTCTATTATGCAAGTAAGACCATGAATAGTGCCCAAGTCAACTACCCCGTTACGGAGAAAGAGCTCCTTGCCATTGCGTTTGCTATTGAGAAGTTCCGCCCGTACTTAATGGGTGCAAAAGTGATCGTCCATACGGATCATGCGCCACTTCGTATCTTATGAGCAAGAAAGATTCCAAAGCCCGGTTGATGAGATGGGTGCGTTTGTTGCAAGAGTTTGAAATAGACATCCAAGATCGAAAAGGAAGTGAAACCCAAGTCGTGGACCACTTGTCTTGTTTGGAGGAGGATGGGAGGCTGCGTGATGGCCTTGAAATCAATGACTCCTTCCTCGATGAACAACTCTTGGCTATTTCAATGAAGAGGTGCCATGGTTCGCGGATCTAGAAAATTTTCTTGTAAGTGGTATCATCCCAAGTGAGTTTTCTTCAAACAAAAAGGAAGAAGTTCAAACGCGATTGCTAAGACTATTATTGGGATGAACCGTACCTTTTCCAAACTTGTACGGATGGAGTGATTAGAAGATATGTATGGGAGGAGGAACAATGTGAAATTCTTGGGGCTTGTCATTCTTCGATGTATGGTGGCCAAAGTGGTAAGTTGCGGCTTCTATTGGCCCACTCTTTACAAGGATGCAAGTGATCTCGTCAACCGTTGTGATGAATGTCAAAGGGCCGGTGGAATCTCAAAGAAAAATGAAATGCCCCTCACCACCATTTTGGAGATTGATATTTTCGATGTGTGGGGTATTGACTTCATGGGTCCTTTTGTGAGTTCTTGTGAAAATACCTACATCTTGGTCGCGGTTTATTATATGTCCAAATGGGTTGAGGTTGTTGCTTTACCCAACAATGAAGCAAGAAGTGTTGTGGAGCTTTTGAAGAAGAATATTTTCACAAGGTTTGGTACTCCAAGGGCTACATAAGTGATGGGGGGTCACATTTTTGCAACAAATATTTCAACACCTCACTCACCAAGTATGGTGTCACTCATAAAGTCACGACTCTCTATCATCCACAAGCAAGTGGTAAAGTGGAAGTATCCAACCGGAGATAAAGAGTATTTTGTCCAAAGCAGTGAATGCTAATCGGACGGATTGGTCCAAGAAACTTGATGATGCTTTATAGGCTTATAGGACGACTTACAAAACACCTATCGGAATGTCTCCATACCGGTTGGTGTTCGGAAAAGCTTTTCATCTTCCGGTGGAACTTGAGCACAAAGCCATGTGGTCTTTAAAGAAGTATAATCTTGAGTGAGATGTCGCCGCCAACGTAAGGGTGGCACATTTGAATGAGTTGGATGAGTTTCGGTACCATGCATACACAAGTTCGTCCTTATACAAAGAGAAATAAAATATCTTCATGACAAGTACATTTAGAACAAAGAGTTTAAAGAGGGCGATCTTGTGGTGTTGTTCAATTCACAGTTACGGATGTTTTCCGGAAATTTAAAGTCTAAATGGAGTGGCCCGTTTGAGGTAGTAGGTGTGACACCCTTTGGTGCATTCGACTTGAAGAATAAAAATGATGAGGTGTTTAGAGTCAATGGTCACTGGGTGAAGCATTATCTAGGAAAAGTTGGTGATGGCCATGTCGTGCGATAATTCATTTTAAGTGATGCTAATCTGTGTGCCGCAACGTTAAATCAAGCGCTTCTTGGGAGGCAACCCATGTTTCTTTTTCCTTTTCTTTTCTTCTTCTTTAGATAGGTCTTATTTTGTGTTAACTAGATTTAAAGTGTGTTGTAGGAATGAGTGTGCTTTACAGTAACTGCGCTCAGAAAAGTTGGCTAAGTATGGAAAAAGTGCGCACCGCACAATTTTGGATGCTACAGTAGAAGGCAACTGCGGCCGCACAAATCTTGTGCGGACCATACAAACTGGATGGGAAAAATGCAAACTCTCTAAAGTTTGATCTGTCAGAGAACTAGCCATTCTGCAGCCGCACACCAAATTTTGCGGTCTGCAGCCAAACTTTGCGGTCGCACCACAAAATATGCAGATCGCAGATCAGCAAGGCTACTGAGCCTCTAAGTAACAGAGTGCGGACCGCAGAAGGAATTCTACGGCCGCACTCCTCCTTTTTTTCACAAAGTCTGCCTACTAGTATAAATAGTAGACTTGGGCTACTGTACAACGTTTTCCCTCTCTGAGCACTCTAAACTCTAACACTTTGAAATCATATGTTTGATCATCTGCCAAACTCCACCCACAATCTGTGATCATTTAGTTGCACTCCTTCATATCTGGTATGATCAATTTCTCATAGAATTTTTCAATTTTCTTAGTTTAATTTACAATTTTTTTTTCTTTTAGGTTAATTTAGACCATTTTTCACTAGAAGTCAATTTTATATCCATATGGGGTGTAAATTGTGTTGGGTAAACTCTTAATTGCTATTTAGGGAATGGGTATTTGGATTATCATGTTTAATTGCTACTACCATATCCAATTTGTGCATAAATAAAAACCTAAAGGACTCTGCCCGATTTAATTTTGAAATCTGCGGCCGCACAAGGAATTGTGCGGTCCGCAGAAGTATAAATTAGGGTAGTTGGTGAGGTAAAAATTGTGCGGACCGCACTTAAAATTGCGCGGACTACATAAATTCAACCGCAGCTGCAGAAAAGTGTGCGCGGTCGCAGATCAGGCCAATCTCTATCATCAGAGAGTTGGTACTTTTAAAAAGTCTAATGTGCGGCTAAACTCAGAAATGTGCGGACCCCACTTCAATTATGCGGTTGCACTCAAAATTATGAGAACTGCAGTTTCATCTCTGTGGCCGCACTTTAAAATTATGCGGTCCGCACAACCCAACCTGCGGCCGCACTTGCAATTGTGCAGACCGCACTTTCCCACCCTGCAAACATGTTTTGTTCTGCGACTTTCTATTTATCTGCACTTGAACTAAAACTGACTCCTACTGCTATTTGTTACAGAAAATGGTTAGACTATGTGGTCATGGTGATATATCAAAGGGGAGGGGTGAACCTTCCCGAGGCCGAGGCAAGAGTGCCCTACCCCTCGCCCAACAAAGAGCTATATCCAAAAAAGCGACAGCTGGCCGAGGTAGAGCTGCAGAGCCAGTCGAATCAAGCTCTTATGTCCCTTCTGGGGAAGCATCAGAGGGCGACTCAGTGCAAGAGCAGCCTGCAGTTCAATCGCAGCCACAACAGCTTTAGGGGAGATATCAACTCCGAGACGAGCCTTCCACCTTTGAGAGCACTTCTGAGGGTTTGGAAGGTGATAGTCAGGCTTTGGATCCCTCATCTACACATGCCGCCGATGCAGCAGCTACTACAGTGGATGTTGATGATATCCCGGATGATTGGCTGAGGGATGATACCAGAGTTGCCGGCCTTGAAAGGTCGAAGAAGAAGGAGATTTGGGAAGATAGGTTTGTTAGTATGGTTGCCTTCACAAGTTTTCGAGAGTGGTGGTTGGAGATCACTCGCTCTTGAGCGTTAGTTCATGTTGAAAGACCTTGACAAATACAACCCGACGGTGTTGAGACGATTCCGGGAGCAGAAGGGGTGGATGTGGTTCACCCAAAGTGTGGTAGACGCCAAGGAGTACCTGGTCCGGGAATTTTACGCCAATGTGGCGCATATAAAGAAATGGACCAAGGTAACAAAAGTGAGAAATATAAAGGCGAGGTTCGATCAGAACACCCTAAACACATATTTAGGGTTTGAGGATGTGGAGCCTGTGCGATATCTAGAAAAGTGAGCACTGGGAGATGCAGCTCGACCATGGCTAGCTGAGATTCTTGTAGCTCCGGGTCCGCCTCCAGCAGGGATTCTTATTCAGCGAAACACCCTGAATTTTGAGGCAAAGGGATGGCAGACATTTGTGTGTAGCATACTAGACCCGTGCCAAAATGAAATCAATCTTCCAATTCCACGAGCAGTGCTAGTTGCCTCTATCATGGCCGGGTACCCAATCAATGTTGGTGCCGTGATGTCAGCCAATATGTCTATGGTCTCCAGGCAAGGTGACACCTCCTACCCATATCCCAACACTATCACTGAGTACCTTACAGATACGGGGATGGAGCCGAGGGATTTTGACACAAAGGTTCGGGCAAAGAAGCCTTTATCTTGGTATTCTTTGATGGACCCGAGGAACCCGAAGAAAAAGGGTCAGCCGACTACTACCGTAGGCCAGTCTGATAAGCCTTCGGTGGTAGCTGCAGAGTCAGCAAATATGCCTCCCACTTCAGCAGTGTCTTCTGCCAGTGCAACTGACATGCCTCCACCTTCAGCATCAGCGCCTTCCACCTCGGCTTTGAAGCCGATACCTATGCCCACTCATCCGTTATCTGCGCTGCGAGTCGCTCAAACACTGGCGAGCCTCAATAAGTGGAAGCAAACAACCACTGCAAAGCTGTCTGACATATCCAGTACTGTTGCACAGTCATTCACTCCGGCACCCCAGATTCCTCCAATAGTGGAGGATACATTGAAGAAGATCTTGTAGAACCAGACCACCATCATGAATACCTTGGTATCACATGGATCAATGATTGAGGAGCTTGGGAAGCAGGTAAAGAAGATGAAGAAATCCCAGGCATCCAAGAAATCAGTTGACTGGCTGAGGAGAGAGGTGACCAGGATAGCAGTAGCTGGTGATCTTTCGTTTGATATGCTCTATGGAGACAGATCCAACAACACCAGTAGATCCAACAGCACCATCAGCTCTAGTGGCACTAGCTATCCAGTATGAGGAGCCAGACCTGGCTGCCGACACTGCTAAGGCGGTGCGCCAAATGTTCACCAACCTAGTTACTCCGAGAGCCGAGGATGATGAGATCCAGTTAGAGGAGACTGAGGGTGGTGACGCTTCTATGGACACGGAGATGTCCAAAGCCACATAGGGAGTCCTCTTCACTCTTACCCTTCGTTATTCTTATTTTGTTAAGTATTGGGGACAATGCTTAATTTTATTCAAGGGGTGGAGTTTATTTGCTATTTGGATGATTTCTAGACATTTGGTTTGTAATAACTGACAATATTTTCTTCTTTCTCTTTATCATGTATACATTCTCTCCCCTCTCTCTCTCAATGTATATATTCTCTCTTTTCCTCTCTCGTTATGTATATTCATTATGCTTTCAGTAGTTTGCTTTGTAGCTTCTTTATTCTGTTTTCTTATTAGTAAATGTTTAATTTAGTAGCTTCTTGTTTAATTTAATAGCTTCTTTTTATGTTTGAGTGGACAATAAGCCTTTGGTTTTTTTAATGCCATAGTTCTTTCCAAAGGTATTTTTTGTGTGAACCGGGTGACTCTTCCCAACGATGGATGGCGTGACAACCTTCTTAAGGGATTGAGTCCATTTTTGGTGTTTAGGTAAGAATAGTAGTAATAGTGAATAAAAAGACCTAATTGAGTCAGGGTCGAAGAGTCAAACATGCTTCACTTGGTACCAACACACTTAACTATGTGCTTATGATTAAAAACAAGCTTTTTTGGAAAGATAAAGCTCTAGTTAGTGACCTTCTGACTCTTGTGTTGACTTAAGAATTCATCGAGTGGTTTAGTCGAACCATAGTGATTTTCAATCTTGAATATGGTCATTGTGGGCCCTCGACTCTATCCTCTTTAACAATTCAGCTGTGTGAGAGATGATATGTTTTTGTTGCAAGTCCAAGTACCCGTGCGAATGGTCTAGAACTTGCCCCGAATGTGTTTCGAGGCGAAATTTTAAGTTTTGCTTGGCTTGAGAAGTGATTGTAGTCTCTCCTTGACCCGCTTGAAATTTTCCACGGCCCACCAACGTCGTTATTCCTAGTCAACCCATTTGAGCCTAAAACCTTTCTCATTTGATAACTATGTTACAAGCCTTTACCCGTTTTGTTGTGACCCTCTCGTGGCACCCGAGCTTTCCTTAACACTCTTATGAAACAATTGGCTAAAATCATAAGTTTGGGAGAGAGATGAATTTGGAAAAGGTATCAAGGGACAAAAAGAGAGAAGAAATGAAGAGAAGGAAAGGCAAAAAACAAATGCAAAAAAAGAAAGTGAATAAGTTGAAGAGTTGAAGGGATTCAAAGAAAAGTAATGATGCAAAGCATGGAGAAAGCAAAGAAGGAGAAAATGAATATCATGACCAAGAAAGAATAATGTTAAGTCTCTCTAGTTCCCCTAAGGGAAAGAAAATGCCTCCAAGAGTTGGCAAAACATGAGCCGATAAGAGAAAATGGAGTGTTTAAGGAAAGATGAACCCGTTCTATCATAACATATCCAACCTTAGTCTAAAAGCCTTTGATTAGCTGGAATAGCTCTTAACTTGTGGAGGTGGGAATTACCTTATTTGCTTGAGGACAAGCAAAAGCTTAAGCTTGGGGGAGTTGATAAGTGGGGATTTTGACTACTTATTAGCGCCTTTTAGCCGATGTTTTACTCCAAAAGCGTTTAATTGTGTTCCCGAAAACTGATGAACTATGCTTATTTGCAGGAATATTAGAAAATGATCCCCAAAGATGAAATCCAACTCAAGAAGGAGTGATCTGAACTCAAGGACAAAAACAGGCACAGAAGCTGAAAAGTGCGGACCGCAGATTATCACCTACAACCGCAGATTGTGGAGAAATTCCTATCAGAGACTGTGAAAAGTGCGGTCCGCACATGACATCTGCGGCCACAGAAACTGAGCAAGAGCAAAAGTTCAGAGAGCCTGCCTCTCATGTTCAATAGAAGTACGGACCGCACAATTATTGTGCGGCCGCAGTCACATTTGTGCGGTACGCAAAAGAGCAAAGTATGGCGGCAAACATATTTGTGTGGACCGCAGAAAGAGAGAAGTGCGGCCTCAGTTCAGAATTAGGTGGCCGCAAGTTTCCAATCCTGTCAGGTTGAAGCAAAGTGCGGTCTGCATATGGAATTATGCGGCTGCAGAACCTCCAAAAGGGCATTTTTGTCCGAAATTCTAGCCTTGTATAAATAGAAGAGTTCTACTTTCTTCGGTCAAGTTTTGACATCAGCAGCTACAGTAGACGGTTTTCTTTACTCTCTTCAATAGTTGCTATTTTGAGCTTTTTTGAATATAGATTTCATCATTTTAATTATCAATATGGGTTTAATTATCATTTCTTCTTCCATTTCTTCTATCTTAAGCATGAGTAGCTAGATTTTCACTAGGGTTGTGACCCAACCCTAAAGTGTAATCTTAATGGGTGTTTGATTTGTTGCTTGTTTATGGTTGGGTGTTTATTATTTAGCCTTGTTCTTATTTTTAATTGTAGAATTAATGGTTGAAAACATTAGTTCATGCCTATTTGACTTGGTCTCTACTTGAGAAAGAGAGACTTAGTCTAGGAAAACTTGGCTAACAAGAACTTGGGTCAATCGAGAGATTGATAAGCACAATTAAAGGGTTGAACCTAGAGATAATAAAATCCGACTTGAGCTTTGTATCAACCATTTTGTTTTATACCCATTTGGACTTGAGAAAGCCAAATTGGGCAAAATCACTCTCTGACCGAGTGGTTTGAGTGGGTACTTAAGTGTTGATAGCTATAATACACCCGACAAATAAAATAAGCTTTAAAGTTTACAACCCATTAGGCAAACACCTAGGTGAAGGTCATAGCCCTAGGCCTTTTCTATCATTTGAAAAACAACAACAAAAACAATTTCCTAGTTTAAATTGTTAAATTGTAATCTTAGTTTAAATTAGACCTAGAAACAATCCAAGTTTGTGGAAGTGTAATTTGAGATAATTCAAGCTCATACACTAAAATATATACCGATAACTCCAATTCATAGCTCCCACTGAAAAATCGACCCCGACTCCTTGTTGGGTATTACGTTTCATAATCTTAAATAAAGGTGTGACTTGGACGAGATCACACACTACCTCGGCAGTGTTGGCAGCAAAGTCTGGCTCCTTAGACTGGCCAGTTGGTGCCTCTGGTGCTGATAGTGCTGTAGGATATGGGACTGGGTGGTGTGAGTCAATTAGCATATCAAAAGGGAGATCTCCGGCTGCAGCAAGCTTGGTCACCTGTCTCCGGAGCTTTGCTAGATTGGGACTTTCTCATTTTCTTTACATCTTTACCCAACTCTTTGATCACTGACCCATGTTGTACGAAGGTCTCCATGATAGTGTTCTGGTTTTACAGGAGCTTCTTCAATGTTTGCTCAACTGACGGGGGAAGCTGAGGTGCCTCAACAGAAGATTGTGCTACAAGAGTACTGGATATGTCAGACAGCTTTGATGTGGTTGTCTGCATCCAGTTGTTGAGGCTCACCAATGTCTGGGAGACTCGTAGCACAGAAAGTGGAGTAGTAGGCATGGGCACCGGCTTCAAAGCTGAGGTGGAACTTGTGGCATGAAATGCAGTGGAAACTGAAGATAGTGGTGGAGGCATAGCTGCAGCACTAGAGGAAGGCTTGGCCGAAGTGGATGGACCATCAACTGCCTCCGCAACAACCATAGTTGTCTCGTCATACTGGCCCGCAGTGGTAGGAGGCGGAACCTTCTTCTTTGGGTTCTTAGCATCCATCAGAGAGTACCATGAGAAAGTCTTCTTCGGCCGTACCTTCGTATCATAATCCCTTGGCTCTACCCCCGCATTCGTGAGATACTCTGTAATAGTGTTGGGATACGGGTAGGACGAGTCAGCTTGCCCAGCGATCACAGAGATATTGACCGACATCACGACACCCACATTGATTGGGTACCCGGCCATGATAGAAGCAACTAGAACTACCCGAGGAATCGGAAGATATGTCTCATTCTAGCATGGGTCTAGTCTGCTGCAGATAAAGGTTTGCCACCCCTGTTATGATCCGTGGTGGTGATGGCCCAGGAGCTGCTAGAATCTCCGCTAACCAAGGACGAGTTGCCTCCCCAAGTGCATACTTCTCTAAGTACTCTATGGGCTCGACATCATCAAGTCCCAAGTATGTGTTCAATGTGCGCTGATCAAATCGCACTTTTAGGTTTCTCACTTACGTCACCTTTGTCCCCTTTTTGATATGTGCCACATTGGCGTAGCATTCCCCGACAATGTACTCCTTAGCATCCACCATGCTCTGGGTAAACCACATCCACCCTTTGCGTTCTTTGAACTGTCTCAGCACTGCTGGGTTATACTTCTCCAGATCCTTCAACTGAAACTGTCACTCAAGAGTGAGCGGCCTCACTAGCAACCATTCACGGAAGCTAGAGAAGGCTGCTAAGCTGACAAACTGGTCCTCCCATACCTCTTTCTTTTTGACCTTTCAAGGCCGGCAACTGTAGCATCTCCCCATCTGCCATCATTGGGGATGTCCTGAACTGATGTATCTGGTGCCTCAGGGACAGGTGTAGTGGAAGGCTCAGAAGCCTAACTGGCACTTTCTGAACCCTTGAAAGTGCAATGAGATGAGGACGACTCGTCCCTGAGTTGATATCTCCCTGGTGGCCTTGAATGGACAGCCGGTTGCTCTTGTATAGAGGCTGAGTTGCCCTCTGATGCTTCCCTGGATGGGACATAGGAACTGGTCTCGAAGAGGTCTGCACCTCTCCATCTGCCGGTTGTACGCTTCTTTGTGATTGTTCTTTGCTGGCCGAGGGGTAAGGCACTTTTGCCTCGGCCCCTAGAAGGTTCACCCCTTCCTTTTGAAGTGTCGCCTCAGCCTCTAGATCGAACCATTTTCTGTAGCAAGCAAAGGCGATTGTTAGTTGCAATTCTAGTTCAGGCATGCAGAGAGATATGTAAAGACACACTAGAAAACACAGTGAGGAACACAGTGGAAACATGCTTGCAGGATAAGGATCTGTGATCCACACATTTTTCCTTGCGGCCGTAGATTGGGCCTTGCGTAGCGTAAAATCTTCAATTGCGACCGCAGATGTGGATTGCGGTCCACACAATTTTTCTTGCGGCCGCAACTCAAAAACCAACAATATGCCAACTCTCTGATAATAGAGAATTGGTTGTTTTGCGGCTGCAACCTATTTTCCGCGGTCCGCACATTTTGTCTTACGGCTGCACTTGTGAGTCACCAATTTGGCAACTCTCTGATAACAAGAAAAAGGCTATTATGTGGCTGCAATGGGATTTTTACGATTCGCACAATTTTTCTTGCGGCTGCAAACCCATTCCTTACTAAAGTACCCTAGACTCAACTTCTGTGGACCGCACAATTTCTTGTGCAGCTGCATATTTCAAATAATTCCGAACAGATTCTAGGGTTTGCAGTTTTTGCCCAAATTTTGACATGGAAACATCGTACAAGCATGAAAATCTATTTACCCATTCCCCATAGAGCATGTACCAATTGACCCGCTGCAAATTTACCCCACATGGTTGTATAATATAGTTCTACAGACAAATGGCCTAAACCTAACTAAAACACTATAAATTAAACTAAAAATGAAAAATCCAAACAAGTAATTGAAGCATACCATATATGAAGGAGTGCAATAAGTGATTGATCACAATTGTTGGGCGTGTGAGCGGATGGTTTACCAAGATTTCAATTTTTGGGTTGTGATTGCTTAGAGAGGGAAAAGTGTAACAGTATCCCTAAGCCTCTTATTTATACTTGACGATTTTCTAAGGGAAGAAAGGGGCGAGTGCGGCCGCAAAATTTCAATTGCGGACCGCACTTTGTTACCTTGTGAGCTTAAACCAACATTTTGTCTGTGGTTCGCAGATATTTGTGTGCGACCGCAGATCCCTGTTGCGGACCGCAAATTTTCTATTACGGCCGCAGATCGAGCATTTCTCTGACAAACCAACTTCAGAGAGTTGTCAATTTCCATCCTCTATTTGTGCGGTCCGCAAGTCATTTGTGCGGCTGCAGAGCACTTTTTGCTAAGCAACCATAATTGTGCGGTCCACAATTCTTTCAACACTTAACCAAATTTCTGCCCACAATTCCTGTAAAGTACACTCATCCTACAACACACTTCAAACCAAGTTAGCTCAAAAATAATATCTAACTACAAAATAAACAAAGAAAAGAAAACGAAACATGGATTGCCTCCCAAGAAGCGCCTGATTTAACGTCGCGGCACGATGCAGAATACCATCAATTGAAATGAATCACCGCCACGACATGGACATCTCCAACTTTTCCAAAATAGTGCTTCACCCGGTGGCCATTGACTCGAAATAATTGATTGTTTTTCTTCTTCAAGTCAAATACACCAAAAGGTGCCACCCCTACAATTTCAAAAGGGCCACTCCATTTAGACTTTAACTTCCCGGGAAACATCCTCAACCGTGAGTTGAACAACAACACCAGATCGCCCACCTTGAAATCTTTGTTCCAAATGTATTTTTCATGAAAGTATTTCATCTTTTCTTTGTACAAGCCCACATAGCTTTATGCTCAAGTTCCACCGGAAGAAGACAAGGATTTTCGAACACCAACCATATGGAGACATTCCGATAGGTGTTTTGTAAGCCGTCCGATAATCCCATAATGCATCATCAAGCTTCTTGGACCAATCCGTTCGATTAGCATTCACTGTTTTGGACAAAATACTCTTTATCTCCTGGTTGAAGACTTTCACTTAACCGCTTGCTTGTGGATGATAGGGAGTCGTGACTTTATGAGTAACACCATAATTTCTAAGTAAGGTGTCGAAAGCTTTGTTGCAAAAATGTGACCCCTATCACTTATAATAGCCCGCGTAGTACCAAACCTTGTGAAAATATTCTTCTTCAAGAAAGCCACCACACTTTTTGCTTGTTGGGTAGAGCAATGGACTCAACCCATTTAGACACATAATCAACCGCGACCAAGATGTAGGTGTTTCAACAAGAACTCACAAATGGACCCATGAAGTCAATACCCCACGCATCGAAAATATAAAATGGTGGTGAGGGGCATTTCATTTTTCTTTGAGATTCCACCGGCCCTTTGACATTCATCACATCTTTTCACTAAATCACTTGCATCCCTATAAAGAGTGGGCCAATAAAAATTGCAACTTAGCACTACGACCGCCGTACTTGCTCCACCATGGTGACCATCATATGGCG
The DNA here is from genome assembly GCF_001879085.1 of Nicotiana attenuata. Taxonomy (NCBI): domain Eukaryota; kingdom Viridiplantae; phylum Streptophyta; class Magnoliopsida; order Solanales; family Solanaceae; genus Nicotiana; species Nicotiana attenuata. Next base: position 35,021,241 of record NC_031997.1, on the reverse strand, counting down.
AAGAATGACAAGCCCCAAGAATTTCACATTGCTCTTCTTCTGGTACACATCTTCTAGTCACCCCATCTGTACAAATCCGAAAAAGGTACAGTTCATCTCAATAATAATCTTGACAATCCCGTTTGAGCTTCTTCCTTTGGTTTGAAGAGAGCTCATCCGGGATGATACCACACACAAGGAAATTTGCTAGATCAACGAACCATGGCACCTCTTTCATTGAAATGGCCAAAAGTTGCTCATCGGGGAAGGAGTCACTGATTTCAAGGCCATCATGCGGCCTCCCCTCCTCCAAACAAGACAAGTGGTCCGCCACTTGATTTTCACTTCCTTTTCTATCTTGGATGTCAATATCAAATTCTTGCAACAAGAGCACCCATATCATCAACCAAGCTTTTGAATCTTTCTTGCTCATATGATAATGAAGTTCCGCATGATCCGTGTTGACAATGACCTTTGCAACCATCAAGTACGGGCGGAACTTCTCAATTGCAAACACAATGGAAAGGAGTTCTTTCTCCGTAACGGTATAGTTGACTTGGGCAATATTCATGGTCTTACTAGCATAGTAGACCGGATGAAAAATCTTGTTGATGCGTTGCCCCAAAATAGCCCCCACCGCTACGTCACTTGCATCGCACATGAGCTCAAAAGGAACACTCCAATTTGGAGTGGTGATAATGGGCGTAGTTGTCAACCTGAACTTTAACAGTTCAAAGGCTCTCATGCAATCATCATTGAAGTTAAACATAGCATCTTTCTCAAGGAGCTTGCACAACGGGTTCATGACCTTAGAGAAATCTTTGATAAAATGCTGGTAACACCCCACATGGCCTAAGAAACTCCACACACCCTTTACCGAAGTTGGAGGTGGAAGTTTAAAAATCACTTTAATCTTTGCCTTGTCAACTTCAATTCCTTTATTTGATATTTTGTGGCAAGGACAACCTTCCTTGACCATGAAATGACACTTCTCCCAATTGAGCACCAAATTTGTTTCTTCACATCTTGCCAACACTTTCTCTAAATTTGCAAGATAATATCAAAAGAATCCCCAACCCCCGAGAAGTCATCCATGTAAACTTCAAGGTAGTCCTCCACCATGTCCGTGAAGACAGACATCATACACCTTTGAAAGGTCGCTGGTGCATTGCACAAACCAAATGGCATCTGCTTGAAAGAAAAGTATCATAGGGACATGTAAAGGTTGTTTTTCTTGATCTTGCAGAGCAATAAGGATTTGGTTGTAGCCCGAATGTCCATCAAGAAAGCAATAGAAAGCACGGCCAGCCAACCTATCAAGCATATGGTCTAAGAAAGGAAGTGGAAAATGATCCTTCCTTGTGACTTTGTTGAGCTTGCGATAGTCCATGCACACTCTCCAACCGGTCACCGTTCTTGTAGGAATCAACTCACTCTTGTCATTGGTGACCACCGTCATGCCCCCTTCTTTGGGACACATTGAACCGGAGAAATCCACGAACTATCGGAAATGGGGTAGACAACCCCAGCATCCAAACACTTGATAATATTCGTTTTGACCACTTCTTGTATAGCTTCATTTAGTCTCCTTTGATGTTCAAAAGATGGTTTGGCGCCTTCCTCCAAGTTGATCTTATGCATGCGAAATACGGGGCTTATCCCCCGAATATCCGCCAATGTCCACCCAATAGTCTTCTTCCTCTTTTGTAGCACCGCCAATATAGAATCTACCTACACGTTAGTCAAACAAGAGGAATGAAAAACTAGTTAAGTAGAACAAGGGCTAAGAAATTCATACCGAATATGTGGAGGCAAAGGCTTCAACTCCAAGGTAGGAGGCTCTTCAATTGAAGGCTTTGTAGGAGGAGTTGTCCTATTTTCAAGATCCAAAGGATGATTTCCGGGGTGCATAATTGTACGACCCCATTCCTTGCAAAGAGTTCACATATTCCATGTAGACATCCATCTCGTCATCATCAAAGTTGAGCAAGACGGCCTCTAACATTTCACCAACATTTATCACAGCACTTGTTTCATCAACAATGACATCGGTCACCAAGTCCACAAAAGAGCACACCTCATTGCTATTGGGTTGCTTCATGGACTTACACTCATGGAAAATCTCTTTTTCATCACCAACCCGGAAAGTAAACTCTCCGGCTTCAACATTACAAAGAACCTTCCCTGTAGGAAGGAAAGGTCTTCCAAGAATAATCGGTACCTCATAATCGACTTCACAATCAAGAATGACAAAATTCGCCGGAAGAATGAATTTATCAACACGAACCAAAACATCCTCAATCACTCCCAAAGGTCTCTTCATAGTATGATTGTCCATTTGCAATCTCGTTTTCTTGATTGGGGTGTATTATAGCTCACAACTCTACGTTACCCACTCAATACCTCTAGGTCAGAGAGTGGTTTTGTCCAATTTGGCTTTCTCAAGACCAAATGGGTATCAACCAAAACAGTTGATACGAGTTCAAGTCGGGTTGTTACTATCTCTAGGTTGAACCCTTTAATTGGCTTAATCAATCTCTCAATTGACCTAATTTCTTGTTAGCTAAGTTAACCTACTAAGTTCCTCTTTCTCAAGTAGAGACTAAGTCAAATAGGCATGAATCAATATTTGCCTCACAATTCTATGTGCAGTCCGCAGATTTCTTCATCTTGTCAGAAACTGGAGGTTTGCGGTCGCACATTTTTGAACTTCGGCCACGAGGCAACTCTTCTGCGGTCCGTAGTAGCACTGCGGCCGCCCAATTCTTCTGCGGTCCGTAATTCTCAGAGGATCCTGGACTTGGTCTTTTTGCACACTCTCTGATCTTCAGCTTCTAGCTCAGCTTTGCGGCCGCACAATTCATGTGCAGTCTGCAATTTGCGCAATTGTCTGCTAAAGTTTCCTTCTTTGTTTGCGGCCACAGATGGAAATCCGCAGTCCGCAATTTCTTCTGCGGACCACACAATTGTGCGCTTGCGCCCTTTATTGCCTTGTGCCTCGGACTACTCCTTTTTTTGAGTCAAATTTCATCTCAGGAGATTAACTTCCATCATTCCTGCAAGTTTGCATAATTTCATTAGTTTCGGGAACACAATTCAATGCTTTTAGACTAAAACTATAGCTAAAAGGCACTAATAAGCGGTCAAAATCCCCACTTATCACTTGCGCACCTTAGTTGTCACGTGCTTTACTTGTCCTGTCATTTTTGTAATATTCGTGGAATTCCTTTTATTATTACGTGGTTCCTTTATTGTTGTGTACTAAACCCTATAATTGTAGAAATTCTTGTAAATTGAGTACTGGAATGTTGATGTTATTGATTTATTTATGGATCGGGTTGCACGCTGCAACAGGTGGAATAAGGGTGGATTTATATTGATATGGTGGGATCGGGTTGCGCGCCGCAACAGGTGAAATAAGGGTAGATTGATATGGTGAAATAAGGGAGAATTATGATACTGACTCTGATTATATGGTGGGATCGAGTTTCACGCCGCAACATATATATTTACTTATTATTATTAATATTTACAAGGTGGAATAAGGGAGGATCGTGTACGGTGGGATCGGGTTGCGCGCCGCAACAACTTATGTGTTTTATATTCCTTGTCGTATTGCGTTGGCTTCGATTTTTTCGTACGAGATTTCGGGGGTTGGTATTCCCGATTTTTACTTATTTTCGAGGATTGAGTTATTTTCATTAGTTACTGTTTGCCTTCATTTCCTGTTTTCCTTTTCTATTACTATTATTTTGGTGAATTGATTTTCAAGATGAATTTACTATGCTGAGTCATTGTCTCGTTCCCTTTTTTTTAACGCAAAACAAAGATTATATTAAGAAACAACAGGTTACATAGACATAATATAGTTTCTTAGGACATTACTATTGCCCAGAGTTGCTAGATAATAACAAACAGTAGTAGGAATAAACTTAGTACTATTACATATTCCATTCTTGTTCTTGTTTACTCAGGCTCAACAAAAAGAGGAGGACGAGCATGGTAGAAACACTTAGTAGACGACATGTTCTTGACAGCTTCCTTGGCTAACACATGTGCTACTTCATTTCCTTATCTGAAGTTATGTCTCAGAGGTGGGAGCTTCAACTGGTGCATTAATAGCTTGCATTCATGAACAATGTTAGAATGATAATGGTTGTCTTCATATATGAGCTTGATGATTTCTGTACAGTCTGTTTCAATCTCTATTTTTTGAAAGTTCATCTCTCTTGCAGTTTTTAAACTTTCTTACAGCGCCATTAGTTTTGCACGTGTGGGAGATACTGCATGGCCTGCTTTATGGAATCCCACAATCCAGTCTCCATTGCTATTTCTAAATATTCCACCTAGACCAGCTGCCATAGTGTTTTTCAAAAAAGCACCATCTATGTTTAATTTAACCATACCAATAGGTGGTTTGTCCCACTTAATATCAATCTTAACCTTATGAATTTTGAAAGGATTTTTTTTCGTAAAGAAGTTGTATTCCCAGGCTTGGTGAATAACTTTTTGGACCTCAAGGTCAAGATCAAGATTGTTGAAATGGTTGTGATTCCTATTTTTCCAAATGTTCCAGATGGAGAAAGGAAAAATAGTCTCCCAACTAGTTGAATGGTTACTATTCTGAATGAAAATCTCTTTTAGGCTCATAAGCCAATGATTGTTCTTATCAATAGTTTGAGTAGGGATGCCTATAGTGCTCAAAAAATGTTTGGTAGCAAGGCAGTATAAAAAATATATTGGATATCTTCTACCCCTTCCTTACAAATCGTACAGGTTGTATATGGGCTAATAAGGCTCGACAAGGTATACGATTATGCATGCATTTCCAAAGAAAGAATTTAATTTTGTTAGGGCAGCGGAGGTCCCAAATCCAGTTAAAAGAGTTGCTAGGAGTGATACTAGGAGTTAAGAGTTTGTAACAAGACTTCGTGGTAAATAAACCGTTTGAATTTAGGTTCCAACTGATAATATCATGCTTAAGGGCTTTACTGGGTGTAGGAGTTAAGGAAATGTTATTAATAATATTGGGGGGCAAATCGAAGGAAATACTAGAGATATTCCACTCATCATTCTTAATAAGGTCTTCAATGAAAAGATTTTGATCATCCTTACTAAGAGGGCCATATATGAAATTTCTAAGGGAATTTGAGTTGTAAATCCATTTTGAGGTTCATACATTAATATTAGAGTTTATACAAGGGTGCCATAATATACCATCGTTGCACAATTTCTATCCTTTAAGGATAGCCTTCCAAATGAAGGAGGTGGTAGCCATCGATTTTTTTCAGGCATACTTTGTAGAAATGAGTTGTGCCCATGGTGTATTAGGGTTTTCAAGAGTCTCCAAGTAAGACTCGTTAGCAAGACCATATTCTTGGAAGATGCTGAACGAATACCAAGACCCCCCTCATCTTTATCCCTTGCAACCATCTGCCAATTAATAAGATGTAGTTTTCTAGCAGAGTTAGTGGATTCCCAAATAAAATCCCTTTGAATTTTATCAATTTATTTAAGGATTTTTGTAGGGAGTAAGGTGTATTGCATAGAATGAGTAGGAATGGAACTTAGGGTACTAGTTGCCAAAGTTGTCCTTCCAGCTATATTTAAGAAAGAACATTTCCAGTGAGACAATCTAGTATGCAATTTGTCTAACACAAGTTGGAAATCTTTAGGTTTTGGAGAGTGATTCAGTATAGGAAAGCCAAGGTATTTACCAAACTCGTAACTAGACTTAATACCAAAAAGGTCTGTGAGATAATTGGTAATTTCCTTAGGGCAGTTTTTTGGGAAGATAATTTTAGATTTTAGGAAATTTATGGAGAGCCCGGATTCATTGCAAAAAAAGTCCAAGCATGATTTTATGCATTGGTCCATTTTTTTGTTAGTTTTCCCATTAGAGTAATGTCATCCGCAAATAGAACATGGGAGATGGAAGGTACATTATGCCTTGGTTTTATAGGATCCCACCTTGAAATGTCTACTTGATGGTTGATGAGCCTTGATAGGAGTTCAAGGCAAAGTATGTAAACATATGGAGATAAAAGATCCCCATGGCGGATACCCCGACTAGGACTGAAGAAATTTGTTCTAGAACTATTTACCAGGACTCCCATAGAGCCTGTACTAATACAACAACAACACAACCCAGTAAAATCCCACTAGTGGGATCTGGGGAGGGTAGAGTGTATGCAAACCTTACGCCTACCCCATAAGGGGGTAGAGAGGCTGTTTCCGGGAGACCCTCAGCTCAGAGACAATCGATCTGTGACAGTCAAAACCTGAAAAATAATATCAGCTGTGAGAGACAGCGAATAAATGGAAAAGCAGTAATACAAATATTATGCAAAAGTATGAAACACAATATCAATCGCTAGCAGTGCTACACAAAACACTATCATACTCGTCGGTACAAAGAGGGAAACCGGGACAAAGAGAAAAAATGCTCGACTACCCTTTAACCTACAACCCTAATGCTCGACCTCCACACCTTCCCATCAAGAGCCATATCCTCGGAAATCTGGAGTCGCGCCATGTCCTGTCTGATCATCTCTCCCCAATACTTCTTAGGCCGCCCTCTACCTCTTCTCGTACCTACCAAAGCCAACCGCTCACACCTCCTAACCGGGGCATCTAAGCTTCTCCTCTGCATGTGTCCGAACCATCTAAGTCGCATTTCCCGCACCTTGTCATCCACCGGAGCCACGTCCACCCTCTCCTGAATATCTTCATTCCTAATCGTATCCAGCCTAGTGTGCCCACACATCCATCTCAACATCCTTATTTCTGCTACTTTCATCCTCTGGATATGTGAATTCTTGACTAGCCAACACTCATCCCCATACAACATGGCTGGTCTGACCATGCTCTATAGAACTTACCTTTGAGTTTCGGTGGCACATTCTTGTCACACAGGACTCCAGACGCTAACCTCCATTTCATCCACCCCACCCCAATACAGTGTGTAACATCTCCGTCGATCTCCCCATCGCCCTGGATAATTGACCCTAAGTACTTAAAACTTTCTCTCTTGAGGATGACCTGTGAGTCAAGCCTGACTTCCACATACTCTTCCCCCGTCACGTCGCTGAACTTACATTCCACATATTCCGTCTTAGTCCTACTCAACTTGAAACCTTTAAACTCCAGGGCCTGCCTCCATACCTCCAGTCTCCCATTAACGTTGCCTCGCGTCTCATCAATCAGGACTATATCATCAATGAACAACATACACCATGGCACCTCTCCTTGGATATGGTGTGTCAGTGCGTCCATCGCCAGGGCAAATAAGAACGGGCTGAGCGTAGATCCTTAGTGTAACCCCATAACCACCGGGAAAGGTTTTGTGTCACCTCCCACAGTTCTAACCCGAGTCATAGCTCCATTATACATATCCTTTATCGCCCTAATGTAAGCCACTGACACACCTTTCACCTCCAGACACCTCCAAAAGACGTCCCTGGGGATCTTGTAAAACGCCTTCTCTAGGTCAATAAACACCATATGCAAATCCCTCTTCCTATCCCTACATTGTTCCACCAACCTTCTGATAAGGTGGATAGCTTCCGTAGTAGAACGACCCGGCATGAACCCGAACTGGTTTTTCGATATAGACACCGCCCTCCTTATCCTCCCTTCCACCACCCTCTCCCAAACTTTCATGGTATGACTTAGTAACTTGATACCCCTATAGTTGTTACAATTCTGGATATCACCTTTGTTCTTGTACACCGAAACCATTGTACTCCACCGCCACTCATCAGGCATCATCTTCGTCCTGAAGATAACATTAAACAACCCAATCAACCACTCCAAGCCTGCTCTATCCGCATATCTCCAAAACTCTACTGGAATCTCGTCTGGTCCGGTCACTTTGCCCCGACCCATCTTACCCATCGCACCCACGACCTCCTCAACCTTGATGCGCCTATAATACCAAAAGTCGCGGCGACTCTCCTCAACCTTGATGCACACCCACGACCTCCTCAACCTTAATCTGGGCCTCTTCCATCAATACTCAACCATCCTCGTCTTTGATGCACCTCACTTGATCCAGGTCACGAGCCTTCTTCTCTCTCGCTTTGGCCAACCGAAATAACTTCTTGTCCCCACATTTGCCCCCAAGTTCCTCATACAGCCGACCAAATACAGCAGTCTTAGCCTCTGTGACCGCTAATTTCGCCTCCTTCCTAGCCTCCTTATATCTTTCTCTATTCGCTTTCCTCTGATCCTCGTCGATGCTCTCTACTAACTTTATGTAAGCCGCTTTCTTGGCTTCCACTTTACCTTGGACCATGTCATTCCACCACCAGTCGCCTCGGTGCCCGCCAGAGTAACCTTTCGAAACTCCCAACACCTCTCTTGCTACCTCCCTTATACAGACTGTCGTCGCCGTCCACATAGTGCTAGCGTCCTCACCACTCTTCCAAGTACCCATAGACATCATGCGCCCCTCCGACTCTCGCACATTATCCTTAGACAGAGCTTCTATTAATACAATGCATAATTAATCGGGACATATTTGGGGGAAATTTGAAGAATCTTAGAGCCCTATAGACAAAAGACCATTCCAATATATCGAAAGTCTTTTCTAAGTCTATTTTGATTAACATATCGAAGCTGGAATTTTTTTTATCTACGGAGAGTGTTCATAATTTCCTGGATGATAATGGCATTGTCACTAGCTCTTCTGTTCTTTATAAAACTGGATTGGAGAGGACTCATGAGGTAAGGGACGAATGGTTGATCCTGTTGGCAATTATTTTAGTGATAATTTTATAAGATGTAATACAAAGCCCAATAGGTCTGAAATTCTTAATATTATTAGCATTAGGGAATTTTGGTAGAAGGCATATATAAGTTTCATTTATACCCATTGGCAGAGATTGAGTTTCAAACACCTTATAAAAATAACTAGTAACAGAGTCACCAATAATATGCCAATATTTTTGATAAAAAGAAGGAACGTATGCCATCTAGACCTGGTGCTTTAAAAGGTTTAAAAGAAAAAATAGCCTTAGTAATTTCCATGTTTTATAAGGGTATATCAAGGCTACTTAGGTCAACAGTATAGGGTTCTCTCAAGATGGCATTTTTGTGGGTGATGGATTCGGATGTCTTAAAGGCATTTTCAAAGTAGGACAGGGTATGTTCAAGTATTAACTTGGGGTCCGAAATCCATTCACCATTATCATTTGTGAAATACATAATAGCATTGCGACATTTACGGTTGGAGGCGATAATGTGGTAGTATTTTGTATTTGTGTCACCATCATTGAGCCAAGTAATTCTAGAGCGAAGTTTCTAGAGATCTTGCTCTATTTTTAGAATGTTATTATACTCTAGTGGTAATTTTGATTCTAAATCTTGTAAGAAAAACTCATTTGGTATGAGGGGGAAGATTGAATACCATTAAGCCGAGCTAAGATCCTCTTTTTCTTTTTAAAGATATCTCCAAACGTTTCACTTTTCCAGTTAATCACCACATTTTTAAAAGATTTTTGAGCACTAACAAGGTCATTACTATTCTAGCATTGTTTTACAATGTTGATGAAGTCGGGGTGTCTACACCAAATAGTTTCCAATCTAAAAGGTTTACCACTATGATTCACATTTTTCGGGGTAGGACTAATTAATAAGGGATTATGATTAGAATGAGTTTTGGGAAGATGTATAACCACAGCCTTAGGAAATAAGGATAACCAATCTTTATTAACAAAAATTCTATCAAGCCTTTCCATGATTAAACCACTAGATCTTTTTCTATGATTAGACCAAGTATATTTGCAACCCTTATAGCCTAAATCCATAAGGTTACAATTGTTGATACTAATCCATAAGGAGTTACATCTACGATTAATGGGGTTCCCTCCAAATTTGTCATTAGCACTAAAAATATCATTAAAGTCTCCTCCTAAAAGCCAAGGACCCTTATAGTTTCTATGGATATTTTCTATATTATTCCATAAATCACATATTTTATCTAATTTAGTGCTAGCATAAATAGAGGAGAAGAGCCAAATAGTTTGAGTAGGAAGTACCTCAACAGTGGAATGGATTTCTTGGTTTCTCCTAACAAAGTTGTGAACCTTCACAACGCTGGAATCCCATAAGATGACCATACCCCCAGCCTGCCCTTCAGAAGAAACCTCAATCATCTCCGAAAATGCAAAATCACTTAATAGATAAATGTGATTTTCCATTCGAGTTTCCAATAGTGTCACCATGCATGGCCTATGGGTATCAACCATTTTCCTAAAGTTAATACAAAAGTTATCATTATTACCACCACGTTTGTTCCATATTATGATATTAGTTGGTCGATACATCATCGTTGCATGGTTGTTTGTGGAGCCATTCTCCATCCGTGCATGGAGCACTGGGTTTCTCCTTAGTGATGGAACCAATATCATTGCATGGCTCCCCGCTGTTGGATCCTGTGGGGGCCTGATGTCCTTCGAGCATTTGTATAGGGCTGGGGGGCAACTAAGAATATACCTCTTCTCTTGCATCTCCCTGAAGAGATATACCTTTACTTGGTTTAGACTTGAAAATTCCACTATTTCCTCTGACCCTAGCAGGTTCATCTCTTCTACATTCACCTCTTGGTGATCTTCTGGTCCTAGCACATTAGGAGGGGGTGGTGGGGGTGCCTGGTTCACTGGTGGTGGAACAAAGGCTTGGTTTTGCGCTTGGTCTTGAGCTACATACCACGGCATGAAGATTGGATTCATGTTCGAGAATCTCTCCTGGTGGGAAGAAAGAAAGTTCCATTAACATATTTTTTGGTGGTAGAGGATTGAAATGTGGAGGCAGATTCTACTGGTTTCTCATTATTTGGGCTTGGTTGGCATTCATTGAAGGAGCTAGTGGATGAAGGATGTTGTTCAACCAAACATGATTTTGGTAGTTGCTCATGGCCATGTGCATCCCTTCGGATACTAGCTGGGCAAGTGTGAGTTTTGGAGAATGATTATCGTCTCCTGGCCATCTAAGATCATGTTGAATGATATTGCATGAGCCATTAGAGCTTGCTCTATCCAGGACAATGGTTGATGGTCTTGAGGTAGGAGTGGTTGAATGAAGAAGATTGTTTGGTTTCTTGTCTGAGTGGCCGAATTTGGTGGAGGACTGGCCATTGTGTGTGCTCGTTGGTGTCTTAGAATTTGAACAAAACTGAATCTTCTCCAATGGGAAATTGGTATCCTTGGCATTTTTATTGCCGGATTGTTGTTTTATATTATCTATCTGAACTAAGTTGATAGAAGGGGTAGGGTTTTGAGAGGTTGGTTTAGATAGGGTGGTAATTATTGAATCTATTTGCATGCTTTGGTTACTAGTGGGAGATGAGATTTTAATAGGATTTGGGGTGTTGATGGAGTTAGGCACGTGTTTAGCAGCATTGGCCATTTGTTCATCCAATGAGATGTTGTGGGACAGGTGTTGTGGGTTCGTATCTTCATCCATGCAATTAATATTGTTTAATGAGAGAGTATTGGGGGGTTAATCTCCGTGTTTAAATGATCTACATCACATTGTTGGTGAGTATTAGGGGAGGGATTAGAATTATTATCAACATTAGTAGCTATATTAGTTGGTTGCATGGCATTTAAATTAGCCTCCTTTATGGAGGACACATAGTTATTGGCCAGGTTTTTTGAGGCCACGTCCTTAGGTTTATAGTCTAAAAATAATTTTGAACTCTTGATTTCTTTTTTATTTTGGTCTATAGGCGGATTATCCAAAGCAACAAACTTGTTTCCCCTGGTAACGTGTTCGTTTGTAGAAAGATCATTTTCATAAGAGGAGATCTTTGTTTTAAAAAATTTTTGGTTGCTAGTAGAGTTAAAGCTGGTATTAGGGTGTTGAGAAGAGGATAACATACCTGGTATTCCATGTGGTAGATTATTAATTATACCTGGCTTTTGGATTGCCTCATTCCTTCTCCCATTGGCTCTCTTTTTCTTTGTAAAGCTAACCGTCTGCCATACTGCTTCTTTGATTTCCTGGGCGTCATTGCTTACATTTGGTTGGGGAGTTGAGTGGTTTTGCAGAGTTGATGGCTCTGTTGGCGTGGTCTTGTTATGTAGGTATTTTGCATCTAGATGGCCTATCCTCCCACAGCTTTTGCAAAAGAAATGTTCACCCTCGTATAATACATTTTGCTTATGGCTTCCAATATGAATAAATGGAATGACTGGCTCCTCTAGTGGTAATTCCATGCACAATCTTGCATTACGACCCCGTAGGGTAGAGGATGTGCAGGCATCTATTTTTAATAGTCTCCAAATGGTATTACCAATTTTTTCTAGTATGATTCCATCGTAGAACTCGGTTGGTAATTGTGGTAATCGAACCCAAACAATTGTTAGTAGATTGTTAGCTTCCGCTGCTACGAAGTTTGGTTTTCACCTTTGGACTGAAAGGAGATGCCCAAAAATAAACCACGGACCATAGTGAAGTACTTTAAACATGTGTTCCTCACAATTAAATTTAGTAATGTAATAGTCCGCCCCTAGGTCGATTAAGGGGAAATTTTCTTGGATTTTCCAAATCTCTTGAACTTTTCTTTTGAGAAGATTGTGTTGAATTCTCTTACCATGTAGCTTGATGATGACTGAATATTTCCATGGTTGATAGATGCATTCCTGTTCTTCCAACGAGAGCTGAATTTGGTGACTACCAATAGAGTTTGTATTTGAGGGTGGCAGACTTGATCCTTGTGCTAATGATGGATAACTATCAAAGGAGGGAATGTGAACATTAATTAAAGTACCATGCTCACATGCTATTAATTTTTCTTTGAAACTTGAACCAAGTTTACTAGGATTTGTGATAGTAGAATTAGTGCCTATATCAGGAGGTTTGGGAGGGATTTGGCTCAATTGGCTTAGATTTGCCATAACTACTGATGCAGGATAGGGCAAGTCAAAAAGGTTTTGTTCTTATTTAGTGAGAGGTTGGAGAAAAATTTTCTAGAGCCATCTCGTACCCTGTTGAGTTGTTGGAAACATAACGATTTTAAATAAAAGAATTGTTAACATGCTTACCTTATGTGACTCTTAAATTAAAACTCGTCGTTTTATTCGGTACTTTACTATTTGTAATAGTTCTCATATTTCACTTTAATTGATTTCTCAACTTAATCTCTTTACCCTGTCTGATGTTTTGCTTTACTTAATAAGAATTGTTATTATATTTTAATTAATAAATTCTATATTAAAATTCGGTAGCTTATTCGATGTTTTATTTTATTTGCAAATGTTATTTTCTTCACCTAAATGATTTCTAAAATAAACTCATTTTCTCATTGATCTCCTCCTTGGTTCAGAAACTGAAATTTTACGTTTACGATATATAAATAAATCTCTTGAACATCTTAATTATCATTTGACACGGATAATATGTACCGGGTAGCACATGAATTTTACCGTGCGGAGGTAATTTGGAAAAATGTGGGCACAAGGTGCCTTGTGTGTAAAGTTTGGAAATTGGGACTTATGATCTGAGATTACGAGAAGTTTTATTTGGGATAATTCTTGTTGAAATTCGTGCATTAAAAATGATTTGATTGATTAAGTTGTCATCGATTTCCCTTGCTTGGACACATTCATATCTCACATGTACCCCGGCTGTGTTGTTACTTAATTATTTGGTTGTTTCTCGTTGCTATTCGTGTTCCCGTTATTTTCGATGTTGAATGTAATTTGGAATCCTTCTACTATTGGCCTTAAATTGATGTTCTTTCCTTGTTAGCTTTATGTATATCCTGCACAGGTTTACATGTCCGGTAGGTGTCTTGACCTGGCCTCATCACTACTCTACCGAAGTTAGGCTTGATACTTACCGGGTACCACTATGGTGTACTCATGCTACGCTTCTGCACATTTTTGTGCAGAACCAGGTACTTCTGATCGAGTTGGTTTTGAGACTTATGCTTGTGCGGCTGGAGACTTCAAGATACACCTGCTGGACGTTCGCAGGCTCCAAAGTCACTTTCTGTTGTATTTATTTCCATAGTTTCCTATTATTCCGGAACAGTGATGTATTCATTATATATAGTTACTCTTAAAAAGGCTTATGACTTGTACTACCGGTTTTGGGATATTGTATCATTTTGAGACTATTGGCGAGAAATTTCCGGTTCATGTTTAATAGCTGTTTAGTAGAAACTGTTATCATTTCGGTATGTGTTAGACTTACCTAGTTTTAGAGACTAGGTGCAAGCTCCTTCGGAGGGATTTTGGGTCGTGACATTAACTAATTTTGAAGTCCTAAAAGTTAGAAACATAACTAAATTATTGTTTTCTCCAATATGAAGCATATTTTTTAAGGGTAAAAAAGACTAACACATTTCGCTAAAGTTTTTGTGCTTTTAATATAATATAGCTAGATAGATTAGTTTGGTGTAAATACAAACTGTGGATAAATTCTTTTTTAGTTTAAACCACAGTGGCGTATCTATATGGCTTTGGCATTGGACTAAAGCACTAAAATCCAATACTTAGTGAGTAGTCCAACAAATGATTGTGCTAAAACAGGATCAAGAAATGGTTTTGTTTTTCTTCTGAATGCAGCTTTTAAATTCATCTTTCATTGAACAACATTTTTTTTTTTTTTGGATACAATACAACAACAGATCAAAACAATTCATTTGCTACAAAACCTAGAATAAAATCTACACTGTTGAATTCCCCTCTTCTTGGCGGATCCAATTTGGTTCTGAGAGGGAAGGTTCCATTTTTCCATCGTCAAAAAATTTGAACCATTTCTCGATTTATGCATGCCATCCGCTCATCTAGTTGACTAAACTACATTGTAAAATTTCCAGTCATGAGTATGTGCATCTACGTACTTTCATATTCTTGTTTCCCACGTTCAAGAATTAATGATGGCCTGAATTTCCTCCAATGTTTTCCCCTTTGTTTCTGGCACTACCTTTGCTACAAATTGTATAGTGAGTACACAGAACCCAGCATATAGCATAAATGTACCTGAAAATTCCAAAAAAAAAAAAAAAGAAAAAGAAAAAAAACAAATTAAAAATTCAGTTAAAAGGAAATTCTTAAGGGTGTGACAGTTCACATATATGCAGAGTTGATGGAAATTTCTCTTTACCAGTGGCACTCCAGGCCATGAGGAAACTGAAAGTGAAGGAAACCGCCCACGCGCCCAACCAGTTCACTAACACTACCAGACTTCCAGCAGCACTTTTTACATGAATCGGAAAAATCTGCAAAATAATAGCACAAATTTAAGTAAACTGATTTTTTAAAGACATTGCTTATACAATGTATGCATTGAAGTGATCAAGGATCCATCGAAAGTAGCTTCACTCTTTCCAGGATTTGATATAATAAAATGTATATCGAGTTCAAGCTCATGTCAATAACCTCAGACTAATCAACCAATATTGAATAATATGTAACGGATGGAACACTACTTGAACACGGTTCTTCTGCTAGTACACAAAAACAAAGCAGCGGACTGAATTACCTCTGACATAATAACCCACGGAACTGCTCCCATTCCAATTGAAAACGCGGATATATACACCTGTGAAGTAGAATATAGACTTACATTCTCACAAGAATGGGAGTAAAAATATCATATGGCAATTGAAGATTTACCAGGACACCAGATACAGCTAGAATTGGAACCCATTCAAGTAAGATGCCATTTCCCTGATTAACAAAAAGAACATGGATTATTAAAATATGAAGCCAAAACTTTCGTTAACTGATTGACATTTTTTGAGTTCAGTAAGTTACCTTTAGATAGAAAGAAGCTCCAGTCATAAAACAACCAATAAATGTCCCTGTTGCTGACACCTGAAAACAATGAAACAACTCTTTTCAGCGATCTATCGTCAAAGATTTCATTCAGTGCCCTTTTGTAAAATGTAAATATACCATAAGAAGTGGCCTTCTTCCTGATCTATCCATCAAAAATGCCCCAACTACAGTAATAGGGACCTGTCAAAATAACAAGAATAGAATGTTAGTGATCCAAATTTTCACTCTATTGAGATTTTTTCAGTTTTAGCAAGTTATCAAGATTTACAAACCTGAACTATGGCATAGGCAATAGTCCCAATATTGCTATTTTTAAGTCCTGCATTTTTCATTCACATTATTAGTCAAAGTATTTGAGATCTTCTTTGCCACAGTTTAAGCTGAAAGGCACATTTACCTGCTGACTCAAAAGTCTGGCTAGCATAGAAACCAATACCATTTATTCCTATAAACTGTTGGAATACCATCAATCCAATACCAATCTGGAATAAAAAGTTGAAGAATTTCAAGAATATTAGCTCAGTGTAAGTTCTTCAAAATGCATAATATTTAGGACATTTTAAGGAAATGACTTACGATCACAGATCGAATGTATTTGCTACCGAATAAGTCAAAGATTCTAGCTTTAGGGAGGGTTTGAAGAGTATCAACATAAGCCTGGATTTCAGCAGCTTCAAGAGAGATATCCGCATCTTTACCGCGAAGTTTTCTTAATGCCACTTCAAATTCTTTCTCAAGACCTACTTTGGCCTGCAATTTAATTACCATATATTTATTAAACTTTGTTCAATCATGATGATGAAACTTGAATAATTCATATTATGTTGAAAACTCACCAGCCATCTTGGAGATTCTGGAATAAAGAATAGACCTGCTAACAAGAAAGTGCATGGTAGAATTCCTACAAATGAAACAATTAATTAGTCCTCGTCTGTTCTGTATTCAAATAAAGAAAAAGGGCATTCCGCGTTCATGCGAGATCCGGGGAAGGGCCGCACCCCAAGGGGTGTGATATAGGCATCCTACCCTAACGCAAGCATTAGTGGCGGCTTCCACGGCTCGAAACCGTGACATATAGGTCACACGAAGATACGGAAACAACTTTACAGTTGCTCCAAGGCAACCCTTCTATTCAAATCAACTTCAATTTTTTAATATTTATGAAATAATTCAAGAATTACCAGTTAAAGCAAGATTTCTCCATGATATAACTGTTCCTAGTAAATATGCAACTGATGCACCACAAACAATCATAAGCTGCAGACAGAACAAACTACAAAAGTCAGAACCCCACAACTTATAATTATATCTTACTTTTACCATTTTTTAAATTTATTTTTCTATTTAAATTTTTTGACTTGATTAAAATTTCATTAAGTACTACAATTTTGGTTTTCTTACTTGATTAATTGTTGTCAATCCTCCACGGAGATCCTTTGGAGCTATTTCAGCAATAAACACAGGTACCTGGTTAATTTACCAAGAAATTAAAAGGGTTCAGTAATATTCCAAGATTTTAATAATTCTTGAATTTATTTTAGTAAGCCGAGAGTGGAAAAAAGAGAAAATTTTAAATATTTACCACATAAGAGAATATTCCAATGCCAAATCCTGTGAGGAATCTTCCCACATCAAGTGTCAAAGTTCCCTGCATCATAACCAAACATAGAAATAATTATTTGGAGATCTAATTATAAGAGTCAATTCTTTTCAAACTTTTTTTAATAAAAACAAAAATTGCATAAAGATTCATACCATGGAAAAATAGACAGCAAGCCATCCTGTGATACAGAAAATAGCTGACATTCTCATGGCCTGTTCCCAAAAAGAGAAAACCAAAATCTCATTAATTTTGCTATTTAAATGCTTATTATTATTTTTTTTTTTTTTTCTTCTGGTTTCTTTCGTAATAGTTACATACCCCTTTTCTACCAATGAAATCTGCAATTCTGCCGCTTGTGATAGCTCCAATCATGGCACCAATTGTGATGATGGAACCAAAAATGGAGTACTGCAAAAACAAATAAAAAAAATTAGCTTTAGTTTTAAATTTCTCCACACAAAAAAAAACAGAAAAAAGAGAGAATCTTTATCAAGAATGTAAAAAAATGCAAACCTGAGCAAGTGTTAAATTCAAGTCATTCCTAATTTCAGATTGTGTAGGTGCTGAGTATCCCACCTGCAAAAAACATTAACTTAAGCTAAACAAACCTTTTTTTTCTTAGGCTTTAGATGTTTTTTGTTTTAAAATTTCATGGTCCTGACCAAAAAAACAAAAGGAAAAAAAAAGGAAAACCAGTTAATAAATCGTTTTAGAAAAGAGAAAAAAAAAAACAAATATTTTTCCTGTTCCCTTTACTGAAAAAAAAGAAAGAACATCAAAAGGAAAATAGAAATACTTACACATGATCCAAATTCAAAAGAACCACAAACTGCAACACAAGTGCTTAACAAAACCATTCCAATGGATCCATTTTCCTTACTAATTAATTCTTCATCATCAGAATCAAGAATTTTAGCATTTTCAAGAAAAGGTTGTTCCAAATTCTCAAGCCCATTTTCAATATCTTTGCACTCATCAATTGCCATTCTTGAAA
This sequence comes from Nicotiana attenuata, assembly GCF_001879085.1. NCBI lineage: Eukaryota > Viridiplantae > Streptophyta > Magnoliopsida > Solanales > Solanaceae > Nicotiana > Nicotiana attenuata. The sequence continues at coordinate 35,002,871 of NC_031997.1, read as the reverse complement.
AATGTAGACAAATTAAACAAAGGGGGTGGTTTTTTTTTTTTCTTTTTTGTTCTTTTGTTTTTCCTCTTAAATAAAAGAGAAAAAACTCAAGAACTCAAGATGGTTTTTTGAGTGTAATGAACACAAAGGATTTTTGCTTGTTCAGTTCTTATGTGTTGAGAAAAAGAGTGAAATTTTGGTAGGTATTTATATGCATGCAGTAGAGGGGCAAAGATAGATATTTTTGAGAACTTTATGTACTTCATATCAATGATTGGGATTATATAATGATAAAAAAGAAAAAAAGATATTTGAGACAAAAGCTGTAAACAAATTGGAGAAGATTAGGATTCATGTGGGATTAAAGCTGTCACTGACGTGTGATCGTATCAGCTCATTTTGTTGCTGTTCATATGCAACTGGAATTTTTGGTACGTTAGGATTTGGATTTCTTTTTTTGGTTTTTTTGCTATTTTGGTAATTTTTGAAATTCAGGACTTTATCTAACCTAATTTTATTACAACAGCATGTTCGAAATTTACCTAAATTTACGTTAATTAGACTTGAATTTTGTTGGTGTATTTATGATTATATGCTTATCATAAAATAAATTATATTTATCATAAAAATTATCGTATTTAATCACAATTGTATTTAAAATAAAATGACAAATAGAATATTTTGTAGTTGAATTGCTTTGGAATCTAAAATTTTGAAGAAATTATGTAAACAGTTCTTAGGTTATTAAGTCATTTAAACAGAAAAAAGAGTTTAACTATCAGCACTTTTTTACGTATTATTTATATATCCAAACACGTAACTGCTTATTTATTAAATTAATTTCAGCACTTAAAAATGTTTTTCAGCACCTAATGCTTATCATCTATTTCAAATCTGCTAATCCAAACGGTCTCTAAAAGATAACTTTTAAAGTGTCTGTTAAAAGAGTTGACGTTTAGGTAAGTCTGTTTAGGAGACAAAATATAAGTGTGTATAACATCGTTGGACTAATTATCTTAATTCTCTTTTCTATCAGGTTATCGCGGAAATTTAAGTTTTCGTTGAATTTTTATTTCATTAGGTTTAGTAAAATTTTGGACGATTTCTACCACAAATTCAGTAGCAATATATAATGGAAATTTAAATTCCTTAAGGACAAAAATTACTATATCAAACTATCGGATTTTCTTTTACCAACATATTTATTCTAGATTTGGCAAAAGTTGGATGTTACTGGATTTAGTCCAACTCCGTTTGACAAAGCTGAATTTTAATTTTTTTTACAATTTTTGTATACTAAAGTATTATATGTAGAAATTTGCACTTAAATGTCTTTTTTTTCAAAGGGTGATCATTTTAAGGGAGTACATGGCTCAACGTTACAAATTTTAATCTAAAAATATAATTCAACTGTTTGCTATTCTATTTTTCAAAAACTAAATGAAGGTTTATGATATTGATCCACGTAAGATAATCTTGATATCAGATTGAAATTATTTTTTATAAATTCCAGATGAGGAAGAATTTATGGAAACTAAATGTCATACAGTTCAGATCCACTGCATTCAACAATTATAATTATGTAATTAGAATTAGGCTAACACAATAAAACTTAAGAGCTCAGCTGACTCAGCTACATATCAATGGCTGATCCTTTCATCTTTTTGGCATAATTTAACTTTTCTTAACGGTGCATTATTTGTTTGGTAATTCATTTAATTGCATTACCTCTTGATTTTTATTGAGTTAGAGTGGCACTTTCCGTTCTTTAAGCGGAGCCAAATAAATGACTACTTGACTAGTAATTCTGAATATAAAAGTTTCATTGACATGTAAAAAGTGGGTTTAATCCTTGGATTTGGTAATATATCTAAAAATTATAAAATTAAACGTACTCGCTTTAGATGCAAAAATACCAATATAGATTAATGACATATTTAAACCAGCAAAGATACGCCAACGAGCCCGACAAATGATAATTCGGACAGATTTAGACATTTTAGAACTATGTACGTATGTCACATTTGGATTATTTTTTTTCTTACATAGCAATGTAAAGAAGTATTTGCTTTATCTAAAAGAAATTGACACTATTATTATGTAATATGTATAAAGTCAAGAAGTTTTTTTTTTCATTATGATTTTCTTAAAATCACTTTAGATTACCTTTAACTTTAAAGTGTAATTAAGTCTACAATTACTTCAACAAAATTTAAGAAATTAATTTATGAGCTCATACTCAAATTAAATACATTGATCTTTATGTTCTGGACACCAATTTTCCTTTTCAGACGAATGAAGTAATAGTCCAATAGATTAAGCAATGAGTCTATATCGTCTCTTGATGGAAACCAGAGATGTACAGCTAGCCAACCTTCAATTTGCGGCAGTCCACTTGTTTTTTTTTTTAAATTTATAAATCCAAAAAGAAATGATCAGGTCTAGGGTATACTCAATAAACTCAAAATATTCTTAATTCTGATTCGACCACTACCGATGAATATGATCTTTTCACTATCTCTTAATCAAAAATCTCGAATTCTAAATTTAGTGAGCAGTGACGAAAAAAGTTCTGGTAGGAAATATTTTTCCGGTTAATCAATCTCAAACTCTCAATGCAAACGTCAGATGACATCAACATAAAAGAAAATTGAAATAAATGTACCTCGTATTTGGTATTTTCTAGGAAGCTAAAGAAAAATACAAGAAACATGTGGTCATACAACAGACGAAGATGCATGGATCTTTCTAAAGTATTGTATTAATTTTGGTCTAAATCTTAGGGAAATGGCTATATTGGACCCACATTTATATTTTTTTAATTTCCCACTTGAATTATTATAGTATGATTTGCATTATTGGTGGATGGAAATGCTAATTACCAAATGTTGTGGATTGGATTTGTTTTAATCGAAAATCCGCGGGACATAGGTCAATTCATGGATTACTCATATCCTTCTCGGCAATTGTGTAAACTTTTCATTTAATAAATCATATATTAGCATTATATTCGTATTTGTTATAAATAGAATTGTATTTATGGTGAATGTCTATATTTAGAGAGATTCTAGGGTTTATTACTTGGTGGTTAAGTCACTATCTCCCTATAAATAGAGGGTTCTATTCCATTGTATTGATCTCAAATTAATAAGAATTCTCTCTCTACTTTTCTCTGCAATACTACTCTTCTTCTTTTATTGTTTTATAACACGTTATCAGCACGAGACTCTAACCAATTGAGTAGAAGCTTTGGGATTGAGCATAATGATTGTCAATTATTCCATGAACTTCATTCATGATTAAATTCTGGATTTAAGGTAAGTATTTTACCGTATTTTTCTCTTTTATTCTATAATTTGATTTTAAATACAAAGACAATAAATTTTGATAACAACTCTAATGGAGTTTGTAAGAAATTATAACCACCTGAAGTGGTAAAAGTTTCTATGTCTTGCCATGATCAAATTCATGTATGATTATGGGCACAAAAAGTGGAAACCCGTCCCATTGAATTTGCTTCATTCTCATTCCCTTAAGAGAATGTGATAGCAGTATGTGATAAGTCTGAAAGAAGACAAAATTATCACTATGAATGTATCAATGGATGTGGACGTGGCAATAGGCGAAATTATAATCGTCATCATTGTGATAATGAGAATAATAAGGATTCTCAAAATAATCCCCCACTTGTGAAAATATTTGTCATCGATTTGACATGAGATTTTATAAAGCACATATAGATGATTATGGTCTATTCATGATGTGAATGTGACAACATCTGATTTAAGAATACATATTCATTTTTGGAAGAATATGAGCGTGCTAGTGGTATATACCACACTCACCTCTAGAAGGAGGTTTGAGATGATATAAGAAAATAATATCATTATTATGGCATGAATGGTCATTGGTCACGTACCTATTGTACGCCAAAATATTTTGGCATTGTGATTATTAAAAGTCAACCGTAATGCAAGAAAACAGATCTTGCATATAATTTTGACCATAACCATAATGGTATAACTTTCTCTTTAAAAGAGATATTCACCATATGGGTGTTGATGAATATGTGGTACTACAAAATTAATTGAGAACTCTGCAAGAGCCAATTATACTATTTTGGAGAAACACAATTAATTACCAATAAGGTATTGTGTTGTAGTAAGTCTCAAAGAAACTTATTCAGTTTCCAAAGTATACGCGAAAGCGGTTGATTATATTGAGACTATAAATAAAGGAAAGATTTAATATCTTCTATTACTACATCTTGTAGCGGGGTAATATGTATGTGAAAAGCTACTCGCTTTATTCTCCAATTTGTACTACATAAACAAAAGAATACCACAATGAAGTGGATATTTATTGATATAAAAACCCTTATCATAATAAACTTGGAGTTTATTCATAATTGCACACATCATGGTGTAAACCTGAAGTTTATCAATATTGATAATTTATCCAGTTGGCATAATTGGTTTAGCCATGTTAATTCAAGTATGATGTGCAAAAATAAAAGAGAATTCACATGGGTAAATATTAAAGAACTAGAAAGTTCTTTACGAATTCTCTTACATTGCATGTTCTCATTAATTAATATACCAACTAAGATTGGGATTGAATCCCATAAATGCTGGAAATATCAAAAGTGAATATGGGCCCATTCACCTGCCATGTATACCACATAAGATGCATCTATGAAATGGTTACATGTGCGATTATTATTAACCCGCAACATGGTGTTTGCGAGGTAACTTGCTCAATAATTTAATTTAGAGCATATTCCAGATTTTCTATTCAAGAAGTTCATCTTGATAAGTTGGTCTACATCACAGCTGGTTTAGCAAAATGATTTATTGAGTGCCTCCACTTAATAGCTAAACAATTGCTTATGAGAACAAAGTTTTATATACCAGTTTGATATACGTTATATACGAAAGTATATTAATTTCTCCCCTCACAGGTGGTTCATGGTCAGGAACCAAATAATTCCATCTTATTATTATTGATGTGCGGTGTATATTTTGATTAACACCATAACGCACAAAGATGGGTTCTCAAAGTTGAGAAAACAAGTTAGTTTTTCTAACATGAGGGGGAGACATGATAAACAGTTGAGAAAAGGTTACTTGGAATGAATTATCATTTATACATCTAGATCCTCGAATAAGATAATATGAACTTGAAGTTCATAAAAGGATAATTCAGTTGCAATATATTGCAAAGCATGCCAGACGCATTTGCTGACCCAAAGAAAGTAACTATATTCTCATTGCAAATGCTCCTATTAAGTCCTAGAAGGAAAAAGTCTATGGTACGCTTGAAGCGTATAGACAAATCGGTTTCGAATAAACTTCTTGATAAAGAAGATGAGCAAATGATCTAAATGATCATAATAAATGAGGCAAGTGATTTAGAAGATCACATGACATAACACTTCATAAAATCTCAAGAGAGATTCAGGTACCTGAATATATGAATGAAGAGATCTCTATGTTATGTCTTTATGAAAAATAAGGAGGTTGGAACCGATATAAAATATTTGTCGACGACATCTATGATAGCGCTAAATATATATATGAGGATCTTAAGTCAATGCAGTTCAAACACTAGAAAGTATAAGTCAATGGTATGTGCAATCAGTTTTCGATATCTTATATGTCTAGCATGACATGAAAACTTGATATGCATCTAAAGTCTATTATATGGCTTATATGACTTAAAAATCCTTGAAGGATTTAAATTGCTTAAAGCATATAGAATTCATGGTCATGAAGTACTATATCCTAAATGCAATTTGTGCATATGTATTTTGCTATAACTATAAGCAAGATAATATGATAGCAAGAGTTTTCCACCTCTATGTGAAGATATTGAACTGACGATTCCAACGAGATCATATGAAGACAATTCATCTTTATCAAGAATGATGATTTCAAGGTGCAATATATTCATTCAAGTTAATATGACAGATTTGTTCATCAAATCTCTACCAAAGATCTTTTGAAGATGATGCACAAGATTGGAATGCAAATGCTCAAGGATGTGAATTGATGCTCTCACCAGGGGGAGTTAATACGCGTTGTACTCTTTTTCCCTTACAAGGTTTTGTCCCACTGGGTTTTCCTTGCAAGGTTTTTAACGAGGCAACCAAAAGGCGTATTGTAGATATGTGTGCTCTTTTTCCTTCTCTAGAATTTTTTTCCCACTGGGTTTTATTTAGCTAAGGTTTTAACGAGACACATTATCTATTAAATAGACATTCAAGGGGGGGTGTTATAAATAGAATTGTATTTATGGTGAATGTCTATATTTAGAGAGATTCTAGGGTTTATTACTTGGTGGCTAAGTCACTATCTCCCTATAAATAGAGGGTTCTATTCCATTGTAATTGATCTCAAATCAATAAGAATTCTCTCTCTCTACTTTTCTCTACATTCTTCTTCTTTTATTGTTTTATAACAGTATGAGCGTATTATGAGAATCCGTGTACAACTACTTCACATGTTAATACTAGCGGCTTACTGCATTTTTATAAAGTTTGTTTTCGTCGGATACAAAAAAGAGATGTCCAAAATCAAAAATAATATATTAGATACTTGACAGCTATGAAATGATTGCAAACTACGTGCAAAATTTGATTAATTTATTCGGATTTGAATATTAACTTGGATAATCAATCTCGTCTTGTGCATGAGATAAGTTATATTAAGATTTCAATACAAAAATAATGCTAATATTAGCTAATAATATGAATAAATTTAATCTCAAAATTTATATCAAAATAATTCACCTAATTCCTTGAGCCAAACACCTCTTATTAAGAAAAAAAAAAAGAAAGAAAAAAGCAGCAGAGAGACATTACAGTAGGTGAAAACATTGTGATTTGAGTGAGAAATGGGAAATTTTGTTTTAGGGTTTTAGAGAGAGAAATCGGTATCTTCATTATCTGTACATCAACAAATGAACTCACCGACCTACAGGATCTGTTCTCCCAGTATTTATATCTGGGCCTTTAGCTATTTACAAAATTAGCCTAACTACTAAAATGGCCCAAATAGCCAACTTGACAAATTAAATAAAAGACACAATATAAAATGGCTAATATCAACTAATACAATGCAAATAGCTAACTATTTATGCTTAGGCTTATTAGCCAAATACTTCATTAGGTCAACACCCCCCCTCAAGTTGGAGGGGGAGACCACCTTCAACTTGAACAAGAGATCATGATGAACAGCACCTGGAAGGGGTTTAGTGAGAACATCAGCCAACTGGTCAGAAGAAGCCACATGGGAGAGCTGAATCAAACCATCATGGAGCTTAGTCGGTAGGAAATGACAATCAACCTCAATATGCTTCGTACGTTCGTGAAAAATAAGATTTCGAGCAATGTGCAAAGCAGCCTGATTGTCACAAAAAACAAAAATGGGAAGGGAAATAGACAATCCAAAGTCAGACATCAGTCTAGAAAACCAAGTTCAGCCACCAACTTACTCAAAGGCCTGTATTATGCCTCAGCAGAAGATAGAGACACAACTGGTTGTTTTTTAGATTTCCAGCTAATGAGACAACCACCCATTATAACACAAAAAACCTGTGACAGACCGGCAAGTGTCAGGGCAAGCGGCCCAGTCTGTCACGACCCAAAATCCACTAAGGGGCGAGATGGCGCCGGGCACCACCGACAGGCAAGCCAACCAAATTACTTAATTAAATTCTCGTTTTAAATATTTCTGAAATCTCTTCTTTTATACGTTTAAACTATACATAGAAAATTTCACTGAATAAGAAATGAAACCTTTAACAACTTTTAAAATTCTGAATAAACCCATAGACATCCCCAGAACCCGGTGTCACAAGTACATGAGCTATCTCTAAGAAACAAATACAATACAACATCCGTCCGGAATACAATTGGACAGAAAGTAGATACAATACACTGAAAGAGACTATACTAGCTGCGAGTCGTCTCGAGTAATACAGCTCACCTAGTCCCAGTATCATCCATGCTGCAACACCCAGTAGGCCACTAGAAGTACATGTGCCTGTGCAACAAAAATGCACAGCAAGTGTAGTATGAGTACGAAAACAATGTGTACTCAGTAAGTATCCCCTCTAATCTCGAAGAAGTAGAGACGAGAGGTCGACTTCGGCACTTACTAGTGGTCCAATGATGTGATATCAATAGTACATTAAATCGTGGATTTTTGTAAACATGATTGTAATTCAAGGGAATGAAGCAAGTAAACAATTCTTTCTTTTATCAGAAATCTCCAAATTTCTTTAAGTCCTTTATACAAATATTCTCAAGCCAGGAAGAGGCAATAACAACTTTTATAAGTTCAAGGCAGCAATACAAGCATGCGCAAATTATGCCAAGGTAGTACGACCCGATCCAACATAAATGTAAAATGTGCACTGTCGAGGGTCGAGCGGCCCGAACCATAGATGCATCTATTACCCCGCTCGCGAATCATACATGCGACGCGGTCAAATTTTAAATAAACAATCACCCTACTCGTGTACTGATCGCTGCCGACTCAACACTATGCTAAGGTAGGAAGAGCGGGTTGCAACAGCTTTTACCTGATAGTGGATCGGGATCGATTTTCCACAGGGAGCTAGAGAGGGAGTTGTATTATCTGCTTAGTTTAGAATTGTAGTTATGCTTCTAATATCACTTCTAACATTTTCGGTTTTAATTTTTATATCTTCTACTCTAAGACTAATAGTTGAAGCTAAATTATGCTACGGAGATATTGCTAAGTTGTAATTAATATAGAGAAAGGCAATAGGGTCGTGGCATTACCTAGGTGGCTAATTAACGGGTAGATGCTACTAAGGGTAAATTGACTTATTTGGGGCTTATGCTATAACCGTTGCTCAATTGTACCCACTCTCACACCTCTCGGTAGAGAGAGTGATTTTGCCCAATTGACTCTCTCGAGACCAATTGGGTAGGCCAATTTGACCAAGCAACTAGGTTTCAAGATTAACCCGTTAATTGGGACTACCATTTCTCATGGGTCCATCCCAATTTCTTGTTGGGTCAATTTTGGGGTCATGGACTTTCTTTCTCAAGAAGAGTCAAACCCACCAAGCTAGAATCAGTGTTTGCAACTACCAATCCTTAATGAAAACCTAAAATTAACCCAAATAGCAAACACCCAATATCAATCTAGCCTTAGATTGCAACACCTATTAATTACCCATACTAGGGTTGAGCCACAACCCTAGCTACTGAGTTTAGCTACTCATGCTAGATGCAAAAATTAAAGAAATAGATAAAGAAGCAAACATAATAATTGATTACTAAGGAAGAAATACAAAATTAGAGGTTAAAAATGCCAAAAATGGCTAAACGCAATGTTTTCACGAGATTAGCAGCCTTAGGTATATAAAACTTAACCTAAAAATGAAAAAAAGATCTATTTATAGTGGCTGAAAAATTTGGACAAAAATACCCCTGCGGGGTCAGCGCGGCCGTGGGCTCTTGAAATCTTGAAGATTGGCTCTCTGAAGTTGAGGATAGCGGGCCGCGCAAAAGTGTAGCGCGGCCGCATGAGATCTGGCGCGGACCGCGTAAATGTGACCACGGCCGCGTGGCTTGCTTTGGTCCCCAAATTTCATCTCTCTGAATCTCTTCATGCGGACCGCGTGAAAATGTGGCGCGGCCGCGTGAGCTGAATACGGGCCGCGTAAATCCAACCGCGGCCGCTTTGTGAGAGTCCTGAATTAGCACTTCTCTGAATCTCCTAGTGCGGCCGCGTGCACTTTTGTGCGGTCCGCACTAGGATCTTTTTCCTTCACTTTTCTTGGCCTTTGATGCTTGAGCAGGTTTCACTCCGTTTTGAGCCGATCTTTGAAAATTCAGTCACTTTGTCGCTCAAACCTGCAGTCAAGCACAACCTGTGAGCATTTTGGGATTATTTTGTATCAAATTATACTCAAAGCATAGGCAAGTAGGGGAATAAAGCACGTTAAAATCCTACTTATCAACTCCCCCAAACTTAAACCTTTGCTTGTCCTCAAGCAAACAAAATAAAACCCACCCCATAAAGGAACATCCAAGTAATTCCAGCTATCCTAAAGTAACCTCAACAAGCATCAATTGGGACTAACAATTGCCATCAATACGAATGCATCATTAACACATTTTAAACTTTGAAAACTATGGATCAAGTGTGACACAAGAGCATCAAGGGTTGACACATTTCATCAAAGAACTTTTCTCAAATACCTTGGTCATTGTATAACCCAAACTCACACATCCTCAACTCTCCCTAAGCGAACCTCACCTTTTTAGAGTATTGACACATAAACCGAGGTTGATGGACTTTCACTCATCTCTCTTAAGAAGAATGTCACAAGTCCGGCTCTAGGTACCATATGCTTGCCCCTTATGTAAGTATCCACTAATGTAGGTTTCCTTCAACTCGAGATCATGTAGGGCTTTTGTGGAGTCATTGTGAAGGCTCTTGGGTAAGGATAGGACATGTTTTAGTTCAAATGGGTTCAATCTTCCGTTAAACACTTCCTTTGATTTATTTTGGCACACTTTCTTGACTCATTTGAGCATTTCACTTCTTTTTAAGGGATTAGAGGGACACATTGTCACTCTTTCTTATGCAATTCAAATCATTTCTCCTTTTTCTACTTTCTTCTAGCCTTCTTTCACTTTTGTTTCCCTTGTATCCCCTTTTTATTCTTTTTCGCATTGTTCTTTCTTTTTGTCTTTTTTTTTTTCATTGCTTCCCTTTTTCTTTTTGCTTTCGTACCTTTTACCACTATTGCTTCCTTTCTTGTCTCTCCTCCCCCAAACTTAGACATTTGGCATTACTCAAGGGAAGATTTTGGGTGCCAAGAGAGGGTATCTTATAGAACGAGTATAGGCTCGTAACATTGGTTCTTGAAAGAAAAAGGTTCAAGGCTCGAAAGGGTTAACTAGGGTTCATTTCATTGGTAGGCCATTGAATTGCTTAACTCAACATTGGGATCAAGGAGAGCCTACAATCATTTCTCAAGTCAAATTTCACCTAGGATTTCGCCTCAACAAACATTCAGGGCAAGTTCTAGACCATTGGCTCGGGACTTGGACTCACAATTCGATTTCTCACCACACATGCTAGGGGATTGCTAAAGACATCGAGTCGAGGGCCCACAACGACCTCAATTATGATTCAAGCGCACAATGGTCCAAAAAGACCACATGATGATTGTTTGGTCAACACAAGAGTCTCAAGGCCACGACTTTCACCATCCTAACACAACATTATGTCTTTGATCATGGGATCGAAGGCAAATGTGTTAGGCCCAAGTGAAGCTTTGCCTGAGGTACCCTTAACTACGAAATAACAAAAACAAAAGAAAAATTAAAAACGGACTCAAACCCTTAAGAAGGTTGTCACGCCATCTATCATTGGGAAGAGCCACCCGGTTCGCACTATACTCCACCCTTGGAAAGAACCGTGGCCTTAAGAAAATCAAGGGTTTATTGAAAATGCGAAAAACAAAACAAAAGGCTACGAGCCTATCTACGAAGCTAAAAACAAAAATATTTTGCGAAAATAGAAAAACAGAATGAATATATACAATAGGGGAATAGAATATACAATGAGGGATGAAAATATATCGAATGTAACTTTATATAGAGACCAAAAGATAAGAAAAAGTACGATAAAAGTAGCTAGAATGTAAAGTTATATACAGACCAACTAGGAAATCAAATAAACAGAACATAAAATGAAAGTCTAATATGTACAATCATCCAGATAATCCAAAAATTGTAGGGCGCACCCCCACGAATAAGAGCTGGCATTGTCCCCAATACCAACTACACAAATAAGCACAAAATATCAGTGAAAGGATATAGAAGAGCTCCCTAGTCCTGGTCCGTCTGCATAGGATCCTCAGTGGTCCCCGGATCCCCTGTATGGGCGGGAACCTCAGACTGGTCCCCTGCCTGCTGCTGCTCTGCTGCTGGGATAGTGGCCTGCTCCTGGACCGGCTGAATAGTGGGTGCATCACTGGAGGGAATCCCCTGAGTCTCCGCAAGCTCAATCACTACACCCTCTGCACTAGGAAGCTTCCTCTTCTTCCTTGGAGGCTGGGGTGCCTGCTCCTGCCGTGGCTCAGATGCTGCTGTTGGAGGAGCTGGATCCTCAAATAGCAAGTCTAAAGGCATTTGATCTGCCAATAGCTTGTCCATATCTGCTCGAAGTGCCTTCACCGACTCCTTAGACGCCCTTGACTTTCTCATCTTTCTATGCTCCTTGGCAAGATCTTTCAAAGCTTTGCCATGTGAATCTACCACCTTAGTCAAGGTGGCCTGAGTCTCTAAAATCTTCTCCTGGTTGGCCAGGAGCTTCTTCAATGTTTCCTCAATAGACTGAGGAATCTGAGCAGTGGCTGGTGCTGACTGGGCCTCAACTGAAGTAGCCAATGTTGACAACTTGGATGTCGCAGCTGACATCCAGTTGTTCAAACTGGCCAAAGTCTTTGCTAACTGATGGGCTGTGAGAGGGTTGGTCCGGGAAGCAGGGACTGACGGGCCAGCTGAAGAACTAGGACCCGCAGAAGAGGAGGGCACATCAGCAATAATTGTGGCAGTTGGGATGGAGAGAAGCTCAGTAGAAGGCTCCACAGCAGACTCTACCGCAACTGGCTCCTCAGACTGGCCAATCAGGTGGATGCCTTGTGCTTCTTGTCCTTTGGGTTGTCCGGCCCCTGAATGCTGAACCATGAGAATGGGGACACGGGGCGAACTTTCACATCATAAGGCTTCTTCTTCACCTTCGCATCCCGGAAATACATGCTGAGAGTGTTGGGAAATGGATAGTTCCCAATACTCTCAACTCCCACCGAGGTGATCGCCCTGTTCATCACATTCCCCACATTAATGGGGAAACCCGCCATGATAGAGGCAATCAGCACAGCACGAGGAAGAGGGATAGTCTGGTCATGGGAAGTGGGGTCAAGCCTGTTGCACACAAATGTAAGCCACCCTCTAGCTTCCAAATTCAAATTCTTCCTCAAGATTTTCACCCCTGCCTGTATCCAATCCGGAATAGTACCCGGATAAGCCAAATGCTCAGCCAACCATGGGCGAACCTCCTCCTTCATTGCCAACTTCTCATTGTATTGAGTTTCGTCTTCATCATCAAAACCCAAATATTCATTGAAAGCTCTCCCAGAAAATACTATGTTTTTGTCTCGCACTTTGGTCGCAATTGAGCCCTTTTTGGTGTGGGCTACATTGCAGTAAAACTCCTTTACCATGTGCTCGTTGGCATCTATCAAGTCATCACAAAAATGCTCCCATCCTACTCTGGTATGAAACTGCCTGTGTACATTGGGGAGAAAAGGCAATAGATCTCAGGTGATTATACTTCTCTCTGTGATCAGCTTTCGTTTAGGCCACAGTTCCCTGAATTTGTGGAAAGCCACCTGGCTAACAAACCGGTCTTCCAAAACCTCCGCTTTTCTTGTTCGTTTGATTCCACCAACAGGCACCCCACTATCCGGAACCTCCTCATCACTATGAGTCCCCCCTACTGCACTCTCCCCAGATACTGAAGCTTTGGGGGAGGTGGAGTATTCGCCGCTGCCCGCTGTTGAGCCATCAGACGACTCAGACTGAACACTTTATGGAGCTTGGGCTGTAGGCGGGGTTGGGACTAAGGGGGCTTGCCCTGAGTCAGCTGAGAGCTCCTGAGAAGGAAGATACTCACTCCCCGACTGGTCGTCATCACTCACTACCACTTGTTTTCTTGTTTTCAGTTTTGGTCGGGGAGTGAGTTTTGTTTGTTTCCCTTTTCCTCCCCAGGAGGGTTCACCTCGTCCGGGTTGTTTTCCACCTCGACCTCTTAGTTTAACCATTTCCTGCAAACAAGCATGTCTAACTTTGTTAGTTGAGGCACTGGCAGTGTATAAGTTGATGAAAATAATTGCACAATATCAGGTTGAAAAGCTGCAGAACAGGGCAGCGCGGACCGCACAATTATGGGTGCGGCCGCGTAGGAGGCACCGTGGGCCGCACTGAACTACCCTCAGAATTGACACCTCTCTGAATCTCCCCAACGCGGCCCGCGTAAAATGGGGCCGCGGCTGCGTTGGGCCAGCGTGGACTGCACAATTAGGAACGCGACCGCGCTGGAGAAAGCTTCACAAGTACTGGGTCAACGCGGACCGCGACAAAACGACCGCGGCCCGCGCTAAGGCAAAGTTAGGCACTGAGTTAGGGTTTTACAAATTAGTCCATTTTCGTTCAAGTTCGTGAATCCTAGTTGTCCCTACTTAATTACCCAACATGGAATTCGTACCCAGTATCCAAAAACAACATGTAAACTAACCTAATAATTGAGTTCAAGAAAAAATGAAAGAACAAGAAGTTATACTACTGGGAAATAGTAAAAAATAAATTAAAAAATAAACACTAATTAAGGATAATTGCAAGAATTGTTACCGGGAATAAGAAGAATCAAAGCACTTGATGCAACACACAAGAAAATCTCAGATGAACAGTGCAAAATTAGGGTTCAGGAGTTCAGAGTGTAAAAAGTGTAAAATGAGGCCTAAGGTTCCTATTTATAGAAAACTGTGGGGCCCTATACTCACCCACCAGCGCGGCCGCGTAAAAATGATCGCGGACCGCTCTGGGTTTAATTTTGAAACCTTTGCAGGAAGTAGCCCACGCGGACCGCACAACTTGGGACGCGGCCGCGCAAGTCCAACGCGGGCCGCAGAAATATGACCGCGGCCGCTTTGAGCAAACTTCAGAGAACCCGCATCTTTAGCTTATGCCAGTGCATTTTTTTATACTTTGTTTTGCACTGCTTCAATACAATCCCTGCAACATCTCACAAACAATTAGCTCAAAAATCCTAATCTACAAAGAAAATCAAAGAGAAAGAAAAAGACATGGGTTGCCTCCCAAGAAGCGCCTGATTTAACGTCGCGACACGACGCATCTTACCATCATATCACTTCAAATGAATAAGTGTCACCACATGGCTATCATCAATCTTTCCCAAATAGTGCTTGACACGATGTCCATTGACCTGGAATATTTCACCATTCTTGTTCTTGAGATCAAGAGCACCAAAAGGAGTCACACATACCACTTCAAAAGGGCCACTCCACTTAGACTTGAGCTTCCCGGGAAATAACCTCAACCGGGAGTTGAAAAGAAGAACCATATCACCAACCTTGAATACCTTTCCCCGAGCATATTTGTCGTGAAGGTACTTCATCTTGTCCTTATACAAGGACGAGCTGGAGTAGGCATGAAATCCAAACTCATCAAGCTCATTTAATTGCTCAACCCGGAGATTTGCGGCAACATCCCATTCCAAGTTCAACTTTCTCAAAGCCCACATAGCCTTGTGTTCCAATTCCACCGGAAGATGACAAGCTTTACCAAACACCAACCGATACGGAGACATACCAATTGGGGTCTTGTAAGCCGTCCGATAAGCCCAAAGAGCATCATCCAATTTCTTCGACCAATCGGTCCTATTAGCATTTACCGTCTTGGACAAGATACTCTTTATTTCTCGGTTGGACACTTCCACTTGACCACTGGCTTGAGGATGATAGGGAGTGGTCACTTTGTGATTTAAACCATACTTAGCAAGCAATGAATCAAAAGCCTTGTTGCAAAAGTGAGACCCCCCATCACTAATGATAGCACGAGGGGTACCAAACCTTGTGAAGATACTCTTTTTCAAGAATGCTACTACACTTCGGGCTTCATTGTTGGGTAAAGCCACGGCTTCTACCCACTTTGAGACATAATCCACCGCTACGAGAATATAAGTGTTACCACAAGAGCTCACGAACGGACCCATAAAATCGATGCCCCAAACATCAAAAATATCCACCTCGAGAATTGTGTTGAGAGGCATATCATCCCTTTTTGAAATTCCGCCGGCCCTTTGGCATGCATCACATCTCTTCACCAAATCACTAGCACCTTTAAACAACGTAGGCCAATAGAAATCGCAACTCAAAAACTTTGAAGCCGTCCTCACCCCTCCGTGATGGCCACCATAGGGAGAGGACTGACAAGCCTCCAATATACTCAACTGTTCACCTTCCGGGACACATCTTCTTATTACTCCATCCGTGCAAATTTTGAACAAGTACGGATCATCCCAATAAAAATCCAAACTATCCCGTGTGAGTTTCTTCTTTTAGTTGGAAGAGAGCTCAAACGGGGCAGTTCCAGTCATAATGAAGTTGGCGATGTCCGCAAACCATGGCATGTCACACATTGACACAGAAAGAAGTTGCTCATCGGGGAATGCATCATTTATCACAAGACCGTCACATGGCCCCCCTTCTTCCTCTAGCCGGGACAAATGGTCCGCAACTTGGTTCTCACTTCCCCTCCGATCCACTATCTCTAAGTCAAATTCTTGAAGAAGCAACACCCATCTCATCAATCTTGCTTTGGAATCCTTTTTGGTCATTAGATATCGAAGGGCTGCATGGTCCGTGTGCATAATCACCTTGGCCCCCATAAGATAGGGCCGAAATTTCTCCATGGCAAATACAATGGCCAATAGCTCCTTCTCCGTCATCGTGTAGTTCCGTTGAGCCTCATTCATAGTCTTACTTGCATAATACACGGGATGGAACATTTTGTTAACCCGTTGACCCAACACCGCCCCCAATGCAACATCACTAGCATCACACATCAATTCAAAGGGCAAACTCTAATTAGGCGCAGTTATGATAGGGGTAGCGGTCAACTTGTGTTTTAAGAGCTCAAAAGCCTCCATGCATTTTTCATCAAAAACGAACTTGGCATCTTTCTCTAGTAGCTTGCACAATGGATTCACAACCCTCGAGAAGTCTTTGATAAACCGCCGGTAGAACCCGGCGTGACCAAGAAAACTCCTCACCCCTTTGACAGAAGTAGGGGGAGGGAGTCTAGAAATCACCTCGATTTTTGCCTTATCAACCTCAATCCCATTTTTTGAAATCTTGTGGCCCAGCACTATACCTTCTTCCACCATAAAATGGCATTTCTCCCAATTGAGAACTAGGTTAGTTTCTTCACAGCGAGCCAAAACTCTATCCAAATTCACCAAACATGCATCAAAAGAGTCACCAACCACACTAAAGTCGTCCACAAAAACCTCCAATATGTCTTCCACCATATCGGTGAAAATAGCCATCATGCATCGTTGGAAGGTCGCCGGAGCATTGCACAATTCGAATGGCATCCGGGAGAAAGAAATATTCCATAGGGGCATGTAAAAGTAGTCTTCTCTTGGTCCTCTAGGGCTATTAAAATTTGATTGTAGCCCGAGTACCCATCCAAGAAACAATAGAATGCTCTCCCCGCGAGACGATCAAGCATTTGGTCGAGGAATGGCAAGGGAAAATGATCCTTGCGGGTCACCTTGTTGAGCTTCCGGTAGTCCATACAAACTCTCCACCCGGTAATGGTTCGAGTGGGAGTAAGCTCATTATTGTCATTGGGCACCACCGTCATCCCTCCTTTCTTTGGCACACATTGGACTGGAGAAGTCCACGAACTGTCAGAGATTGGATAAACCACACCGGTGCAAGCCACTTGATAACCTCTTTCTTTACCACTTCTTGCATTGCCTCGTTGAGTCTCCTTTGATGTTCAAGA
>NC_031997.1:34946489-34976594 GCF_001879085.1 Nicotiana attenuata | reverse complement strand
CCTTAATCAGGATGCAAAGCCTTTTTCACTAAACACCGATCTCAGGTGACGCTGAAGACAACACCAGCTTACTTTAAACATCGAAACTACTTTCCTGCTCATCCAAGCTCATGACATCCATGCCAATATCGAGCTGCAATCTTGATCCTCATTTCAATTTCCATGCCCCTCACTGCACCCATCATGCCAACATACGATAGAACACGATTTTCATCATAACTCCGGAACCACTAATAGATGAACACTTCATCATATAAAAACTTTTCACTTATCTCACGTCAAGAGAACCATAGCAACACACAGGCGAATTCTCATAATCGTAGAACATGCAAATCCCTAAGCAGTGGTCTAAGCCACCATAGTCCTTCCGGGATCCGCTTACACATAACAGGCCATAACAGTAGAATACTTCTGGATAACATCAATCACGGCGGCCGACAAGCCTAACACGTACCGTCACAAATCACTTGCATAACTTGATCACGCTGAAGGAACTAATCACTACCACCAATATGCCAATTCAACTATGGCTAACCAATTTACTTTCTTCCAATTTATCCTTGATTGCCTTAGAAATACTAATAACTCCATTCAACACATGACACACTCTATTCGCACTCATCCCGAGTGACCTTGAATCACGAGACCATGCTGTCTCAAATTCCGCGAACCATTTCATACCTCCCAAATGCTACACTACAAGTCAAAACATCATAGAACATTTTGTGCCCCTTCTCATAAGCTGCTACCAAGCTTGATTCTTAACCGTGCCTATAGGCTCGCAATCATTAAGCACCACGTTTTGCCCTTTTGAACCCACTAGGACCGTTGCTGAGAGCCACCCGCTCTGACTTGGCCCCGAATATAATCAATTCCATAAATCTTCTAGCACATGAATGCCCCCTCAACGAAGCACCCGGCAGAATCACTTTCCTGGAAATCCGCATCCATACAAGGCATGAATCCTGAATTCTTCCCCAAGTCTGAACATGAGCCAATAAGGCCAACCATAGCACACCTTTAATAATTCCTTTGCTCAATTTACCACTTATGTTCCTTTCCTCTAGCTGAAATAACCCATTAATATGCTAATAATCAGAAACCTCGCAAGTAGTTAACCAGGCAATCCTTAATCATAGGCGGTGGGACTCTCCCACTTAGCCTGAAGCCATTATTACACAAATCTTGGAATTCACCAGGATCCTTTACCTCTTGTTGACATAACCTTGCACAATCAACTGCCAAAATTCTCAGAATCTTTCTGTAAAACCCTCTTGTTATACTCTGAATCATCAACCACGTTCACACGATCGATCTTCTTGCTGTATAGCCAATAGAACCCTTTGCAGAAGCCTCGCCAACCATGCGACCGCCGACCTGCTCACTGGAGATATCCCGCCTGTGGAATCTACATGCCGACGTCTTCCAACGCTGCTACGCGGGGCGCAATCACCACGACATTAACGACCCATCCTGAGTCCCAGCTTACTTTCTGGCTGCACAAGTCCATTCACCTCTCGTGGACATCAATTAAGTGCGCGACAACATCCTTCCAATTCAAGTTAGGTCGTATCCTTCTTCATTTCAAGCAGCTCCCTTCCATTAGATCAAATCTCCTGCCGCATAATAGCCCACACTTCAAATAAATTCGTAGGCCCAAATCACCAATCACAAAAATTCCCAAATCACCCCATACTCTCCCATTTTGGCGAAACTCACCTCTTTGGTCGACTACTCGACCTTTGCTTCTTATACCTGGCCTTCTAGAAAATTTAACTACCGCCTGACACTCCCCACATGTCCTTTCTCATCCTTTGCTGCTCAGTTGTTGCCTTAAATAAAATCTATCTTCGTGGCACTTGAACCCACAATTGCTGCTAACTTTACACCTTTCGGAAGATCATCTTTCTCAAACCGTCGACATTAGAAACACTGATTCAATCCTGAACTACCGCACCCTGCGATATCTGACAGCCGTATCTTCAAGACTATTTCACAGTAACTTACCCCAAAAGCGAATTGTAGAAGATCGTAAAAACGGCGAACTGCGTACTTTTAATTAGGATAACGACACCTCATCATAGGAGAAAACTCCACCACACTCGCAAATACCAAGCCTCATTACTCCACCAGCCCACATCTGACCATTCTCAGTCCGATTGCCTTTCCCGTATCGGGAATAAAATATCGAATCTCTAGATCATGCACTGAGTAAACCTCCCTTCAAGTCATTCACTGCCCCAACACGTAGGCAAACGTCCTACCATCATATCAATATTACGGAACAATTGTTCATAACATCATGGCAACTTGTGCCTAGCCTCAGAGCTCTCAGAAGTACCGCTACTAAGCTGAAATGACAGAATATCCTTCCACAAGGCGACGATAATAGCTCAGACAACTATGCAGGGAGAAACACCCCGCACTGCATCGGTAGTACCATTACAATTCTTCAATTCTCGATTTATAACAAGCGGTTCGCGTCGCATAAGATTGAATAGGAAGGAATTAAAGGCATAGCCTCCAGGGACCAAATCGCACGATGAGGAATCAAGAAGGGAATGATGATGCACAACCGGCATTCCACGCCCTTCCGAAGACTTGAATCGATGCTAAATGCTCCAAAACTAGCCAATGATGATGCAATTCCATTAATATACGATAAACTACTCATATTAATCAAATTTATAATAATTCCTAACCCCGATCGAAAAGTTGACAAAAATACCCTCGGGCCCACGTGCCCGGATTCTGAAATTTTTCGAAGATAAAGCTCACCCATAACTCCACGAACTCAAATATATAATTTACTCTCAATTTCATACCCAAAATCGTGGTCAAATTCCAAGAATATCAATTTTCTAGGTTTTCCTCAAACCCCCAAATTTCTACCAATTTACATGCTAAAATCCATACATATTCGATATATTTAGCTCAAGATAGGTGGGATAGCTTACATTATCGTTGATGATGGAAATCTCCTCTTGAAAACCCTCCAAGAATCGCCCAAGCCAAGAAAATATGAGGGGAAATGACCAAATCCCGATTTTTAAAACACCCACTGCCTCCAGCACTTTCCGCACCTACGGTCTCTCGACCGCTTCTGCGGTTCCGCAGGTGCGGTCCAAACGCAGCTTCTGCGGGTCCAGGGCTCCCATCCCATTCCGCTTCTACGCCTCATCACCCGCAGGTGCGGTCCCGCTTTTACGGCGGGAAGACCGCATCTGCGGTCCCAGCTCTCCCCAGCCAATACCGCATCTGCGACCACAGGGCCGCTTCTGCGGCTCCGCACCTGCGGCCCAAGTCTCGCAAGTGCGGTTATACCTGCAACCAGCAACTTCAGCCTTTCAAAAATTCCATTTTCAATCCGTTAACCACCCGGAATCCACCCGAGGCCCCCGGGACCCCAACCAATCATACCAACCAATCCCAAAACACATTACGGACTTGCTCGAGGCGTCAAATCATATCAAACAACGCTAAAACCATGAATCGACCTCCAATCCAAGCTTTATGAAATTTAGAATTTGAAACTTCCACTTTCGATGTTTAAACCTATCAAATCACATCCGATTGACTTCAAATCTTGCACACAAGTCATATTCGACATTACAGACCTACTCAAACTTTCAGAATCGGATTCCGACCCCGATATCAGAAAGTCCACCTCCGGTCAAACTTCTCAAAAACCTTCAAACTTCTATCCTTAGCCAAATGGCTCCAAAATGCTCCACGGGCATCCGAATTCACTTCCGATCGCGCTTCCAACTACAAAATCACCATACGGAGCTACTCCCAGAGTCGTAATCCCAAACGGACATCGATAACACTGAAATGCACTTCAACCCAAATTTATGAAATTTCTTCCAAAATGCTAACTTCCACAATAGGCGCCAAAATGCTCCCGGGTCACCCAAAACCCAATCCGGGCATACGCCCAAGACCGAAATCATCATACGAACCTACTGGAACCTTGAAATCCCAATTCCAAGGTCGTTTACTCTGAAATCCAACCCTAGTAAATTCTCTCAACTTAAAGCTTCCGAAAAGAGAATTTCCCCTCCAAGTCAACTCCGAACTTCCTAAAATTAATTCCAACCACGCGTACAAGTCATAATGCCTTAATTGAAGCTGCTCATGGCTTGGAACTCTTGAACGGCACGCTAGGACTCAAAACGACCGGTCGGGTCGTTACACAGTCACTATCTGAATAAGCATGGATAGAGAAATCAGGAGAAGCAGAATAGAAGAGACCCAAATCAACACTTCCTTTGAGATATCGTAACACATGGAGAGCAACAGTCATGTGGGGGACCCTGGGACTCTTTAAAAACTGACTCAAATGTTGTACAACAAAGCATATGTCAGGCCGAGTGTGAGTTAGGAAAAGAAGCTTGCCTACAATACTCCTATATTGATCAGTGAAAGTTAAGAGATCACCAACATCTACATGTAGCTTACAATTGAGCTCTAACGGACAGACAACGGGTGAAACATCAATACAATCAAACTGCTGAAGTAAATCAAAGACAAACTTTTTCTGGTTGAGTAGAACCCCACCAGGAACAATAGAAACCTCAATACCCAAAAAATAATGCAAAGAACGCAAGTCCATGATCTTAAATTGAGCATCCAGGAAATGCTTTAAGGCAGAAATTTCAGCAGTATCATCCCTAGTAATGATGATGTCATCTACATAAACTGCTAAAAGAACCAAATTTCCAGGAGTACCCTTGATGAACAAAGAATAGTCATTGAGAGAATGAGTATAACCCTGGAATATAGGGATTGAGAGAGCTTGGCATACCACTGTCTGGATGCTTGTCTAAGGCCATAGAGGGACTTCCTCAATTTGCAAACAAGAGGGGCAGAACTGGAAGGGGCAGAAATAGACAAACCCTGGGGTAACTTCATGTAGACTTCCTCATCTAAATCTCCATGAAGAAAAGCATTGTTGACATCCAACTGAGAAAGAGACCAATTATGTTTGATAGCTACAGCTATGAGACATTTAACAGTGGACATTTTGACCACATGAGAAAAGGTTTCTGTGAAGTCAACACCTTCAACCTGAGTGTCCCCCCAAATAACAAGTCTAGCTTTATATCTCTCCACACTCCTATCAGCCTTGTACTTAATCTTGTAGACCCACTTACAACCTATAGGTTTTTTACCAGAAGGTAAAGACACAATGTCACAAGTGTGGTTTGCATCCAAAGCATCAAATTCCTTTCTCATGGCATCTTGCCATGCTGGAATTGAAGCAGCTTGAGAATAACTGAAAGGTTCAGTTTCTACAAGAGGCAAAGAAGAAGAACCAGAAAAGGAAGGAAGTTGGAAAACATAATCCTTCAAATAAGAAGGAGTAGTGTGTTTCCTGGAAGACTTTCTAAGTACTGGAGGAGGAGATGACTGAACATGCACATCCTGATGAGAAGAATGTAAAGGAGAACGGATAGGAGAAGGAGCATCAGGTGCAGGTGTAGAAACAGTAAAGTTAGGAGAGACAGGATGAGAAGAAGGAGCAGAAGAGGAAAGAGGTATAGGATCCTGATAAATGGTAGAAGAAGGAGGAGGAGAAATTATAAGGGAAGGAACAGAAGAAACAGAAATAGCAAAAGGGAAGCATGTTTCATGGAAAATCACATCCCTAGAGATGAAGCATTTCTTAGTGGTGAGATTGCACAATTTGTAACCTTTTTTTAGCAAAAGGATAACCCAGAAAGACACATGGAATAGCCCTAGGTTGTAGTTTGTCCCTTTGAGGAATAGGAACAGTGGCATAAGCCAGACATCCAAAGGTTCTTAAGTGAGAATAAGTAGGAGGTTTTTCATATAAGACCTCATAGGGTGACTTGTTTTTAAGAATTCTAGATGGTATTCTGTTTAGCAAGTATGTGGCAGTCAAAAGACAATCTCCCCAAAAGGTGATAGGTAGTTTGGATTGAAACAATAAGGCTCTACAGGCTTCAAGAAGTGTTCTGTATTTCCTTTCCACAACCCCATTTTGTTGTGGGGTATGTGGATAGGTAATTTGGTGAATGATACCAAGCTGACTGAAAAAGAAAGAGCCAACAGTGTTGGAGCCTAGTTCTAATGCATTGTCACTTCTAATGGTCTGGACATGTGTATGGAATTGAGTTTGGACCATGGCTATAAAAGCCTTGATCATAGAGAAAGCATTGCTTTTTGATCCCAATAGATGAGTCCAGGTGGCTCTTGAAAAATCATCAACAATAGTAAGGAAATACCTTGAACCAGATGAAGTAGGTGTGTGATATGGTCCCCATGTATCAACATGAATCAATTGAAAAGGTCTAGTAGTACTAATTGAACACAGGGAAGGAAGTCTAGTTTGTCTAGCCATAGGGCAAACAGAACAAGGAAAAAATCGTCTAGAAGAAAGAGAAGAAGACAGAACATGAATATGTTTCATATTTGCAAAAGAAATATGTGTCAATCTTTGATGCCAAATCAAATTCATATCATTCATAGCAGCATTATTACACAAGGAAGAACTAAGACTAGAGACATTTGTAGGACTAGAAAGAGAAACAGATTGATTGGAAAGAGAAACAAATTTGCAAGAGTCTATTACAGGACATAAAGAAATAGTACTGCATGAATTTGAAGTAGAAGGAATGGAAGAATCTGATGGCTGCACCCAAGTGAACTTGTACAAGCCATCCTCCTCTTTACCAAGATCTAGAAGCATCTTCCGAGAAGGGGCCTATAACATGTGCAACAAACAAGAAGTGACAGTAAATAACACTGTGCAATGTAGTTGTTTGATTAACTTGTGAACAGAGATTAGGTTATGTTGAAATGAAGGAACAAATGACACATTATGAAGGATGATGGATGGAGTTAAAGCAAAAGAACCAGTGGAGGTTACTTTCACTTTGTATCCATTAGGAAGAGTTACAAGGTAGGGAATGGTTAAGGGTGTAATATCAAAAAGTAATTCTTTATTAGAAGTCATGTGATCAGAAGCACCTGAATCTATTATCCAGGTAACAGAATGAATTTCAGTAAGCAAGCAAAGCTTAGAATTAGAAACTGGGCTTTCAGTTAATAAAGTACCAGCAAAACTAGCAGAGCACATGAGATTGGCTTGAGACTTGGAAGCATCCCCCATATGAGACTGTTGTAAAAGGTTGATCAATTGATCATATTGCTGCTTGCTCAGACTTGGGATTATGAATCCCTGACCATCAACATTGGAAGCAGCAGCAGCAGAATTATCTCCCTCATCCAAAGGCCCAACAGATTCAAGGACATTACCCTG
Source organism: Nicotiana attenuata (assembly GCF_001879085.1). NCBI lineage: Eukaryota > Viridiplantae > Streptophyta > Magnoliopsida > Solanales > Solanaceae > Nicotiana > Nicotiana attenuata. Next base: position 34,969,306 of record NC_031997.1, on the reverse strand, counting down.
AGAGTTAGTGTGAACTGCAGTAGACACATGAGCTGCAGTCGTCTTACCCTTGTTAAACTTTGGACTTTGGGGGTACCCATGTAGTTTATAACACTTGTCAATGAGATGACCAGATTTCTTGCAGTACTTACAGAACAAATGAGCTCTATTCTGATCAAAATTAACTCTTGGTGCATATGATTTGAGAGGAGTAGGATTGGGAGTATTACTGAGATTGAAACCAAAACCAAAAGTAGGCCTACTTTGTGTACTAACATTGAATGACATGGAGTCAGGGTTGAATTGAGAGTTGGATTGAACTTGCCTCTGTTTTTCATCATTAAGAAGAATATTATAAGCACTGTCAAGGCTAGGAGGAGGTTGCATCATAAGAAGATTACTCCTCACCCCCATATATGTCTCATTCAACCCCATGAGGAACTGAAATAGCTTATTCTCCTCATCTTCTTGCAAAATACCAGGCTTTGCAGCACAAACACACCTTTGACCATGGTTAGTGCATATCACTTCCAATTCATCCCATAACCTCTTCAATTTATTGAAATATGAGGCTATATCTAAAGCACATTGGGAAGTGTAGGCAAGTTCTCTTTTTAACTCAAATATTTTGGTCCTATTTGCAGCCCCATACCTAGTTTGTAATTGAACCCAAATACTCTGAGCAGTTTCAGAATATTGAACACTCTCAGCTACCTCAGGGGATAAGGAGGCTGTCAACCATGAAATTACCATGTTGTTGCACCTATCCCATAATTTTCGTTCAGCCGCATCGGTATCAGGTCGAGAACATGTACCATCAACAAAAGCTATTTTGTTTTTAGCAGACAAAGCAACTATCATTTTTCTCCTCCAACCCCCAAAACCAGTACCCGAAAAAGGAACAGGAACTAATGAAATTCCAAGAATGTCAGAAGAATGTACAAATAACGGACTTGAAGGATCAGGAGAGAAAGTATTAGTGGAAGCCATGTCTATCACACAGTTTCGATAGATTGACGAATACGGAGAATAAAGTCACAAAAGAGATTCAACAGGAAAATTGCATGCAACAGTCCTAAAAGCAAGAATAAGAACGAATTTACCCAGCTTATTCGCTACCGGAGAAGAACGACCTTCAAATAATAGCTAACACTAGCTTCAATTGTTGAGCAGCTTAAATTCTTCAAACTTCAACCAAATTCTTCAACCAAAAACGCCGGAAATAACCCTAACGCTGGTCTTAAAGTGCAAATCGACGAAAAATTGTTTCTCTGAAAGAATAGAAATCCCCGATTTTCGAACTGTCGGAAATCGAAAAACTCATCCAAAATTGATCGGGGTAGAATCGGAAGGATCGGAAGCTCAAAATGCACCAGAATCGGTACTCTGATACCATGAAAACATTGTGATTTGAGTGAGAAATGGGAAATTTTGTTTTAGGGTTTTAGAGAGAGAAATCGGGTATCTTCATTATCTGTACATCAACAAATGAACTCAACGACCTACATGATCTGTTCTCCCAGTATTTATATCTGTGCCTTTAGCTATTTACAAAATTAGCCTAACTACTAAAATGGCCCAAATAGCCAACTTGACAAATTAAATAAAAGACACAATATAAAATGGCTAATACCAACTAATACAATGCAAATGGCTAACTATTTATGCTTAGGCTTATTAGCCAAATACTCCATTAGCTCAACAATATGTCCCAAAATAAAGGGCTCTTCCTAACAAATTAATTTCCACAGTTCCTCAAATATATGGAGTTTGTGACTCTGCATTATTATCACCTCGAGCTTGTTTTGAAAGTCATTCTGCAAATCCAATTTGGATGTAATTACATCTTTTGAACTATTTGTTCGGCCAAATTAAATAATTACTTATAAGATTAGACGTAATTAAGAAGGACAAATTATATTCTTTAATTCTCAAGGGAACGTGAGAATTGATGGTAATCACATTGTATAATTACAAGGTGATTCTTAAGTTCTCTTATATTTTTATTTTTAAAATATATTAATATTCTTTTTACACGACTTCTCTTTCATTTCAAATAAATAAGTAACAATGGTTAACAACAATTCCATGCTTTATCTTTTCTTTCCCTTCTTTTTTATGTCATCTTCGTTCCTGGTAGCCTATGTCTAATGTTAAAAAAGGCATTAGCAAGGTCTTTCCAAATGATGGGTTATGAAAATATACAAGGAAAGAGAGGCTTTGGAATGTCTTCCACTTTCAGTTAATCAGGGCAATTAGGACAGGCGGTCTTCATTAGTATTAAGATTTATTACAGAAAAATATTTTCTAAACTCATACATATTTTATTTTTTTTATTTGAACACGGAACTAATCATGAATTTCATATTACATAGACATGGGTGAGAAGACAAAGATTACGCTTTCAGATTAGCTATGAATTTATAATATTTATATATTTTTTAAATATTTAGCAAAAAATAAAATTTAATATTTCTTATATGCACACATATTTGTCGCAAATAAAAGTTTGCTTAGTTTTCTATATAAATAAAAAGTATTATCTGTTATAAATAGAATTGTATTTATGGTGAATGTCTATATTTAGAGAGATTCTAGGGTTCATTGCTTGGTGGCTAAGTCACCCTCTCCCCCTATAAATAGAGGGTTATATTCCATTGTAATTCATCTCAAATCAATAAGAATTCTCTCCCTCTACTTTTCTCTGCAATACTCTTCTTCTTCTTTTATTGTTTTATAACACGTTATCAGCACGAGACTCTAACCAATTGAGTAGAAGCTTTGGGATTGAGCATAATGATTGTCAATTATTCCATAAACTTCCTTCATGATTAAATTCTGGATTTAAGGTAAGTATCTTACTTTATTTTTCTCTTTTAAATTCTTGAAATTCTATAATTTGATTTTATATACAAGCAAAGACAACAAAGTTTGATTATAACTCTAATGGAGTTTGAAAGAAATTATAACCACCCAAAGTGGTAAAATTTCTATGCCTTGCCATGATCAAATTTATGTATGATTATGGGCACAAGAAGTGCATACCCGTCCCATTGAATTTGCTTCATTTTCATTCCCTTAAGAGAATGTGATAGCAGTATGTGATAAGTCTGAAAGAAGACAAAATTATTACCGTGAAGGTATCAATGGATGTGGACATGGCAATAGACGAAATTATAATCGTCATCATTTTTGGTAATGAGAACAATAAGGATTCTCAAAATAATCTTTCACTCTGTGAAAAATATTTGTCATCGATTTGACATGAGATTTTGTAAAGCACATATAGATGATTCATGATGTGAATGTGACAACATCTGATTTATGAATACATATTCATTCTTCAAAGAATATGAACGTGCTAGTGGTAGTGAATATACCGCACTCACCTCTAAAAGGAGGTTTGAGATGATATAAGAAAATAATGTCATTATTATGGCATGAATGGTCATTGGTCACGTACCTATTGTACGCTAAAATATTTTGGCATTGTGATTGTTAAAAGACAACGGTAATGCAAGAAACAGATCTTGCATATAATTTTGACCATAACCATAATGGTATAACTTTCTCTTTAAAAGAGATATTCACCATATGGGTGTTGATGAATATGTGGTACTACAAAATTAATTGAGAACTCTACAAGAGCCAATTATACTATTTTGGAGAAACACAATTAATAATAAGGTATTGTGTTGTAGTAAGTCTCAAAGAAACTTATTCAGTTTTCAAAGTATACGCGAAAGCGGTTGATTATATTGAGACTATAAATAAAGGAAAGATTTAATATCTTCTATTACTTCAACTTGTAGCGGGGTAATATGTATGTGAAAAGCTACCTGCTTTATTCTCCAATTTGTACTACATAAACAAAAGAATACCACAATGAAGTAGATATTTATTGATATAAAAATCCATATCATAATAAACTTGGAGTTTATTCATAATTGCACACATCATGGTATAAACATAATTGGTTTAGCCACGTTAATTCAAGTATGATGTGTAGAAATAAAAGAGAATTCACATGGGTAAATATTAAAGAACTAGAAAGTTCTTTACGAATTCTCTTACATTGCTTTGTTCTCATTTATTAATAGACCAATTAAAATTGGGATTGTATCCCATGAATGCTGGAAATATCAAAGGTGAATATGGGCCCATTCACCTGCCATGTATACCACATAAGATGCATCTAAGAGATGGTTACATGTGCAATTATTATTGACCCGCAACCTGGTGTTTGCGAGGTAACTTGCTCAATAATTTAATATAGAGCATAATTTTCAGATTTTTTATTCAAGATAGTTCTTCTTGATAAGTTGGTTTACATCACAGTTAATTTAGCAAAATGATTTATTGAGTGCCTCCACTTAATAGCTAAACTATTGCTTATGAGAACAAAGTTATCTATATCAGTTTGATATAGGTTATATACGAAAGTATATTACATTCTTCCCTCACAAGTGGTTTCAGGGTCAGGAACCAAATAATTCTATCTCATTATTATTGATGTACGGTGTATATTTTGATTAACACCATAACACACAAAGATGGGTTCTCAAAGTTGAGGAAACAAGTTAGTTTTTCTAACATGAGGGGGAGACAAGATACAACAGTTGAGAAAAAGTTACATGGAATGAATTATCATTTATACACCTAGATCCCCGAATAAAATAATATGAACTTGAAGTTCATAAAAGGATAATTCATGTGCAATTTATTGCAAAGCATGCCAGACGCATTTGCTGACCCAAAGAAAGTAACTATATTCTCATTGCAAATGCTCCTATTAAGTCCCAGAAAGACAAAGTCTATGGTACGCTTGAAGCATATAGACAAATCGGTTTCAAATAAACTTCTTGATAAAGAAGATGAGCAAATGATCTAAATGATCATAACAAAGGAGTCAAGTGATCTAGAAGATCACATGACATAACACTTCATAAAATCTCAAGAGAGATTCAGGTACCTGAAAATATGAATGAAGAGATCTCTATGTTATGTCTTTATGAAAAATAAGGAGGTTGGAACCGATATAAAATGTTTGTCGACGACATTGATTATAGCACTAAATATATACGAGGATCTTAAGTCTGGAGAAACAATTCGAATAGAATTGGTTTCATATGAAAGACATGTAGTTCAAATACTTGAAAGTATAAAGTCAATGGTATGTGCAGTCAGTTTTCGTTATCTTATATGTCTAGCATGACATGAAAACTTGATATGCATCTAATTAAAGTCTATTATATGACTTAACTTATATGCCAATCCTTGAAGGATTTAGATCGCTTAAAGCATATACAATTCTTGGTCCTGAAGTACAATATCCTAAATGCAATTTGTGCACATATGTATCTTGCTATAACTATAAGCATGATAACGTGCTAGCGAGAATACCTCTATGGAAATATTGAAAAGTCATTCCACGACATTATATGAAGACATTACATCTCTATCAAGAATGATGATTCAAGGTGCAATGCATTCATTCAAGTTAATATGGCTGATTTGTTCATCAAATCTCTACCAAAGATCTTTTGAAGATGGTGCACAAGATTGGAATGCAAATGCTTAAGGATGTGAATTGATGCTCTCATCAGGGGGAGTTAATGCGCGTTGCACTCTTTTTCCCTTACAAGGTTTTGTCCCGCTGGGTTTTTCTTGCAAGGTTTTTAATGAGGCAACCAATAGGCGCATTTCTAAACATGTGTACTCTTTTTCCTTCTCTAGAAATTTTTTTCCCATTGGGTTTTCTTTTAGTTAAGGTTTTAACGAGGCACATTATCTGTTGAATAGACATTCAAGGGGGAGTGTTATAAATAGAATTGTATTTATGGTGAATGTCTATATTTAGAGAGATTCTAGGGTTCATTGCTTGGTGGCTAAGTCACCATCTCGCTATAAATAGAGGGTTCTATTCCATTGTAATTCATCCCAAATCAATAAGAATTCTCTCCCTCTACTTTTCTCTGCAATACTCTTCTTCTTCTTTTATTGTTTTATAACATTATCAATTTTTATTGTTAAATTTATTTTAGAAATAAAAAAAGGTAATTATGTAAATGCACTTATACAATCAAACATAACACTGTAATTTTTTTATGATAAATAAAATAATAGAAATTCTGCGACAGTAGCATTAATTGTTCAAAATCAAGAAATTCTAACCATAATCGTAACAATAACTAATAAGTATTATACAAAGATATCAAAGATTATGGTGGAATGAATAAGATTCCTCCAGCCTCCATCCTTAATTAAAAATTTCGGGTTCGACCTTGAGAATGGAAAAAATTATAATAAAAAACGTTTTTCTATAATAAATCTTACGCGATGCAAATCTGAATTAGTAGTGAATGCCGGATACCGGTGGAAATCTAAAACTCATCAGACAACGAGGTTGGAATTTAGTTCTCTTTTTTTATATTTTTCGTTTTCTTTTTCTAATTTTCAAGAAAAAGTATAATCTAGAAAAATTTCTAGGAAATTTGTATTGGATCCTAACAAATGTGTTTTCTTTTTGTGAGATTGCAATGAGCATTACTGAATATTGGATGTATCTCCAAGACTCCAACAACGGTGATGGGTGTTAGATATAGTTATCTTTGTCAGAGACTCTTTGATAGGCGACAAACAAATGGTTAAAATAATAGCAATAATTTCTATCACTTATTTTTCTATTTTTTATCCTCATTCGGTGCCCGATACTTACTTTAAAGTCGGAATTAATTTAGATTCACGTTAGTAAGATCATTAAACAGAAAAATTCTCATTCTTAAATTTAAACCCGAGGCCTATAGTTAAATATTCACGAGTGTTCTTCATCAGAAATCAATAGGGACTGAAGATTAAAATTTCTTCTAGTGGTACGCTTTGTATGTCTTATGTACATCTGCAGCTTGTAACTCTTTACTTTGTTGCATACCTGAATATTGTGGCACTGAATAGAGATATGACGACAAATTAAAGTGAAGGATGCACATGTTCTGTGTTTAAAGATTGCACAAAGATGTAACAGTCACATGCATATCGTTGTAGTGAGTTGCACACAAATATCTTTTCCTCAAGATATTTTTGACCGTCAATTCTTGATTATCAAAGTTCGAGTAGAAAACGAGTTGAGATTGTATATATTTAGGTTGGTAAATAGTAGGATTAATTAGTTGCTGACTTGAAAAGTCACTTTGGCATTATATCTGATTTAGTATGCCTTCCCTGTTAGACCAAGGAAGTGATTTATGAAAAACTCTTTTGCCACTGGAAAGTGGAAAATGGAAAAGCTTTAGGCACACTCCTCCACCCTCCCCCCTACGCCCAACAATCATGTACATGTCGTAAACTATAGCACATGAAAATCTGGAAATCCTGATGAAATCTTGTTTTATTGCCGTAAAACATTAAAAACGAGGAATGGTCATGACGAAGCGATAAATATTATTTCTTAGGTCGTTTTTTGATGGGCCCACAAAATAGGAGATACGGGATCGGACGCATGAATTCATGCAGATGGCATGGACTATAACACATGAAAATTTAGGAATAGCGTTGAATTCTTGTTTTATGACCATGAAACGCCAAAAACCACAAAGAAGAAAAAGAATTAACCTATAAAGTCATTGACTCAATCGCTTAAACTAAGAATAATCAGCAAATATATAATTTATATATTAATAATACAATACAATATATATATATATATATATATATATAAAAAAAAAAACCATGTATAATCTATTCACATTAATTAGAAAAAGTAAACAGTGAATCGAATCTGTGTGTAACCATTCAAAAAAAAACGTAAACGCCAAAAAGTTGTTGAGTGATAATGATATGCACTTGCCAGACTCTTCCTTTAGGCTAATTATTTGTACTTTCTAAACTCTTCTAACTTTTGAAAGGGACTTGGCTCTATATTGTCCGTTTGTAAAAAAGTATCTTAGATTATTTTTGACATGATCATATGCTATAGCTTTTTTGGACTATATATGCGTTTTCTTTCAGCTTTTGGTGGGAGCTGATAAGATAAGGTATGATGATTATACAGTATAAGCACTTGATATAATTAACTCGATCAGAAATGGTAAGATATTTCGATTCTTTGATGATATTTTGTGTTGTTTTGCTTTGTGATGATCCAAAAGGTCATCTCTTATTTTAGAAGTCAAATATGTGTTCCGAAGCCTTAAAAATTTCCTTTTGTCTCACCTCGATTTGCGTGCACGGCCAGGGCACATTTCGGAAAGCTTTTATGTGAAATTTAAGAAAAATATTGAATTTGGCCTTTAAAATTAATTAAAGTTGACTTCGATTAACATTTTTGGTAAACGGACCCGGACCCGTGATTTGACGGTCCCGTAGGGTTCGTAGTAAAATATGGGACTTGGGCGTATGCCCGGAATTGAATTCTGAGGTCCCTAGCCCGAGAAAAGAATTTTTAAAGAAAATTTTTGCTGGAAAATATAAGAATTTTTGGAAATGAAATGGTGTAAAATCCTGATGGTATCGGGCCCGTATTTTGGTTCTGGAGGCCGGTACAGGCTTAATATAATATTTACGTCATATCTGTGAAATTTGGTAAGAATCGGAGTTGATTTGGTATAAATCGGACCCTTGGTTGAGAAAATAGAAATTTGAACTATCTTGTGAAATTCATGAGTTTTGGTGTTAAATTCGTTGCTTGAGATGTTATTTTGGCGATTTGGTCGCACTAACAAGTTCGTATGATGTTATTAGACTTGTGTGCATGTTTGGTTTGGAGCCCCGAGGGCTCGGGTGAGTTTTGAAAAGGCCACGGAGTGATTAGAACTTAGGAAACTCAGCTGTGCATCTGTATTTTTGCACAGGCCTCTGATCTCGCAATTGCGAGATCAGGCTTCGCAATTGCGAATTGAGTAGGCCTGGGAAATGCAACACTTGTGTCGCAAATGCGAACCAGGCCTGGGCAGGCCATCCTCGCAAATGCGACACTCTGGTCGGAAATGCGAAGGTCACAGTAGTAGCGAATGCGGCGTATTTGTAGCAAATGCGAAGGGAGCAGAAATTTATAGGGTTCGCAATTGCGATCACTGCACCTGTTAAGTGAGATTTCAGATGGAATTTTCATCATTTTCCACTTATATCAAACCCTAAACATCCTTAGGCGATTTTTCAAAGGCTCAAACTTCTTCAAATCATAGGTAAGTGATTTCTAACTCATCTTCTTCAATCTAATTCATCTTTTTACATGATTTCACTTCAAAATCTAGGGTTTTTTTGGGGAAATTAGGTGTTCTAGTGTTGAATTGTCCGTTGGCTTGAGGTAAGTGTTTGGTCTAACCTTGACTTGAGGGAATAGGAATCCCCGACGTATGTGCTAAGTGAAATTTCATGTGCGTGGCGTATAGGTGTGGTGACGTGTACCTATGCGCCTCCGAATTTCCATTCTTTTAGTTTGTTCCCTTTTCCGTTTCCAATTATACTATTTCTTGTCTTATTTGCTACCAGCTTAAACTGTTTCCATGTCTTAATTGCTATTTGATCATAAATGTTTCCATGCTTTAATTGCTACTTGATCATAAATGTTTTCATGTCTTAATTGCTACTTGATCACTAATGTTCCATGTCCAATTGCTTCATGTTAACTATTGTTCTCTTTATTGAATTATTTAATTATTTCATGTTAATTGTTGATGTTCCCGTTGAGGTATTATTGGTTTCGTAGCTTCATTTTATTACTCCGTTGGCTTATATGGATTCATTGGTGCACGTTGGTTGGTCTCACTGATTTGTTTTCATGAGTGAAGTTTCATAATCGTAGTGATATTCCATTGTGTAGTTGAAGCATAAGAATTGTGGAAATTGAGTTAACTTGTGAAACACCTTGTATTCATTCTTTGTGATTGGTGTTGATATATACATACGTTGGGATCGGGTTGCGCACCGCAACAGGAGGAATAAGGGAGAATTGTGATTGTCTGGTGGGATCGGGTTGCACGCCGCAACAAGGAGTAATAAGGGTGGACAGGTGGGATCGGGTTGCGCGCCGCAACCGGTGGAATAAGGATGATATGTGTTGAGGAGTAATAAGGGAGCACAGGTTGGATCGGGTTGCGCGCCGCAACAAGGAAGAATAAGGGAGAATATTGATACTGTTTTTTTGGAGTATTGATATTGTTATTGTTTATGTGGTGGAATCGGGATGCACGCCGCATCAGTTATGGTTTTTTGGAATTTATTTCTGTTGAAGTCTATTACTGAGATATTGAAAACCCCCTAAGGATTGGTTATAGCTAGATACTAGTAGAATGGATGAGTCATGTGTTTCTTTAATGCAAGTCCCGGTTATTTTTCATTCTATACCTCTGTTCTGTTATTATAGACTGTTGCAGGTTATATATATATTGTTATGCCCCGTCGTAGCCTCGTCACTACTTCGTCGAGGTTAGGCTCGGCACTTACCAGTACATGGGGTCGGTTGTACAAATACTACACTCTGCACTTCTTGTGCAGATTACGGAGCTAGTGGTGGACCGTAGTTCGAGGTTGCTGCCTTCAGTCCAGTGGAGACCTGAGGTAGTCCTGTAGGCGTCCGCATGCCTTGGCGTCCCCTTTTATCCTGTTTTTCTTTTCTGTTTTATCTATTTCCGAAACAGATGTGTATTTCTTTGTTCAGACTATTATGTGTAGTATTCGTAGATTGTCCATGAAATTGTGACTCTATTATGGTTTCGCAGTTGTATTAATATAACTTGTTAAATTCTGTTCTTTCATTTTATTCCGCTGACTTACTTATGTTAACTTATAAATTGTTAAAAGATAAAAGGAAAAGACGAAATAATTTGTAACGTTGGCTTGCCTAGCGAGTATAATGTTAGGCGCCATCATGGTCCCGACGGTGAAAAATTCGGATCGTGACAAGTTGGTATCAGAGCTCTATGTTGCTTAGGTCTCACAATTCACGGACAGACTTAGTAGAGTCTGAGGGATCGGTACGGAGACGTCTGTGCTTATCCCCAGAGGCTACAGAGTTAGGAACAATTTCCCTTCTATTCATCTCTATCGTGCGGTTTGATCTCTCAATGCCAATTGAAATCTCTACTCTGTTCCTTCGCAGACGGCGAGAACGCGTACTGCTTCATCAGCTGATCAGCAGCCCGAGCCCCCGATGGCAGCTCCTACGAGGGGCAGAGGACGAGGGCGAGGACGTGCTAGAGGCCGAGGCAGGGGCAGGGCACAGCCCAGAGCAGCAGCACCAGCGACTGTTGTTTGATGATGAGGTTCCGGCAGACCGTTCCAGCGGGACCAGCTCAGGTCCTAGAGGGGTTCATAGCTACCCCGGTACTCCAGGATGCTATGGTCTGTCTAGTGGGCCAATGGAGAGTGTCACTCAGGCAGACATACTTCCAGTAGCACCAGCCGTCTCTCGTGCTGGGGGAGGAGCACAAACTCTCGCTACTCACACACCGGAGCAGATGGCTCCCCAGTTTTAGACTTCAGCAGCTCAGCCAGTTGGGGTACTCCCGCCAGGTGTCGTGGCTCAGACCGGCGATGGAGCAGCTATGTCTACAGATGCTTTATGGAGGTTGGACAGGTTCACCAAGCTTTTCACTATTACCTATGGCGGTACATCTTCAGAGGACCCCCAGGACTATTTGGATAGTTGCCATGAGGTTCTCCGGAACATGGGGATAATGGAGACCAATGGGGTCGACTTTGCTGCTTTTCGCTTATCAGGTTCCGCCAAGAAATGGTGGAGGGATTTCTGTTTGGTTAGACCAGCTGGGTCGCCTGCTTTGACTTGGAATCAGTTTTCTCAACTATTTCTAGAGAAGTTTCTCCCTATCACTCAGAGAGAGGACTATCGGAGTCAGTTTGAGCGTCTTCAGTAGGGTTCTATGACCGTCACTCAGTACGAGACCAGATTTATTGACTTGGCCCGTCATGCTCTCCTTATACTTCCCATTGAGAGAGAGAGGGTGAGGAGGTTTATTGAGGGACTTGCTCAGCCTATCAGATTGCAGATGGCTAAGGAGATAGGGAGCGAGATTTCTTACCAGGATGCAGCCAATGTGGCCAGACGAGTCGAGATGGTTTTAGCTCAGGGTAGTGTTCAGGGGTCTGACAAGAGGCCACGTCATTCTGGCAGGTTCAGTGGTGCCTCGTCTGGAGGCAGGGATTCTTTTGGTAGAGGCCACCATCCCAGGCCGTTTCATTCAGCGCTTCAGGCATCCCATGGAGCTTCAGGGAGTCGTGGTCCTTATGTACCTCCTTCAGGACAGCCAGCTCATAGTGCACCACCAGCTCCTATCAGAGAACCTCCTCTTCAGAGCTATTATCGTGTCAGCCAGCCCGCCAGGGTCAGTCTCAGTTTCCCCAGTCGCAGTATTCAGATGGATGTTTTGAGTGTGGTGAGTATGGTCATATCCGGAGGGCTTGTCCGAGGTTAGTGGGTGCTCAGTGGCAGCAGCAGAGTTCTCGTGCCATGATAGGCACCGTCTACCCAGCCAGCTAGAGGTAGGGGTCAGGGAGCCAGAGGTAGGGGTCAGCCAGCAAAAGGTGGAGGTCAGGCCATTAGAGGTGGAGGCCAGCCAGCAGGAGGCCGTCCCAGAGAAGTAGTTCAGGGTGGTGGGGCCCAACCCCGATGTTATGCTATTCCAGCTAGGCCTGAGGCTGAGTCCTCTGATGCAGTTATCACAAGTACGGTTTCAGTTTGCAGTAGAGATGCTTCAATTCTATTTGATCCTGGGTCTACGTACTCCTATGTGTCATCTTATTTTGCTCCATATTTGGTTGTGCCTCGTGATGCCTTGAGTGTTCCCGTGTATGTGTCCACGCCAGTAGGGGTTTCTATTGTTGTAGATCGTGTCTATCGCTCGTGTGTGATTGTTATTGGGGGTCTTGAGACTAGCGTAGATCTCCTACTTCTCGATATGGTTGATTTCGATGTCATTTGGGGATGGATTGGCTGTCACCTTACCATGCTATATTGGATTGTCAAGCCAAGACCGTGACCTTAGCCTTGCTGGGGTTGCCTCGATTGGAGTGGAGAGGGACTCTTAGTCATTCTGTCAGTAAGGTTGTTTCTTATATGAAGGCTCGGCGTATGGTTGAAAACGGGTGTTTGGCTTATTTGGCTTATGTTCGTGATTCTAGTGTTGAGGTTCCTTCTATGGATTCCGTGCCAGTTGTTCGGGAGTTTCCAGAGGTATTTCCTGCAGACCTGCCGGGGATGCCACCCGACAGGGATATTGACTTTTTCATTAGTTTGGCTCCGGGCACTCAGCCCATTTCTATTCCTCCGTATCGCATGGCCCCTCCAGAGTTGAAAGAATTGAAGGAGCAGTTGCAAGACTTGCTTGATAAGGGCTTTATTAGACCTAGTGTCTCGCCCTAGGGCGCGCCGGTATTGTTTGTTAAGAAGAAGGATGGGTCGATGAGATGTGTGTAGATTATCGGCAGTTGAACAAGGTCACCATCAAGAACAAGTATCCGTTGCCGAGGATTGATGATTTATTTGATCAGCTTCAGGGTGCCAAGGTATTTTCGAAGATTGATCTGAGATCTGGCTACCATCAACTGAGGATTAGGGCATCCAATGTCCCTAAGACAGCTTTTCGCACTCGGTACGGGCATTATCAGTTTTCAGTGATGTCATTTGGGTTGACAAATGCCCCAGCAACATTCATGGATTTGATGAACCGAGTGTTCATGCCTTATTTAGATTCCTTCGTGATTGTCTTTATTGATGATATTTTTATCTACTCCCGCAGCCGAGAGGAGCACGAGCAGCATCTTCGAGTCGTTCTTCAGACTCTGAGAGACAGTCAGTTGTACACTAATTTTCGGAATATGAGTTTTGGTTGAGTTCAGTTGCATTCTTGGGCCATGTCGTATCAGCAGAAGGTATTCAGGTGGATCCGAAGAAGATAGAGGCAGTCAAGAACTGGCCTAGACCCACATCAGCTACAGAGATTCGAAGTTTCTTGGGTTTGGCGGGTTATTACCGCCGGTTCGTGAAAGGGTTTTCATCTATAGCAGCCCCGATGACCAGGTTGACCCAGAAGGGTGCCCAGTTTAGGTGGTCGGACAAGTGTGAAGCGAGCTTTCAGAAGCTCAAGACAGCTTTGACTACGGCGCTGGTGTTGGTTTTGCACACAGGTTCAGGGCCATTTACAGTATATTGTGACGCATCTCGTATTGGACTTGGTGCGATGTTGATGCAGAATGGCAAGGTTATTGCATATGCCTCGCGGCAGTTGAAGATTCATGAGAAGAATTATCCAGTTCTTGATTTGGAGCTAGCAGCCATTGTTCACGCACTGAAGATCTGGAGGCATTATTTATATGGCGTGTCATGTGAGGTGTTCACGGATCATAAGAGTTTGCAGTATTTGTTCAAGCAGAAGGAGCTCAATATGAGGCAGAGAAGGTGGTTGGAGCTACTGAAAGACTATGATATCACCATCTTGTATCACCCGGGGAAGGCCAATGTGGTGGCCGATGCTTTTAGTAGGAAGTCAGCCAGTATGGGCAGCCTTGCGTATATTCCGGTCGGTGAGAGGCCGCTTCTTTTGTATGTTCAGGCGTTAGCCAATCAATTCGTGAGGTTGGATGTTTCTGAGCCCAGCCGTGTTCTATCTTGTACAGTCACTCGGTCTTCACTATTTGAGCGTATCAGGGATCGGCAGTATGATGATCCTCATTTGCTAGTCCTTAGGGACGCAGCGCGGCACGATGGTGCCAAGCAGGTTACAGTTGGAGATGATGGAGTTTTGAGGATGCAGGGTCGAGTTTGTGTGCCTAATTTGGATGGACTTCGTGAGTTGATTCTAGAGGAGGACTATAGTTCGCGGTATTCTATTCATCCGGGCGCCGCTAAGATGTATCAGGATTTACGGTAGCACTATTGGTGGAGGAGGATGGAGAAGGACATTGTTGCGTATGTAGCTCGGTGTTTGAATTGTCAGCAGGTAAAGTACGAGCATCAGAGACCGGGTGGTTTGTTCCAGAAGATTGAGATTCCTGAGTGGAAGTGGGAGCGTATCACCATGGACTTCGTTGTTGGACTCCCACAGACTCAGAGGAAGTTCGATGCGGTATGGGTTATTATTGATAGGCTGACCAAGTCAGCACATTTTATTCCTGTGGTAGTCTCCTATTCTTCAGAGAGGTTAGCTGAGATCTATATCCGGAAGATTGTTCGTCTTCATGGTGTGCCTGTGTCTATTATTTCTGACCGAGGTACGCAGTTTGCCTCGCATTTATGGAGGGCAGTTCAGCATGAGTTTGGTACACAAGTCGAGTTGAGCATAACATTTCATCCTCAGACGGACGGACAGTCTGAGCGTACTATTCTGATTTTGGAGGATATGCTCCGAGCATGTGTTATTGACTTTAGAGGTTCGTGGGATCAATTCTTGCCATTAGCGGAGTTTTCCTACAACAACAGCTATCAGTCGAGCATCCAGATGGCTCCTTATGAGGCATTATATGGTAGACGGTGTCGATCGCCAGTTGGGTGGTTTGAGCCGGGGGAGGCTCGATTGTTAGGTACAGATTTGGTACAGGATGCCTCGGACAAGGTTAAGATCATTCAGGATAGGCTCCGTACAGCTCAGTCCAGGCAAAAGAGTTACGCCGACCGTAAGGTTCGTGATGTGGCATTCATGGTCGGAGAGCGAGTATTGCTTCGAGTGTCGCCCATGAAGGGCGTGATGAGATTTGGAAAGAGGGGCAAGCTAAGCCCTAGGTTCATATGGCCTTTTGAGATTCTTGATCGAGTGGGAGAGGTGGCTTACAGACTTGCGTTGCCGCCGAGTTTATCAGCTGTGCATCCAGTGTTTCATGTATCCATGCTTCGGAAGTATCACAGCGATCCATCCCACGTGTTAGACTTCAGCACTGTCCAGTTGGACGACTTGACCTATGAGGAGGAGCCGGTAGCTATTCTAGACCGGCAGGTTCGTCAGTTGAGATCAAAGAGTTATCCGTCAGTTCGTGTTCAGTGGAGAGGTCAGCCTGTTGAGGGAGCTACTTGGGAGTCCGAGTCCGATAAGCGGAGCCGATATCCCCATCTTTTCACCAACTCAGGTACTTTTTTATGTCCGTTCGAGGGCCAATGGTGAGGTGGAGAATGTGATGACCCAAAAGGCCATCTCTTGTTTTAGAAGTCAAATCTGTGTTCCGAGGCCTTATAAACTTCCTTTTGTCTCACCTCGATTTGCATGTGCAGTCCGGGCGCGTTTCCGGGAAGCTTTTATGTGAAATTTAAGAAAACTATTGAATTTGGCCTTTAAAATTGATTAAAGTTTACTTCGGTCAACATTTGTGGTAAACGGACCCGGACCCGTGATTTGACGGTCCCGTAGGGCCCGTAGTAAAATATGGGACTTGGGCGTATGCCCGGAATCGAATTCTGAGGTCCCTAGTCCGAGAAAAGAATTTTTAAAGAAAATTGTTTGCTGGAAAATATACGGATTTTTGGAAATGAAATGGTGTAAAAAATTGATGGTATCGGGCCCGTATTTTGGTTCCGGAGCCCATGCTTAATATAATATTTATGTCATATCAGTGAAATTTGGTAAGAATCGGAGTTGATTTGGTATAAATCGAACCCTTGGTTGAGAAAATAGAAATTTGAACTATCTTGTGAAATTCATGAGTTTTGGTGTTAAATTCGTTGTTTGAAATGTTATTTTGGCGATTTGAATCGCACGAACAAGTCCGTATGATGTTTTTAGACTTGTGTGCATGTTTGGTTTGGAGCCCCGAGGGCTCGAGTGAGTTTTGGAGAGGCCACGGAGTGATTAGAACTTAGGAAACTCAGTTGTGCATCTGGTATTTTTGCACAGGCCTCTGATCTCGCAATTGCGAGATCAGGCTTCGCATTTGAGAATTGAGCAGGCCTGGGAAATGTGACAATTCTGTCGCAAATGCGAACCAGGCCTGGGCAGGCCATCCTCGCAAATGGGACACTCTGACCGGAAATGCTAAGGTCACAGTAGTCGCGAATGCGACGTATTTGTCGCAAATGCGAAGGGAGCAGAAATTTATAGGGTTCGCAATTGCGAACCCCTGATCACAATTGCGATAATTGTACCTGTTAAGTGAGATTTCAGACGGGATTTTTCATCATTTTCCACTTCTCTCAAACCCTAAACATACTTAGGCGATTTTTCAAAGGCTCAAACTTCTTCAAATCATAGGTAAGTGATTTCTAACTCCTCTTCTTCAATCTAATTCATCTTTTTACGTGATTTCATTTCAAAATCTAGAGTTTTTCATGGGGAAATTGGGTGTTCTTGAGTGGAATTTGGGAATTTTGAAATTTGGGGAATTAGACCTCAAATTTAGGTCGGATTCCAAAACCAATTGCATATCCGGGCTCGGGGGTGAATGGGTAATCGGGTTTTGGTCCGAACATCGAATTTTGACTAAGCGGGCCCGGGGTCGGGTTTTGACTTTTTAGGAAAAACATTGGGAAATTCATATTCATGCATTAGAATTGGTTTAATTAGCATTTATTGATGTTATTAAATTAATTATGGCTAGATACGAGTGTATTGGTGGTGGAATCGAGAGGTAAAGCGGCGGTTGAGTGTTGAATTGTCCGTTGGCTTGAGGTAAGTATTTGGTCTAACCTTGACTTGAGGGAATAGGAATCCCCGACGTATGTGCTAAGTGAAATTTCATGTGCGTGGCGTATAGGTGTGGTGACGAGTACCTATGCGCCTCCAAATTTTCATTCTTTTAGTTTGTTCCCTTCCCCGTTTCCTGTTAACTATTTCTTGTCTTATTTGCTACCTGCTTAAACTGTTTCCATGCCTTAATTGCTATTTGATCATAAATGTTTGCATGCTTTAATTGCTACTTGATCATAAATGTTTCCATGCCTTAATTGCTACTTGATCACTAATGTTCCATGTCCAATTGCTTCTTGTTAACTGTTGTTCTCTTTATTGAATTATTTAATTGTTTCATGTTAATTGTTGATATTCTCGTTGAGGTATTATTGGTTTCGTAGCTTTATTTTATTACTCCGTTGGCTTATATGGATTCATTGGTGCCTTATGGTGCACGTTGGTTGGTCTCGCTGATTTGTTTTCATGAGTGAAGTTTCATAATCGCAGTGATATTCTATTGTGTAGTTGAAGCATAAGAATTGTGAAAATTGAGTTAACTTGTGAAACACCTTGTATTCATTCTTTGTGATTGGTGTTGATATATACATATGTTGGGATCGGGTTGCGCGCCGCAACATGAGGAATAAGGGAGAATTGTGATTGTCTGGTGAGATCGGGTTGCACGCCGCAACAAGGAGTAATAAGGGTGGACAAGTGGGATCGGGATGCACGCCGCAACAGAAGGAATAAGGGTGATATGTGTTGAGGAGTAATAAGGGAGGACAGGTGGGATATGGTTGCGCGCCGCAACAAGGAGGAATAAGGGAGAATATAGATATTGTTATTGTTGGAATATCGATATTGTTATTGTTTATATGGTGGGATCGGAATGCACGCCGCATCAGTTATGGTTTTGGCATTTATTTCTGTTGAAGTCTATTACTGAGATATTGAAAACCCCCTAAGGATCGGTTATAGCTGGATACTAGTAGAATGGTTGAGTCCTGTGTTTCTGTAATGCAAGTCCCGGTTATTTTTTATTCTATACCTCTGTTCTGTTATTATAGACTGCTGCAGGTTATATATATATTGTTATGCCCCGCCGTAGCCTCGTCACTACTTCGTCGAGGTTAGGCTCGGCACTTACCAGTACATGGGGTCGGTTGTACAAATACTACACTCTGCACTTCTTGTGCAGATTACGGAGCTAGTGGCGGACCGTAGTTCGAGGTTGCTACCTTCAGTCCAGTGGAGACCCGAGGTAGTCCTGCAGGCGTCCGCAGGCCTTGGCGTCCCCTTCTATCCTGTTTTCCTTTTCTGTTTTATCTATTTCCGAAGCAGATGGGTGTATTTGTTTGTTTAGAGTATTATGTGTAGTATTCGTAGATGGTCCGTGAAATTGTGACACCAGTTCTGGGTGGAGTTTTATTATGGTTTCGCAGTTGTATTAAGATAACTTGTTAAATTCTGTTCTTTCATTTTATTCCGCTGATTTACTTAGGATAACTTGTAAATTGTTAAAAGATAAAAGGAAAAGACGAAATAATTTATAACGTTGGCTAGCTTAAAGAGTATAATGTTAGGCGCCATCACGGTTCCGACGATGGGAAATTCGGGTCGTGACATGCTTGCTGTAAAGGTTGGAAAACGGTATTTTTGGTTTGAAATTAACAATAACACGTGTAACCTTATAATTGAAATGTATGTAGATTGTAAGTGATATTATTAAAATGATCATTGAACTTACAATTTGAAACACTTTCATAGCATTTTAGCTGATTGTCATGTCTACTTGACTTTTTCGTCTTTTTGGCCAAATTTATTTTCAAAAATTATTTTAGTTCTCTTTTAAAAAAATGTCACAAATTAGTTTATTATTTATAAAACTAACTCATATTACATTGTGTTTGATGTTATTATAAAAATAACATAGAAAATTTAAAAGAAATATGTCTGATTATCCATCTGTTTGATATATATCAGGCATTGAATTCTCAAAATAATTCAAATCCTAGCAATTAGATGTTCAATACGGATGAGCTTGCCTTTATTAATCTTGTAATTGGATGTTCAATTTGAGCATTAAAAGGGTTTTATTTTTTCTATTTTCTTTTCATTTTTTTTTTTTGTTTTTTGTGGTGGTTCTCAAGTTAACTGATTAAATGATGGCGACCCTAACATAAAATTATAGTATTTGAAAGTAATGGCACCCTACTGCACAATAATTTATGCTGTTTTTTTCCCCATGCAGCTTGATTCTGTATTTGACCCTTTCCTGGAAGCAAAACGGATGCTCTAAAGTTGAAGTTTTTGTCTTTGTTTCTTGTACTGTTTCTTGTACATTCATCAAAGGAATTACATGGATATATCTAGCAATATTTGGCGGATAGTCTTGAAATATAATGTTTAAGTAGCTACATATTATTTCCCGTTAAAATTTGTTAGAATGATCAATGAAAATCTGACGATTACATATAGTGCAAAGCTAAATCCAGAAAATCTATCTTCTTCAGTTACCGCAAAGCATGAAACTAGCAAGTTCCAATCTCATATTCTATTTGTAAAGGCTTATCTCAAACACTAACTACAGTGAAGAGCAAGAACTGTGGTATTGAAGAAGAAGAAGAAGAAGAAGAGGAGAAGGGGAGGAGAAAGGGAAGCTGAAATTTTTTAAAAAGTGGGTACGAATACAAACGGAAAGACAAAACGGCTACAGGTTAAAAGGGGCGCCCACCCGTACAATTTTTACAAAACGGATGGCAACGAAAAGTTTTCCTATATGCTACTCTATAATAAGTGTATTGAGTATGAATAGGAAAATTATAAAAACATATCCAGCATAACCTTTTGGTATATGCTGGTGTGATATAGTATATAATCTCTTTCAGATATTAAAACAAAGAAAGGCTGACATTAATTTGACTTAATAATTGCACTTATAACCGCAGCCTTTTTTGTTTTCTTCTATGGGAAATTAAAAAAAAAAAAAAAAGACATTCTAAGGCTAAGAAGAATATGCTAAGACGTTCTAAGGCTAAGAAGAATATTTAATTAGTAAAATATGAATATTTTTTGAGATTTAAATTTAATTTTTTTCCATCTTTTAAATGTAACATTAAAAAAGGAAAAAATAATAATTTTTGCCTGTAACAACCAAAAAATATTTAAACATCAAATGTTATTATCGGTGTATAACAACCAATCACTATAAAAGTCCAAAAATATCGAAACAAATGAAGCTATTATAGAGAGGTTTGAAAATATTATTTATTACTATTATTAAATTATATATATAAAAAATGTATTTTTACTTCTACTCTTATTTTATTTTGGCACAATGATAATATGAGTTGAGTTTAAAGAAAAAAAAGAGTAAGGATTCATACCGCCCAAGCCAACTTTATTTGTGGGCTAAGGTGTAGTAGTTGTACCCTTGCCTCATCTCCTCTCCACTTAGATGTTCTGATATAACGACCCTCTCAGCTTGGGGTGTTCATTATTCAGTTTGGATCGGTTTTTCCCTAAAAAGAAACCAAACCAAGTAAGTCTGTTTTTTAAATATTAAAATCAAACCAAACCAATTAAGTCAATTTTTTTCTGGATTCGATTTATGTCGGTTTTTGTCGGTTTTTCGGTTTTTCGGTTATTTGTCGTTTTTTCTTAAATATAAGACATACACGACCAAACACATATTCCGGCAACCACATTTTCAACGCAACACTGTCAAATCAATAGCCCTTTGAAAAATCTATTATTTACTAAAATATATTGATGATGATTGAATCAAATAGTGATGAATAATTTAAGGACTCAAATAAAAATATATTTTTTTTAACATGAAATTGATTCTTACACTTCACAAAAGAAAACTACTAATCAAACTCGAATATAAAGGTAAAGAATTCTCCTAAAAGTGCAAACGATTAACATCCACCATAAAAATTTTGAAACTTTGTATAAAAATATACATATATATAGGTGTAATCATAAATTTGAAATAGCTACTCCTATAGGCGGTTTGGTTCGGTTTTTTTGGTTATTTTTTGATTAAAACCAAAATCAAACCAAACCAAATTTGATCGATTTTTAAAATTCAAAATCAAAACCAAACCAAACAAAAAAGTATCGATTTTTTTGGTCGGTTTGGTTTGGTTTTCAGTTTGGTTCAATTTTTCAGGTTTTTATGAACAACCCTACTCTCAGCTATCAAAACACAATCCTTTAGACACTATTGTCCCTGTCCATTGTTCAGATTCTCTTATCCTATAGTTGATATATATTTTGGTCTAAAATTGTTTATTGATTATATATATGCTTGATTTTGTAATTTTGTTGTATTCTGGTGAAGAAACGACTTACCTTTTGCAGGAGAATATTGTCCCACTGTTGCCGTCTCTCTTGATTGTCATTGTTCTTCGTCAATTAAAAAGATTAAAATAGGTGGAGTGTTTAAGATGGCTAAAAAGGGAAAGTTAACTTTTAAGCCACATACAGTATATTTAGATCATTTCTCATAGTTCAAGCATAATTAATTTGACCTTTTTCCGTTATTAAATTTTAGATTCGTGTTAGCAAACCATGCTATTGTCACCTCTGTTAGTCAATAACGATAAATATACCCGCAACAACAAGAATTCGATAGACCAACCATTAACAAAGTGATCTTTTTGCATAGTATAAGGTAAATTTAACCTTTTTCCCTATGAAAAATAAATCTTACCAAGCTAATGTAGTAGTATTTGGTTTATAGTATTAAATAATATACTCTTATTACGTTATGCAAAAATCTATATATACTTTATGCGGAATAGAAAAGTGGAATAAGAAACGTTCATGAGCCATAATAATTTCTACATATAACATGTCATTGTAGACATAAATAAATTTTTTGGAAGAAAAATTTAAAATATGTGAGTGAAAACATGATTAACTTGCAATACTCCTCAAACAAAAAAAATTTAGTTTAAAAATAATTCAAATACTGATATTCAGAATTAACGAACACAAAAAGATTTGTTTAGGTGAAAAAGTGATTTCCAGTAAAATAATTTAACTTTTTGGAGTAAATTTTTTTATCTAAATACAACTTCAACTTTCAAATATCTAGCTGTTAAAGTGAAAGATCAAGTAGCCAATCCAATTGCACTACTAAACCAAATACTCTTCATTTTCTCCCCACACATACACACACACACACAAAAAAACAAAAAAAAAAAAAAAAACAAAAACCTC
>NC_031997.1:34877666-34946389 GCF_001879085.1 Nicotiana attenuata | reverse complement strand
ATGTTGGAGGTGGTGAACAATTAAACCATGAATATATGAATGCTCTTTATGGTAATCCAACAATTGATGAAAATGATGATGAAGAAATAGATTTTGATGAAACGCAACCGGATGACGATACGCCCACTAGTCATGTTGCTGAAGTTGACCCAACTAATAATAATCCAAATGATGCCCCGTCTGACCCTCCTGTTACTACCCCTACTTTTTCTAGAGAACCTTCTAAACGGAGCGAAACATCTCTTGTTTGGCCATTTTTTATTCAACTAAGAGAAAAAAATAGGGGTAAGTGTAAAACTTGTGGCAAAAAGTTGGTTTTTAAATATGTTGGAGGTCGGGGGGGGGGGGGGGGAGGGAAGTTTGAGGAGACACATAATGCTACACCCTCAAGATAAAGTTAAATATCATCGTATGAAAGCTTTGGCCGAGGGGACAAGTGTACCTGGTCAGGCTGACCTTAGTACCGGGTCAAATCAATTTCAACCGGGAATTAACACTGTTACCGATGGTATTTTATATTATGATCCAAGAAAAGATCGGGAAGAGTTGGCAAAAATGGTTACTGTTATGTGCTTACCCTATAATTTTCCTTCTAACCCTCACTTTGTGCATTATATTAAAAAACTTTTTAATCCTACTTATCAAGGATGGCCTCGCACAACCGTAAAGAGTGATATTTATAAATATAAACATGAATATGAATAATATTTGCGCTATTTATTTACTCATATAAATTATCGTATTGCTATTACTACTGATATTGGTAGAAGTGGTAATGACTGTGATTATCTTACTGTTACCAGTCATTGGATTGATGAGGATTGGATAATGCAAAAGCGCATTATCGCTTATAGAATAATTAATTCACGTCACACAGGACAGTTTATTTCTAGCACAGTTACGGATATTTGTAGATATTTTTGCATTAGTGATAAAATAGTGTCAATTTCAATGGATAATGCTACTAGTAACACTAATGTTGTAGCCTTGCTTATCACTACACTAAATCCTGCATTTAGTAATATTTTTTATGTTAGATGTAATTGTCATATTTACCATTTAATTGTGGGTGATGGTATGAGAATTTTAAATGTTGAAATTGAAAAGGTTAAATGGCTCTTCACTGGCTTTTTTACTCAAACCGTAGAAGTAGACTTAGAGAATATTTTAAAAGATGCGATGAATTTGGCCTAAGAGAAAGAAAGGTTCCTAAACCTTGTCCAACTAGATGGAGTTATATGTATGAAAGTTTAGTTGTTGCATATGAATATAGAAACCCCATAAACTCAACGTTTAATGCTGATGTAAGTGATGATGATGAGCACCTTACAAATGCGGATTGGACTAATGTTAAAATGCTTGTAGATTTTTTAAAATAATTTCATATTGCTACAAATAAATTTTCTGGGCAATATCATCCTATTATTTCTAACTGTTTAGTTTATATTGCAGAACTTGCAAATTTGTTTGCTTATTTTCCAGAGGGTGGAGAAATTTGTGAACAAGCTATTGATTCTATGAGAAAAAAGTTTAAAAAGTATTTTTTCCCTATTCCCCCTATTTATGGTGTTTCTGCCTTGTTAAATCCTACTATGAAATTAGAAGGTCCTCAATTTTGGTATGAAACTGTTTATAATGGTTTAGCACTTGAAGATGAGGAGTTGTCTACATTTTCGGAAGCACAAACCTCAATTAAAATAAATGCTCAAACTATTTATCGTGCTTATCAAATTGCAATAGATCATGCTAGACCAAAAGTTCCAACTCCTTCTTCTTCTAGTTCTCAATCATCCAAAAGAACCGCGGGAGTAAGAGCACTTACTGCTTGGGCCGGGTTCAGGGTTCTCAAGGTTCTAGTACTAGTGATTGTTCACAACTAAATGAGTTTGAAATTTATTTGTCACGGGGAAATGAGGAAGTGAATCCCGACGGCTCCTTTAATATTTTGGAATGGTGGAAGGACAAAGAAAAACACTTTCCGATTCTTTCAAGGATGGCCCGAGACATTTTAACCATTCAAGCTTCAACAGTAGCATCGGAGAGCGCTTTCAGTCAAGAAAGACTTCAACTCGGTGATTATAGAGCGTCTATGAGGGAAAGCTTGGAAAAATTAGTACTTTTCAGAGATTGGATCCGTTCGGAACGAAGAAATTTTGGACTTGCTGAATCACAACCAGAGGTAGATGAAGCTTACGAAGAAATGCTAGCTGAACTTGCGGAGGATGCAGCTTCGCCTGGAAGCGGTGATGAATAAGCTTCTTTTCCGCCACCACCAATGGAAATTCCTCCGAACCTTGAACTATTTATGAAGTTTGTAAGAGATACCATGTAAAATTAACATGTAACTTGTATTTTGGCACATCTTGATTAGTTTTTTGTTTTCTCAATGGTGGTATTAGCACCTTGTTGTGCTCATTCCATGGAGGGAGGAAGACTAAGAAAGATATTGCCATGTTTTGTTAATGCTATAATAAATTATAACACATTGCTTTGAATATCTCTTTACAATATTTGTGTTTAAATTTGAATTAAAAATTTTAGGTCACAGTTCTATAATATAATTTTACAAGGAATTGCCTTAGATAACAATTTTAAAACAAAATTGAAAGTAACCGTCGGTCCCACTTAGGCCTATATAGGCCCACAAAGGCACGGGATCGGCCCACTTAGCCCGGGACCATTAGTTCGTGGTCCCGGGCCGGTTCCTACCAAAAAGCTCCGAAGCTCGGGACCACTTGGGACCGGCCCACGAAGCCCGGGACCACTTAGGACCGGCCCACTTAGGTCCAGCCCGCAAGGCCCGTTTAAGCCCGGGGCCGGCCCATATTACACCCCTAAATCAAAGGCATAATCATGAAAATTAGCCAAAATTAGATAGGAATCACTTACCCCAAACACACACATGAAAATCTCTCCAAATATCGCCTTCTACCGAGCTCCCAAATTAAGTTTGTGTTATGAACTCAAAAACCTCATTTTCGAATATAATATGCCCAGGTGCGCCTTCTTTGCGAACGTGGAAGCATCCTCGCGTTCGCGAAGCACAAAAATGGTTCTGACCAAAAACCCTTCTACGCGAACGCGAGGTCCCACTCGCGAACACAGAACATCCTTTTCCTTTCCCTTCGCGAATGCGTGCAACACTACGCGATCACGTAGACTAAATGTCTGAGGATCCAACGGACCGCTCCTCTTTGCGAATGCGAAAACCCTATCGCGAACGCGTAGACCTACAACCTCAATGCTTCGCGAACTCGGGACCTACATCGCGAACACGAAGGAAATAATCTAGCAGCACTCAGGTTCTCCACGTGAACGCGGGAGCACCGTTGCGAACACGTAAGAGGAAACCAGACAAAAGAATATCTGAAGCTTCAGCTATCTTCCAAATCAAATTTCCAATTCGTTAACCACCCAAAATCCACCCGAGGCCCCCGGGACCTCAACCAAACGTACCAACAAGTCTTAAAACATCATACGAACTTACTCGAGCCTTCAAATCACCTCAAACAGCATCAAAAATATGAATCGTACCCCAATTCAAGCTGTTGAAACTAAGAAAATCCAACTTCCACAAACGACGTCGAAACCTATCAAATCACGTCCGAATAACCTCAAATTTTTCACACGTCACAAATGACACCATGGACCTACTCCAACTTCCGGAACTCCAATATGACCCCGGTATCAAAAAGTCTACTCCCGTTTAAACTTTTCAAAAATCCAACTTTCGCCATTTCAAGCCTAATTCCACTACGGACCTCCAAATCACAATTCGGACACACTCCAAAGTCCAAAATCACCCAACGGAGCTAGCAGAACCATCAAAACTCCATTCCGAAGTCGTTTACACATAAGTCAACATTATGTCAATTATTTCAACTTAAGCTTCTGACCTTGAGACTAAGTGTCTCAAATCATTCCGAAATCTCTCCGGGCCCAAACCGGCTAACCCAGCAAATCACATAACAGCTATAAAGTACAAAATGAGTAGTAAATGGGAGAACGAGGCTACAACTCTCAAAACAACCGGTCGGGTCGTTACATCCTCCCCCTCTTAAACAAGTGTTCATCCTCGAACGGGTCTAAAAATATACCTGGAGTCTCAAATAGGTGTGGATATTTGCTCGCATCTCGCGCTCGGTCTCCCAAGTAGCCTCCTCAACTGGCTGACCTCTCCACTGCACCTTCACTGAAGCCATATCCTTTGACCTCAATTTTGAACCTGCCGATCCAAATGGCCACCGCCTCCGCATCATAAGTCAAGTTACCATCCAACTGAACCGTGATGATATCCAAAACATGCGACGGATCGCCGACATACTTCTGTTGCATAGAAAGATGAAATACTGGATGCACACTCGACAAACTAGGTTGCAAGGCAAGCTTGTAAGCCACCTCTCCAATCCTCTAATGTACCTCAAACGACCCAATATAGCGAGGGCTCAACTTGCCCTGCTTCCCGAACCTCATAACACCCTTCATGGGTGAAACCTTGAGCAATACCTTCTCTCCAACCATGTAAGCAACATCACGGGTCTTTCTATCGGCATAACTCTTCTGTCTAGACTGCACCGTGCGAAGTCGCACCTGAATCAATTTAACCTTGTCCAACGCATCCTAAACCAAGTCAGTACCCAATATCCTAGCCTCACCTGGCTCAAACCAACCCACCAGAGATTGACACCGTCTCCCATACAAAGCCTCATACAGAGCCATCTAAATACTCGGCTGGTAGCTGTTGTTGTAGGCAAACTCCGCGAGCGGCAGAAACTGATCCCAGGAACCTCCAAAAGCAATGACACAATCACGTATCATGTCCTCCAATATCTAAATAGTGCGCTCAGACTATCCGTCCGTCTGAGGGTGAAATGGTGTACTCAACTCAACCTGAGTGCCCAACTCTCGCTATATTGCCCTCCAGAACTGTGATGTAAACTATTTTTTTTACCCCGATTTTAAATGATGGACATGATTACTAGGGATTTTGACGTGTTTCATGCTCCTTCTTGCTTACGCTTTGATCATAAATTCATACAAAATAGTCCCAAAAGGCTCATAAGTTGTGCTTAATTGCAGGTTTGAGCAACAAAGTGACGAGATGTCAAAGATTGGCTCAAAAGGAGTGAAACTTGCACAAGTACCAAAGATAAGACAAAACTCAGGAGAAACAGACCTAGTGTGGCCGCAGTACACTTTGTGCGGTCCGCACTAGGGAGATTCAGAGAGTTAGATTTTCAGGCATCAAGTCAGTGCGGCCGCAGAAGATGTTGTGCGGTCCGCACAGAGGCACCACGGCCGCACTATCATTTTGTGCGGTCCGCGAAGCAAACTTCAGAGAGATGCTAAGTGCTAAGGATCAAGCCTGTGCGGTCCGCGGTCGTATTTGTGCGGACCGCGCTAGTTGCCTCCGCGGCCGCGGTCCATCCTGCGCGGTCCGCGGAGCCTGA
This sequence comes from Nicotiana attenuata, assembly GCF_001879085.1. Taxonomy (NCBI): domain Eukaryota; kingdom Viridiplantae; phylum Streptophyta; class Magnoliopsida; order Solanales; family Solanaceae; genus Nicotiana; species Nicotiana attenuata. The sequence continues at coordinate 34,940,939 of NC_031997.1, read as the reverse complement.
GTTCAGCGAGCCAAGATTTCAAGTCCAAGAGCCTAGTGCGGCCGCAGTCCATTTTGTGCGTCCCACACTGACCCCGCAGGGGTATTTTTGTCCAGTTTTCCAGCTTAGTATAAATAGAACATTTTTCCATTTTTACGGTAAGCAGTTATTATCAGACATCAGCTGCGCTCGTGAGAAGCTATTTTGTAGCCATTTTGGGCACTTTAACATAGTTTTAGCAATTGAATCATTATCTTTACTTCAGTAATTTAATATTATGTCTTTCTCTTCATCTATTTCTCTGATTTTCTCTTCAAGCATGAGTAGCTAGACCCATTAGCTAGGGTTGTGGCTCAACCCTAGTGTGGGTAATTGATGGGTGTTGTAATATAAGGTTAGATTGATTATGAGTGTTTGTTATTTGGGTCAATTTTATGGTTTAATTTATGAATTAGTGGTTGCAAACACTAGTTTATGCTAAGTTGACTTGGGCTCTTCTTGAGAAAGAGAGCCTAAGTCTCCAAAATTGACTCACAAGGAATTGGGATGGACTCAAGAGATTTGATAGTCCCAATTAAAGGGTTAAAGCTCGAGAGAGTAATTACCCGACTTGAACCCTAGTTGCTCGGGCAAATATGCATACCCAATTGGTCTCGAAAGAGTCAATTGGGCAAAACCACTCTTTCTACCGAGAGGTGTATAGTGGGTAGTATTGAGCAACGGTTATAATATATTCTCCAATCATGTCAATCGTGCCTTAGATGCAACTACCCGTCAATTAGCCACCTAGGTGAAGGTCACTACCCTAGTGCCTTTTTAACCCATTAGATACAACTTGTAGCAATCTCGTTTAGAAAAATCTAGCTGCATTTATAATTAGTAGTTGATAATAGTAGAATATAAAGAAAACCCCAAAAATTATGAAAAGATCAATTAAGAACACACACGCGATCCTAAACTAGATAGATACTCGACTCCAATCCTAGCTCTCTGTGGATTTGATCCCGACCCACAAATCAAGTAAAAGCTATTGCGACCCTCTCTCGCTACTTTTTAGTAGTGCGGAGTTGGCAGCTATCAACTTTTTGGCACCGTTGCTAGGGAGCTAACTGTTTTGGCTATCTATTTAGTTAGTTTTGTGTGTTGTTCTTCTTTCCTTCTTTGTTACTAATTTGAATGTGATAATACTACAGGTACCAAAATGGCTTTAAATGCGAATGACCTTCTTGGAAATGTGCTTGCGGGGGAGGAGGTTTTTAGTGAGGATATTGGAGACGATGAGGTGCCTCTTGTACTTCCCGGACCACGACGAGGCCGCCGGGCCAATGCTAATGACAATGTTCAAGACTCTCCTCTGCCACCTCCAAGAGCGGTTCCTCGGGTGCTACCGAACCAAGGCTATGCAAGTGCTATTGTCCCTCCAAGAATCCGGGCGGGCAATTTTCAGATAACTAATGTGATGTTGACCTTACTTGAGCAGCGTGGGTATTTCACGGGCGCTGCGGATCAAAATGCCTACAAACATCTCAAGGGGTTCGTGGATACATGTTGCGGTAGCAAGCAGGCGAATGTGTCCGAAGATGCTCTTAGGTTGAGACTTTTCCCGTTCTCACTTCGGGGAAAGGCATTAGATTGGCTAGAGAGACTCCCCAATCATTCCATCACAACTTGGGATGAGTTGGCGGATAAGTTTATTGCTAAATTTTTCTCACCCGGGCACATGGAGGCACTTCGAGATGAGATATTGGCTTTCAAGCAAGAACCCACGAAACCTTTGCATGAGATTTGGGAGCGGATTAGAGCAATGGTGAAAGAATGCCCAAACAACAATATGACCGAGGCGATGATTCAACAAACCTTCTATCGGGGCACAATACTACAAATCAATGCATAGTCAATCAATTGGCTGGGGGTAATTTCATGGAGTTGACTTATGACGAAGCTTGTGAGATTCTTGATGAGATGGCGGATACATCCTCCGCATGGCAAAGTAGGGCCAATGTTCCTCAAGGTGACCCTACGGTTATTCATTTGCATAAGGAACTACATGACCATAGACATGCTATAGTGGAGTTGACAACTACTACGAACCAATTGGCTAAGGCACAGTTGCAACAAGTCCAAAACCCTCGCCAAGTGAATGCTATGGAAGGTGTTAGTATGCTTACCAATATGAGAAGGCAAAAAAGGCAACAAAACCAAGGGAATTCCGAGCAATTTGATGATGATTGTGATGGTTTTCAAAATGATGGATATGATGAGCAAAATGAAGAGGTTCAATATGTTAACAACTATCAAGGCAATAGAGGCAACTCTTCCAACCAACAATGGCGACCCCAAGGAAATTGGGGCAATCAACACCAAGGTGGTGGTAATTGGAACAATAAAAACCAAGGCGGTAATTGGGGGAACAACAATCAAGGCAACCAAGGGCATTGGAATGGTAATAACAACAATTGGAACAACAATGGTCAAGGCGGGTGGAACAACAATGGAAACCAAGGAAACCGGGGGCAAGGCTCTCAAAGACCCCCAATGTACCAACAACCGAACAATCCACCCCCTTTCCCTTCTTAAAGTCCTAGTTCTTCGGGTAATGAAATGGGTAGAATTGAAATGATGTTTGAACAAATGATGAAAAAGAATGCAGATTCCGATGCGCAATTGGCTTCTCACAATACTTCAATTAGGAATTTGGAGGTGCAAATAGGCCAAATCTCTCAATCATTGAATACTCGCCCGAAGGGTGCTATACCAAGTGATACGGTAGTGAACCCAAAGGGTGGGAACAATCATGTCATGGCGGTTACAACACGAAGTGGGAGAGGCGGTGATGTGAATGCCTCGAAACAAAAGCAAGTTGTTGATGATGATGTTGAGTTGCAAGAAGATGTGGTTCCTTTGGTAGTTGAAGATGTGGTTGATGACAATGTGAAAAATGAAGTGAGGATCGACATTAATGAAACCGAGGTGGAAACTCAAGAGGCCGTGAACCCGTCTAGGGAGCACGTAATTGACATGCCGGAGCCGGTGGTGCCCAAAGCCAAGGCACCTTTGCCTAGATCACCTCCCCCTATCCTCAGAGGCTAGCCAAGCAGAAAAGTGACAACCAATTCAAAAAGTTCATTGACATGATGAAGAGCTTATCCATCAACGTGCCTTTGGTGGAGGCTTTGGAGCAAATGCCCGGTTATGCTAAATTCATAAAGGATTTGGTTACAAAGAAAAGATCACTGGACTGTGAAACTATCAAGATGACCCACCAAGTTAGTGCCATAGTACATTCAATGGCCCCAAAACTAGAGGATCCTGGTGCTTTCACCAGCCCCTGCACTATTGGTAGTGTAGACTTTGCCAAAGCTTTATGTGATCTTGGGGCAAGCATCAATTTAATGCCCTTCTCAGTTTTTAAGACTCTGGGTATTGGGCCACCAAGGCCAACTTCCATGAGATTACAGATGGCAGATAGATCAATGAAGCAACCTTTGGGCATAGTTGATCATGTGCTTGTCCGGGTGGACAAATTTATCCTGCCGGCGGACTTTGTGATTTTGGATTGTGAGGTGAACTATGAGGTCCCAATTATTCTAGGGAGACCTTTCCTTGCAACGGGGAAGGTATTGGTTGATGTTGAAGCGAGTGAACTCACTTTCCGAGTGGGTGATGAAAAGGTTGTCTTTAACGTGTGAAAGTCTATAAAGCAACCCAATAGCACCGAGGTGTGTTCATTTGTAGACCTTGTCACATCTGTGATTGTGGATGACACCAGTGCTATGATCAACGTGGAGGATCCCCTTGAGGCTGTGCTACTAAAGCTTGATGACAATGATGATGCAAGCAGAGTGGAGTGTGTCAATGCCTTACATGGGATGGGCTCTTATTCCTATGAGCCAAGAAAATTGTCTTTGGATCTTGAAAATCGGCAAACTCCACCAACCAAACCATCAATTGTGGAGCAACCAGTGTTGGAATTGGAGCCACTACCTTCACACCTCAGCCCCACATTTTGCATGCACAAGATTATTCTGGAGGGTGGTGCAAAGCCCTCCCTAGAAAATCAAAGGAGACCCAATGAAACAATGCAAGAAGTGATGAAGAAAGAAGTGATCAAGTGGCCAGATGCAAGCGTGGTGTATCCAATCTCCGAAAGCTCATGGATTTCTCCGGTTCAATGTGTGCCGAAGAAGGGTGGAAGGACTGTGGTGACAATGTCAACAATGAATTTAGTCCCACTCGGACCATTACCAGATGGGGGGATTGCATGGATTACCGGAAGTTGAACAAAGTGACCCGCAAGGATCATTATCCCTTGCCGTTCATTGATCAGATGCTTGACCGACTTGCTGGGCGTACTTTTTATTGCTTCTTGGATAGCTTGATGATAGCCACGTGGTGGTGCTTCTTGATCTAAACTGATGTCGTGGTAACATGCGTCTTCTTGGGAGGCAACCCATGTCTTTTTCTTCTTGTTTTCTTTGATTTTCTTTATAGTGTAGGAATGATTTTTGTGTNGGGTACCCCATAAATGTGGGGAATGTGATGTCCCGCATTATCTCGCTAGTCGGAGCTGAGCATGACCGGAACTACCCCTTCCCGAGTACCCTCACTATGTACTTTCGGGACTTGAAGGTGGACAAGAAGCCCTATTATGTCAAGGTCAAGGCGACAACCCCGTTCTCCTGGTACAGTTTGAAGGGGAATGACAACCCCAAGGACAAGAACTACAAAGCCCCTAGTTCTGCTCCAACTGGCCAGTTTGAAGAGCCAGTTGTGGTAGAGGTCCCTGCTGAGCCTACTTCCATTGCTGCTGATATGCCTCCCGGACCGTCCACATCTTCAGCCATTCCTCCTGGCCCTTCCACATCAGCAGGCTCGGAGATTCCATCTAGCCGGGCCCACCCCATCACTGCCCACCGATTGAGCCAGGCCCTTGCCAGTATTAACAACTGGATGTCCACTGCGTCATCTAAGTTGTCCAAATTGTCTGCTACTGTAGCAGCTCAGTCAGCTCCCCCCAGCCCCACAGGTACCCAGTCAATAGAGGATGCTTTGAAGGAAATTCTTGAGAACCAAAAGAAAATCCTCGATACTCAGGATGCATTGACAAAGGCCGTGGATTCACATAGCAAGGCTCTCAAGGAGCTTGCTAAGGAGCATAGGAAGCTACGGAAGACACGGGCCTCCAAGGAGTCCGTGAAGGAGCTGCGGGCAGATGTTGATAGACTGAAGGCAGACCAGCTGCCTTTGGACCTTATGCTTGCTGATCCAGTCCCAGCAGCTCATCCACAGCCGGAGCAGACCCAGAGGCCTCCGAAGAGGAGGAGGATGATCCCTAGAGCAGATGATGCTATCATCCAGTTGGCGGACCCATAGGAGGCTTCCTCCAGTCAGCCGCAGGATGTACCAGTTCTACAGCCTATCGAGGTCCAGGCCCAGGTTCCAGTAGCTGAGGAGCAGACCATCGGGGACCAGTCTGAGGTCCCCGAGCACACAGAGGACCCAGGGACCACCCATTATCCTATGCAGACAGACACGGCTTATGGAGCCCTCTATATCCTTTTTCTATCTTTTTGGTGCTTTTTTTGGACTAGTTGGCATTGGGGACAATGCCAGCTTTTATTCGAAGGGGTGCGCCCTTCATTTTTGGATGACTGTATATATTGATACTATTTTATGCTTTCTTGATTTTCATTTGGTCTGTATATAATTTTATATTTAGTTACTTTTATCGCACTTTTTTTCTTTTCCTTTGGTCTGTATATAAAGTTACACTTCATTGTATATATTCATCCCGTTTATTGTATATTCAAATCCCCTCTTGTATATATTTATTCTATTTTCCGCAAAAAATTTTCGTTTTTAGCTTCTTAGTTGTGATTCGTAGCTTCTTGTTTTTTAAATTTGCAATAAGCCTTTGGTTTTCATAATGCCACGGTTCTTTCCAAAGGTAGAGTGCTGTGTGAACCGGGTGGCTCTTCCCAATGATAGATGGCGTGACAACCTTCATAAGGGTTTGAGTCCGTTTTTCTTTTTGTTTTTAGTAGTTGGTAGTTAAGGGTACCTCAAGAAAAGCTTCACTTGGGCCTAGCACATTTGCCTTTGATCTCATGGTAAAAAATAAATTGTTGTGTTTAGGATGGTGAATGTCATGGCCTTGAGACTCTTGTGTTGACCGATAATCATCAAGTTGTTTTTCGGGACCATTGTGTGCTGAAATCGTATCTAAGGTCGTTGTGGGGTCCCCCGACTCTACTNAAGTTTGGGGGGAGAGACGAGGATTGCAACAAAGTGGTAAAAAGGCACAAAAGTGAAGAAAAGGGAAGGCAATGAAAAAGAAAGAAAATCAAAAAGACAAAAAGAAAGTTCAATGTGAAAAAGAATAAAAAGCGATTCAAGAAAAGCAATGAAAAAGAAAGAAAGGTGTGGAAAGTTGAAAAAGGAGAAAAGGTTTGAAATACATAAGAAAGAGTGACAATGTGTCTCTCTAACCCCTTAGAAAGAAGTGAAATGACTCAAAGAGTCAAGTGAATTGTGCCAAATGAATCAAAAGAAGTGCTTAAGGGAAGATGGAACCCACTTGAACAAAAACATGACCTACCCTAAACCAAAAGCCTTCGCAATGACTCCACAAAAGCCCTATATGATCTTGAGTTGAATGAAGCTTACATTAGTGGATACTTACATAAGTGGCAAGCATATGGTACCTAGAGCCGGACTTGTGACCTTTCCTTGAGAGAGATGAGTGAATTCCCCATTAACCTCGTTTTGTGTGCCACTATTCTAAAGGTGAGGTTTGCTTAGGGAGAGTTGAGGATATGTGAGTTTGGGTTCCACAATGACCAAAGAATTTGAAAAGAGTTCTTTGATGTATTGAGTCAACCCTTGATGCTCTTGTGTCACACTTGATCCATGGTTTTTCAAAGGTTAAATATTGTCAATGACTCATGTGTGTCGAGGGAAATTGTTAGTCCCAATTGATGCTAGTTGAGGTTACTTTAGGACAGTTAAAAATTCTTGGATTTTACCTCAAGGGGTGGGTCTTATTTTGTTTGCTTGAGGACAAGCAAAAGCTTTAGTTTGGGGGAGTTGATAACTAGGGATTTTGACGTGTTTCATGCTCCTTCTTGCTTACGCTTTGATCATAAATTCATACAAAATAGTCCCAAAAGGCTCATAAGTTGTGCTTGATTGCAGGTTTGAGAAACAAAGCGACGAGATGTTAAAGATCGGCTCAAAAGGAGTGAAACCTGCACAAGTACCAAAGACAAGACAAAACTCAGGAGAAACAGACCTAGTGCGGCCGTAGTACACTTTGTGCGGTCCGCACTAGGGAGATTCAGAGAGTTAGATTTTCAGGCATCAAGTCAGTGTGGCCGTAGAAGGTGTTGTGGGGTCCGCACTAAGGCACCCCGGCCGCACTATCATTTTGTGCGGTCCGCGGAAGCAAACTTCAGAGAGATGCTAAGTGCTAAGGATCAAGCCTGTGCGGTCCGCGGTCGTATTTGTGCGGACCGCGCTAGTTGCCTCCGCGGCCGCGGTCCATCCTGCGCGATCCGTGGAGCCTGAGTTTAGAGAGTCAAGATTTCAAGTCCAAGAGCCTAGTGCGGCCGCAGTCCATTTTGTGCGGCCCGCACTGACCCCGCAGGGGTATTTTTGTCCAATTTTTCCAGCTTAGTATAAATAGAACATTTTTCCATTTTTAGGGTAAGCAGTTATTATCATACATCAGCTGTGCTCGTGAGAAGCTATTTTGTAGCCATTTGGGGCACTTTAACATAGTTTTAGCAATTGAATCATTATCTTTACTTCAGTAATTTAATATTATGTCGTTCTCTTCATCTATTTCTCTGATTTTCTCTTCAAGCATGAGTAGCTAGACCCATTAGCTAGGGTTGTGGCTCAACCCTAGTGTGGGTAATTGATGGGTGTTGTAATTTAAGGTTAGATTGATTATGCGTGTTTGTTATTTGGGTCAATTTTATGGTTTAATTTATGAATTAGTGGTTGCAAACACTAGTTTGTGCTAAGTTGACTTGGGCTCTTCTTGAGAAAGAGAACCTAAGTCTCCAAAATTGACTCAACAAGGAATTGGGATGGACTCAAGAGATTTGATAGTCCCAATTAAAGGGTTAAACCTCGAGAGAGTAATTACCCGACTTGAACCCTAGTTGCTCGGGCAAATATGCATACCCAATTGGTCTCGAGAGAGTCAATTGGGCAAAACCACTCTTTCTACCGAGAGGTGTATAGTGGGTAGTATTGAGCAACGGTTATAATATATTCTCCAATCATGTCAATCGTGCCTTAGATGCAATTACCCGTCAATTAGCCACCTAGGTGAAGGTCACTACCCTAGTGCCTTTTTAACCCATTAGATACAACTTGTAGCAATTCTCGTTTAGCATAATCTAGTTGCATTTATAATTAGTAGTTAATAATAGTAGAATATAAAGAAAACCCCAAAAATTATGAGAAGATCAATTAAGAACACACACGCGATCCTAAACTAGATAGATACTCGACTCCAATCCTAGCTCTCTGTGGATTCGATCCCGACCCACAAATTGGGTAAAAGCTATTGCGACCCTCTCTCGCTACTTTTTAGTAGTGCGGAGTTGGCAGCGATCAGCACACAGGCATACCGTGAAGGCAAACAATCTCGCGAATGTAAATCTCAGCCAACCGCTCTGAAGAATAAGTAGTCCCAACTGGAATTAAAAGTGCGGACTTGGTGAACCGATCCACAATCACCTAAATAGAATCAAACTTCCTCGAAGTCCGTGGGAGCCCAACTACAAAATCCATGGTGATCCGCTCCCATTTCCACTATGGAATCTCTAACCTCTGAAGCAATCCACCCGGTCTCTAATGCTCACACTTTACCTGCTGACAGTTAAGGCACCGAGCTACAAACCCCACTATATCCTTCTTTATCCTCCTCCACCAATAATGCTGCCTCAAGTCCTGGTACATCTTCACGGCACCCGGATGAATGGAATACCGTGAATTGTGGGCCTCCTCAAGAATTATCTTACGTAACCCATCTACATTGGGCACACATATCAATTCCTGTATCCTTAACACCCCATCATCTCCAATAGTGACATCTCTAGCATCAGCATGCTGAACCGTGTCTTTAAGGACAAGGAACTGGGGATCATCATACTGGCGCTCCCTGATGCGATCATTAAAGAAGACTGAGAAACCACACAAGCTAGAACCTGACTGGGCTCCGAAATATCTAACCTCACGAACTGGTTGGCCAAGGTCTGAACATCAACTGCAAGCGGTCTTTCACAAACAGGAACGAATGCAAGGCTACCCAAACTCACTGCCTTCCTACTAAAGGCATCGGCCACTACATTGGCCTTCTCGGGATGATACATAATAGTAATATCATAGTCCTTTAGCAGCTCCAACCATCTCCGCTACCTCAAATTTAGATCCTTCTGTTTGAACAAGTGCTAGAGACTCCGATGATCTGTAAATACCTCACAAGACACACCATAGAGATAGTGCCTCTAAATCTTCAATGCATGAACAATGGCAGCCAACTCTAAATCATAAACAAGGTAGTTATTCTCATGGGGCTTCAATTGGCGCGAAGCATAAGCAATCACTCAACCCTCCTGCATCAAAACACACCAAATACCGATCCGAGAAGCATCACAATACACTGTATAAGATCTTGAAGCTAAAGGCAAAACTAGAACTAAAGCTATGCTCAACGCAATCTTGAGCTTCTGAAAGCTCTCCTCACACACATTCGACCACCTGAAAGGAACACCCTTTTGGGTCAATTTGGTTAAGGACGATGCAATAGACGATAAACTATGCACAAAGCGACGATAATAACCAGCCAACCCAAGAAAGCTCCGAATCTCCAAAGCTGAGGACGGTCTGGGCCAACTCTGAACCGCCTCTATCTTCTTCAGATCCACCTGAATCCCCTCACTAGACACCACGTGCCCTAAGAACGCCACTGAACTGAGCCAAAACTCACTCTTGGAGAACTTGGCATAAAGTTTCTCCTCCCTCAACCGCTGCAACACAATCCTCAAATGTTGGGCATGCTCCTCCTGGCTACAAGAGTACACCAGGATATCAGCAATGTACACTATGACAAACGAGTTGAGATAAGGCTGAAATATACTGTTCATTAGATGCATAAACGTCGTTGGAGCGTTGGTCAGCCCAAAAGACATCACAAGGAACTCATAATGACCAAAACGGGTCTTGAAGGCTGTCTTTAGAATATCAGAGTCCCGAATCTTCAACTAGTGATACCCAGACCTCAAATCAACCTTGGAGAACACCCTCGCTCCCTAAAGCTGGTCATATAGATCATCAATACACGACAAAAGATACTTGTTCTTGATCATGACTTTGTTCAACTGCCTATTATCAATGCACATCCACATGGTACCATCCTTCTTCTTCACAAACAGAACCGGTGCACCCCAAGGCAACACACTAGGCTTAATAAACCCCTTATCAAGAAGTTCCTGAAGCTGCTCTTTCAGCTCATTCAACTCAGCCGGTGCCATATGGTATGAATGAATAGAAATGGGCTGAGTGCCCGACACCAAGTCAATATCCCTATCAGTCGGCACGCTGGCCAGGTTTGCAGGAAACACATCTGGATATCTTGTACCACCGGAATAGGATCAATTGAAGGGACATCAGTACTAAAATCCCTCATAAAGGACAAATAAGATAAATAACCCTTCCCAATCATCTGCTGAGCCTTCAAGTATGAAATCACTTTGCTAGGAACATAGTCCAGAGAACTTCTCCACTTAAAACCTGGCAACCCTAGCATCACCAACGTCACAGTCTTAGCGTGACAATCCAGAACAGCATAACAAGGAGACAACCAGTCCATACCCAAGATCACGTCAAAATCAACCATACTAAGTAAAAAGAGATCAACTCTAGTCTCCAATCCCCCAATAGTCACTACACACGATCAATATACACGATCAACAACAATAGTATCGCCCACTAGCGTAGACACATGAACAGATTAAACTACGGACTCATGGGGCATATCCAGATAATGAGCAAAATGCAATGATACATACGAATAAGTTGAACCAGGGTCAAAAAATACAGAGGCATCCCTGTGACAAACTGAGACAATACCTGTGATCACTGCATCCGAAGCAACAACATCTAGTCTCGCAGGAATAGCATAGAATCAGGTGTGGCCGCCACCTGATCGGCCTCCCCCTTTAGGGCGACCTCTAGCTGACTAGGCCCCACCTCGAGCTGCCTGAGCGAGTGGTGTAGTAACTGGTACGGAAGTCAGCCTAACTCCTTTGCTGCCCTGACCTCCCGGACGACGAGGACACTGCCTTTGCAAGTTCCCAAACTCCTCGCACTCAAAGCAACTCCGCGTACTCAAAGCAACTCCTCGGCACTGGTGGTGGCGACTGAAAGGAGCCCCGAGCACTGGGATAACCAGTAGAAAGATCTGGCATACATGAACCCTGAACCGATGGAGCACGAGACGAACTCTGAGCTGGAAGGGCACTGAGGGATGATTGACCCTGATGAGAACTGTATGAACCATGGATGGATGATGCACCACGGTGAACTGAACGAGCCATCTCAGCGTGACTATAGGGGCGATCCTTGCCGTGGTAGAACTGACCCCTAGAAGGAACACTGCCGAAACCTCCCGATCCACGAGGCCTTTTAGCCTCTCTCTCACCCCGCTCCTGACTGCAGACCATCTCTATCTGCCGAACAATGTCGACCACCTCGTCAAAAGTAGCATCGGATACCCTTTCCCGAGTCATAAGCAACCACAACTGATATGTGAAGCCATCAGTGAATCTCATGATCCTCTCCCTATCAATGGGAACCAACCAAACTACGTGATGAGCCAACTCAGAAAACCTTATCTCTAATGCGTCACTGACATGCCATCTCGATGTAACTGCTCAAGCTGTCTATGCAGCTCCTCCATGTGAGACTACGGCATGAACTGAACTTCTCTAAAAAGAGAACGGATAACTCCTGCCATGTAATTGGTGCTGCACCGATCAGCCTACGCCTCTCATAAGCCTCCCGCCATCTGAAAGGCAGCCCTAGTAAATTGAAAAGTAGTAAACGAGGCCCCACTGGTCTCCAGAATACCGGTTGTACGAAGAAGTCTCTGACACTTGTCCAAGAAACCCTAGGCATCCTCTGACTCCACCCCACTGAAAGATGGAGGCTGGAGCCTCCCAAACCCCTCTAATCTCCTCTGCTCATCATCATTCATAAGAGGGACCGCATGGGCCTGAGCAGCTACAATTGGCTGGGCTGGTAGTGCCCCTGGTGTCAGGAGTTCCTGCATCACCTGTTTTGGTATGCAGGCGGCGGGAGTCTGAGTACCTTCCCCGGCCTGAGAAGTTGCTGCGGCGGCCGAAACAAAGACCGCCTGGGCAAGACTGGTGCACATGGTCAGAATCTGAGCCAAAGCCTCCTGAAGGTCTGGAATCACAATGGGCACAGCCGGTGCCTGAGCTGGCCCCACTAGCTCATCCACAACCGGAACTTGCTCCTGAATTAGGGAAAATGGCGGATATGCAGGTGCTGCCCTAGCTGCTGCACGAGCTGCACCTCTGCCCCTATCACGGCCTCTACCGCGACCTAGGCCTCTCGTGGCCCTATCTGGTGGTACTGGTGGATGTCCACCCGGTCCAGTAGCATGTGTCCTCACCATCTGTGAGAGAATAGAATAACATAATTTTAGTTACTGGAATGAACAGATTTGCACGACAAAAATACAAGAATGTGAAGTTTCCTAAGGGTTCGCAGCCTCTTGAAGATAAGAACAGACGTCTGTACTGATCCGCAAGACTCTACTAAACCTGATCATGACTCGTGAGACCTATGTAACTTAGGCTCTCCAACTTGTCACGACCCAAAACTAGCCTGTCGTGATGGCGCCTAACGTGGTACTAGGCAAGCCAACCTTTCGAAGATATTTCCAACACTTTCAACAAAAATGGGTTTAAAGCTGTTTAATAGTAAAACTTCTCATAAACAAGATAGAAAGATCCTAAAACACAACGCGAAAAAACTCCAAATCGGGGTGTCATAGAGAACATGAGCATCTAAATATCAGCAGTCTGGAATTCACTGTCAAAGAATGTCCGAAACTAAATACAATAAAAGGAAAGATAGGGAAGGAGAAACAAGGTCTGCGAACGCCGGACAACTACCTCGAAGTCTCCCAAAGGATCAAATGCGGAGATGCACACGAAGTGCAAGGTGTAGCGTGAGTACAACCAACTCAGTAAGTAAAAAGACTAAATAAAGAGCTAAAGATAGTGACGAGCTACACAATTATAGTTCAATTCTGGTAGTCTCAACATAGAAAAGTAGGCATGCTTTCAAGTCTGGCAATTTAAGTCAAATCAGTTTATACATGTCAAGTTCAAGTAAAACAGGATGCAATATCTCTCGAAAATTTCAAAAAAAGAAAGAAACAGTGTTATGTGGCAGCTAAGTACAATAATAATGAAATCAAACGCATCCTCTCAGAGCAACAATCACTCAGTCCTCCCATTCACTCCAACCTCAAAATTACTCATTCCTCATAGTCACTCATTACTCTCTATCGCTCGGCACTTGCACTCTGTAGGTACTTGCGCTCACTGGGGGTGTGTACTGACTCTGGAGGGGCTCCTTCAGCCCAAGCGCTATATCAAGTGAATCATGGCATAAATAAATGAAACATGCTGCGACGTGCAACGCGATCCCATAAATACCCTCACAATCAGGCCCTCGACCTCACTCAGTCATCAACCTCTCTAGCCTCTCGGGCTCTCTGTAATCAAAAAATAAGCCCAAACAGCAATGATATAATGTATCAACAAGGAATAATAGAGAGTGAGATATGATATGCAAGTAAAACTGAGACTGAGTACAAACAACAATTAGCAGGTAATTCCAACATGTAAGACGACCTCTGTGGGTCACAACAGTACCAACACATAGCCTAAACCTATTTCTAACATGATTTGCAGCCAATTTCTATAACACATGGAGAGAATATAGCTATCAACAAGTTATTCAACTTCACAGTTCCATGAAATGAATCAAGTCACAATTCCTACGGTGCACGCCCACACGCCCATCACCTAGCATGTATGTCACCTCCAAACCAATCACAAAACACATGATATGGGGTTTCATACCCTAGAACTTGATTAATACTTACCTCAATCCGAGCAAAACTCTACTTAGACACACCTTTGTCTTGCAAATCGGCCTCCAAATGTCACGAATCTAGCAACAAACTGCACAACACAATCAACATTGGCTAAGGAATAAATTCCTTAAGAAAATACGAAGTTATTAATCAAAGATCCGAAATAGGCTTAAAGCCGTCCCCCGAGCCCACGTCTCAAAATTTGACAAAAGTCCCAAAATCCGAACAACCATTCAACCACGAGTTCACCCATACCAAAATTACTCAAATTTGATATCAAAATCCCATTCAAAACCTCAAAAATCTAGCCTAAGAACTTTTCTTCATTTTCCCCAATTTTCCATCCCAAATCACAAATTTAATGATGGTTTCAAAGTCTTAATTATGGAAATTAACCAAAACTAGATAGGAATCACTTACCCCAAACACCCACGTGAAAATCTCTCAAAAAATGCCTTCTATCGAGATCCCTAATCAATTTTGTGTTATGAACTCAAAACCCTCGTTTTTGAAACTTATAATCTGCCCAGGTGCGCCTTCTTCGCGAACGCGGAAGAATCCTCGCGTTCGCGAAGCACAAAAATGCTTCTGACCAAAAAACCTTACACAAATGTGAGGTCGCACTCGCAAACGCTGAACTTCCTTTAACCGACCCTTCGCGAATGCGTGTAACACTACACGATCACGTAGACTAAATGCCTGACGACCCAAGAGACTGCTCCTCTACGCGAACGCGAAGACCCTATCGTGAACGCGTAGACCTACGACCTTAATGCTTCACGAACGCGGGACCTACATCGCAAATGCGAAGGCAATAATCCAGCAGCACTAAGGTTCCTCTATATGAATGTGGGAGCACCATCACGAACGCGTAGAAGGAAATCAGACACCAGAACATCTGAAGCTTCATCCATCATCCAAATAAAATTTCCAATACGTTAACCGCTCGAAATCCACCTGAGGCCCACGGGACCTCAACCAAACGTACCAACATGTCTTAAAACATCATACGAACTTAGTCGATCCTTCAAATCTTCTCAAACCACATCAAAAACATGAATAGTACCCCAATTCAAGCGTATTGAAACTAAGAAAATCCAACTTCCACAAACGACGTCGATACCTATCAAATCACGTCCGAATGACCTCAAATTTTGCACTTAAGTCAGAAATAACACCACGCACCTACTCCAACTTTCGGAAATTGAATCTGACCCCGATATAAAAAAGTCCACTCCCGATCAAACTTTCAAGAAATTCAAATTTTGCCATTTCAAGCCTAATTCAACTACGGACCTCCAAATCACAATTTGGACATGCTCCTAAGTTTAAAATCACCCAACAGAACTAACGGGGCCATCAAAACTCAATTCCGGAGTCATTTAAACAACATCCAATCAATCATTTCAACTTAAGCTTCCAACCTTGAGACTAAGTGCGTCAATTTATTCCAAAATCTCTCTGGACCCGAACCGACTAACCCGGCAAATCACATAACACTATAAAGTACAAAATGAGTAGTAAATGTGGGAACGAGGCTACAAATCTCAATACGACCGGCCGGGTCATTACAAATAGTTTCGTTATATCATTTAGGAGTTGTGTGTAGAATTTGGGGTTAATCTGAGTTAGTTAGATGTAGTTCGGCATGAGTTTTGAAAGTTGGATGTTGATTAGTTCATTAAACTTGAATTAAGGTTAGGTTTGTAGTTTTGATGTTACTAGGTGTGATTTGAGACCTCGAGTAGGACGTGTTATATTTTAGGACTAGTTGATATGATTGGACGTGGTCCCGAGGGGCTCAAATAGGTTTCAAATCATTTGAGATTAAATTAGCAATTCTGATTCTGATATTTTCGCACCTGCTAGGTATGATGCATAAGTGCAATACCTTGTAGGTGCGGACTGGTGGTTGCAGAAGCGGAGGAAGGTCCACAGGTGCAAGAGCTCGGGGATTAAGTGAAATTCGCAAAAGTGAGAATTTTGTCACAAAAGCAACGCCGCAAAAGAAGAAGATTTTACCACAGGTGAAATTATCGCTGGGCAGAATACCTGCAATCAAGGGTTTGACTTGTTTAATTATAGTTTATGATTGGGAGCTCGAATTTGATCGACCTTTGAGGCAATTTTTACCACTTGGATTGTGGCAAGTGTTCTTGATTTGGATTTGATTTTAGTTCATGATTCTATCTTTGATTTTGGTTTTTGGTTGAGAAAAATCTAAGGAAGAAAATAGTTTTTTTGTGAGAAATTTTGGAGAATGATTATGTGAGATTTGAACCCCAATTCGGAGTTGGATTGAATGAAACTTGTATGGACTCGTATCGAATTGGGTATTCGTGATTTGTGAGTTTGGTCGGGTTTGGGAAGGTGGTCCTGGGTTGACTTTTTGGTTAACTTTGTGTATTTGGTTAAAGATTCAATATTTGTCATTTTGGTTTAATTTCTATGGATTTGTTTGATGTTATTGAGTTGTATTTGACTATATTTGCCTCATCCAGAGGTTGATTTGAGAGGAAAGGCTATTTTGCGAGATTTGAGGCTACCGGGTGGGGTAAGTCTCTTGGCTAACCTTGTTAAGAGGAAAATCACTAGGATTTGACTTATTTGCTATGTATTTATGGTGTTGGGGGTAGTGTATATGCATGGTGGAGAGCGTATATGTATTTATCGAGTTTATATCATGACCGGGGTAGAATTAGGATTTTTATGCCTTGTTCCGATTATGTGCTCATTTGGTTCATGAATTATTTGTCTTATGTGACTACGTCTACTCTCTTACTCATATTAGAAATCATGCCTAGGCTTTATGATCAATTGTGAAGGCATGTGAACTTATTATTGATATATTGAATTGCATAATTATCCGTAGTCACATAGCGATATCTTGAGCATATATCCGTATGATAATTTATTAAATCCTTTTGCACCTTTTATCTATAATTTGTGAGCATATACATGAATTTAGATAATGGATACGTGATTTTGGACTGAGGATTTTAGCACGAAGGGTAAGCGTGCAGATGGGATGCAGTTAAGACACATTGGATGTGACAATCGAATATTGATTTATCAGGGATGCTATTATGCGCCTCTGTGCACTTTGATTTGGATCCGTCTCTCCGAAGTAAGGTGATTACCCATGTTACCTTAGGCCCTGTGAGCATGGTAGGTATATGGATTTTGTATGGGGTCGATACAAGAATTTTGTATCGGGCTATCTTAATACATGCATTGTGCATCGGGGTACGTAGATTTTGAACCAGTTTTGAACATGCATTCATATAACTGACTCTACTTCTTCGAGGTTAGACTTGATACTTATTGGGCATCGACTGTGATGTACTCTTACGACGCTTCTGCACATCTTTTTGGGCAGATCCTCAGGTGGGTCTTAGCAAAGCTTCCCGATTGAACTAGGAGAATTCACGGAGACTTAGTGTAAGCTGCACATATGGACATACTTTGCAGTTCCTGAGTCTCTAGCCCTTTATTTGTCCTGTCTATTGTATTTCAGACATTTGTTTTGTATACAAACTTGATCTCATTTCCATAGTTTGCTCGTGTACTTGTGCCACCTAGTCTTGGGGGGCATTCTATTGTCCTTGTTTAGGTCATGCTTGGGTTTTATCAAATACTATTACTATTTTGAGAGTATTTTCATCTTTTATTTTTATATATCTTTACTAAATAATAAAATGGACTTTATTTGTTGTTTGTGAGTTTGCTTGTTCGGAAAGTTTGGCTAGGCGCCATCATGACCTTAACGTGGGATTTTTATTCGTGACAATGTTTGTACTTATCTCTAAGATGCTATAGGATGTTATGAAACTACCCTTCTTTAATTCTTTATTGTGCGACTTATTGATATGAAGTTTGAATCCTTGTCTTTCTATTCTCTCGCAGATCGTGAGAACACGTTCATCGGGAGTAATTGGGTAGGCATTAGCCCCTAAGGCTAGGGTTGTGAGAGGCCGTAGTCGAGGCAGAGGTAGGGCCCCTATAGGGGCAGCGACTCTGGTGCAACCAATAGCTCTGGTGGAGGAGCATGTTTTTGATTAGGGTGAGCCAGTTAGACCAGCACAGGTTTTGGAGGAGTTTATTGCTACACCAGTACTTCACGAGTCACTTGTTTATTTGGCTTGTGTTAAGGAAGGTCTAGCACAGACCAGAGTACCTCATGTGGTACCAGCTACTTCTCATACCGAAGGAGGGGCACAGACTCTTGCTACTCATACTTAGAGCAGGTTGCGGTTAGTTATTAGATGCCAAGAGCGGTACAAGTTGGGGGACATCTTCCCGTAGCTGCTATTAGGCCAGTAGTGGAGGCCGCTATGTCTGAGGAGGAGCAGAAGAGGTTTGACCGGTTCAGGAAGATCAGTCCTCCATGTTTTGACGGTGATCCTTTGGTAGATGCACAAGATTTTGTAGATGGTTGTTAGGAGATTCTGCGAAATCTTGGTTTGGTGGAGTCTAATGAGGGTTGCATTCACTACTTTTCAGCTTTAGGGACAACCAAGAGGTAGTGGCAGTCATATGAGCATAGCAAGCCAGTAGGTCACTTCCACTCTCTTGGGGTCAGTTCTGACATCTCTTCTTAAAGAAGTTCATTCCCCTCACAAAGAGGGAAGAGATGCATGGTCAGTTCGAACACCTTCAGCAGGGTCGCATATTTGTGATAGAGTATGAGATAGGATTCAAAAAGCTATCCTATAATGAAGCTTTGCTGATCCCCGCCGAGCTTGAGAAGGTGATGAGGTTTCTTTGATAGGTTGAATTTTGGTATCAAGATTTCTATGGCTAAAGAGGTGGAGACTAGTACTACATTCCTACCAGATGTAGACATAACACGTACGATTGAGCGCATTCAGGGTCAGGGTAGGGAGGCTACTGTGGCAAGGGGCAAGAAATATCGATATTCTGGTAGTTTCAGTGGTACCTCGTATGGATGTAGGGATCATTCTGGGAAAGGCCATCCTAGTAGGCTAGTACATTTATCTTATCCGCCCTCTAGTGGTGTTCCAGTTCACTCTTTATTCAGTTCACTACTAGCACAGAGTTCCTACCGTACTCCTTCAACGAAAAGTTCTTCTAGTGGGTACTCAAGTTATCAGAGACAGAATCGAATTCAGCAGCCATTCTCAACTTGAGGTTATTTTGTGTATGGAGAGGTAGGGTACACCAAGAGAGAGTGCCCCTAATATAGTAGAGGCACATCACAACCGGGTTCTCAAGCAGTGAATCGGGTTCGAATTGCTAACCTACCAGCCCCACCAGCTAGAGAGAAGCTCAGGCAGTTAGGGGACGCCATAGAGACGAAGGTCAGTCGGGCGGAGGTTAGGCCCGTTGGTATGCATTTCTTGGTAGGGCCGAGGTGGAGGACTCTGATGCAGTTATTACAGGTATTGGTCCAGCCTATCACAGAGATGCATAAGTTCTCTTTGATCCTGGTTTTACATATTTCTATGTGTCATCGTACATTGCATTCTATTTGAGTTTTCCCCATTGTTCTATTGATGTTCCTGTTCATGTATTTGTACCTGTGGGTGACTCTATTATGGTGGATCGTGTATATCAGTCTTGTTTAGTTACCACTAGGGGCTTTGCGACTAGTACTGGTCTCTTATTGCTTAGTATGGTGGATTTTGATGTGATCTTGGAATGGATTGGTTATCTTCGTATCATACTATTCTTGATTCTCCAGCTAAGACCTTGATCTTCTCTATGTTGAGGTTGCCAAGGTTGGAATGTAAAGGTTTTCTTGGGTGTACTTCTAGTAGGGTGGTTTCATTTCTGAAGGCTCGGCGGATGATTGAGAAGATATGCTTGGCATGCTTAGCCTTTGTGAGGGATGTTAGTGCTAATACTCCGAGCGTTGAGTCAGTTCTAGTAGTGAGGGAGTTCCCATACGTATTTCCAGTAGACCTATCGGGTATGCCACCCGATAGGTTATTGATTTTGGTATTGACATGGTGTCGGGCACTCACCCATATCTATTCCACCGTATCATATGGCTCCAGCAGAGTTGAATGAATTGAAAGCACAATTGCAAAAGTTTCTCGATAAGGGGTTCATCAGGCCTTGTGTATCACCGTGGAGTGCGCCAATGTTGTTTGTGAAGGAGAAGGATGGTTCTATGAGGATGTGTATTGACTACAAGTAATTGAACAAGGTTACCATCAAGGACAAGTAGCCATTGGCTTGTATTGGTGACTTATTTGACCAATATCAGGGTGATAGGGTCTTCTTGAAGATTGACTAGAGATCGGGGTATCACTACTTGAAGATCAGGGCTTCTGACATTCCCAAGACGGCTTTCAGGACTCATTATGGGCATTATGAGTTTTTAGTGATGTCTTTTGGTCAAACTAATACCCCAGCAACCTTTATGCATTTGATGGACAATGTGTTCCTGCCGTATTTAGATTATTTTGTCATTTCTAATTAGTTATTATATCTTGATGTATTCTCGTAGTACTGAGGAGCACGAACTATATTTGAGGATTGTGCTTCAGATTTTGAGGGAGAAGAAGTTGTATGCTAAGTTCTCCAAGTATGAGTTTTGGCTGGACTCGATGGTATTCTTAGGCCACGTGGTAAGTAGTGATAGGATCAAAGTAGACCCAAATAATATTGATGCTGTTCAGGGTGGACCAGACCTTCTACCGCTACTGAGATCAAGAGTTTCTAAGCGCTGACTGGGTACTATTTCCCCTTTGTGGAGGGGTTTTCATCCATTATAGCCCCATTGACTCAATTGACTTAGAAGGGCTCTCTGTTCAGGTGGTCAGACGAGTGTGAGGAGAGCTTTCAGAAGCTCAATACAGCATTGGCTACAGCTCTAATTTTGGTACTGCCCTCGGGATCGGGGTCGTGCACAATCTATTGTGATTATTCGAGGGTTGGTCTTAGATGTGTATTGATGCAGGACGGTAGGGTGATTGCCTATGCATCACGCTAGCTGAATCCCCATGAGAAGAACTACCTAGGTGCACGATTTTGAGTTAGCTGCTATTGTACACGCGCTTAGGATTTGGAGGCATTACTTATATGGCGTGTCTTATGAGATGTATTCGGATCACCAAAGTCTCCAGTATCTGTTTTAATAGAAAGATTTGAATTTAAGAGAGCAGAGATAGTTGGAGCTATTGAAAGACTATGATATCACCATTCTTTTATTATCGGTGGGAAGGCCAATGTAGTAGCACACACCTTGAGTAGAAAGGCAGAGAGTTTGGGAGTCTAGATTTTGTTCCAATAAAGGAGAGGCCTTTGGCTATGGATGTTCAGGCTTTCGCCAACATGTTCGTAAGATTCGATATTTCGGAGCCTAGCAGGGTTCTTGCTTGTATTGTGTCACAGTCGTCTTTATTTGAGCGCATTAAGGCGGGCCAATATGATGATCCCCACTCGCTTGCCCTTAAGGACACAGTGCAGCGAGGTGGTGCTAAGAAGTTAACTATTGGTGATGATGAGGTATTGAGGCTTTAGGGACAGATCTGTGTTCCTAAGGTGGATGGTTTGAGGGAGTTAATTCATGAGGAGGCTCATAGTTCGTGGTATTATATTCAACAGGTGCGACAAAGATTTATCATACTTTGAAGTAGCATTATTGGTGGAGAAGGACGAAGAACTACATTGTTGAGCATGTTGCATAATGTTTGAACTGACAACAGGTAAAGCATAAGTATCAGAGACCGGGCGGTTTGCTTCAAAGATTAGATATACTGGAGTGAGAGTAGGAGTGGGAGCGTATCACTATGGACTTTGTGGTTTGGTTACAACAGACCTAATAGAGATTTGATGTTTTGTGGGTCCCTGTGGACAGACTGACCAAGTCTGCAATATTTACTCCGATCATGACTTCCTACACTTCTGAGCAGTTGGCTCGGATCTATCTTAGAGAGATTTTTTTCTTGCATGGAGTGCCTGTGTCTATCATCTTGGATCAAGGAACTCAATTTACATCACATTTTTGGAGAGCTATGCAGCATGAATTGGTCACGCAAGTTGAGTTGAGTACTACATTTCACTCTTAGACGGATGGGAAGTCCGAGCGGACCATTCAGATCTTGGAGGATATGTTGAGAGCTTGCGTCATTAACTTCGGAGGCCAGTGGGATCAGTTTATACCATTAGCAGAGTTCACTTACAATAACTACTACCAGTCGAGTATCCAAATTGCTTCATGTGGGGCCTTATATCGGAGGCGATGTCATTCTCCGGTTGGTTGATTTGATCTTGGAGAGGCTAGGTCATTGGGTACCGATCTGGTTCGTGATGCTTTGGAGAAGGTGAAGTTCAATCAGGAGTGGCTTCACACAGTGCAGTCCAGGCAGAAGTGTTATGCTGGTAGGAAGGTTCGGGATGTAGCTTTCATGGAGGGTAAGAGGGTTCTTCTTAGAGTTTCGCCTATGAAGGGCGTGATGAGGTTCGGAAATAAGGGCAAGTTGAACCCTCGGTACATAGGTCCATTTAAGGTTTTGGAAAGAGTCCGTGAGGTGGCTTATAGGCTTGCTTTGCCACCCAACTTATTGGGAGTTCAGTCGGTGTTTCATAATTCAGTTTGGTGCAGTTGTATAAGAACTTGGCTTGTGAGGAGGAACCACTGGCCATTTTGGACAAGCAGGTTCAGAAGTTGAGGTCGAAGGATATTACATCGGTGAAGGTTCAATGGAGAGGTCAACCGATCAAGGAGTCGAATTCGGATACCGAGCATGATATGTGTACCAAATATCCTCATCTTTTTGGCATCCCTGGTATGTTGCTAAACTCGTTCGAGGACGAATATTTGTTGAAGAGGGGGAGAATGCAATGACACGGCTGGTCGTTTTGTGTATTTGAGCCTCATTCCCTTATTTTATGTTTTCTCCATATGTGTTTGTTGTTTTATGACTTGCGGGGATGATTGGTTTGGCTTCGGGAAGGTCCGCGACTGATTTGGAAAACTTAGTGTCATTTATGGAAGCTTAAGTTGTAAGAGCTAATCCAGGTTTGACTTTTGTGTAATGACATGGGAATGATATTTTGATGGTTCCAATAAGCTCATATGGTGATTCTAGACTTAGGCGTATGTCCGAATTTGGCTTTGGGGGTTCCTAGATTAATTTGGCTCTATTTGGCAAAAGATGGAAAATTGAAGGTTTAGAAGGTTCATAGGTTTGACCAGGAGTTGACTTTTAGGTTATTGGGGTCAAATTGTCGTTTCGGGAGTTGAAATAGGTTTGTTTTATCAATTAGGACTTGTGGGCATAATTTGGGGTTATTTCGAGTTGGTTAGACGTGGTTTCACATGAGTTTTGAAAGGTGGAAGTTTATTAGTTCATTAAGCTTGAATTGATATACGATTTGTAGTTTTGATGTTAGAAGGTGTGATTTGAGACCTCGAGGAGGTCCAAGTTATATTTTAGGATTGGTTGATATGATTAGATGGGGAACCGAGGGCTCGGGTAAGTTTCACATTGGTTTCGGATCATTTGAGGTTGAATTGGCAGTTCTGACTATCCATTTAATTGTTCATTTAATATTTTTAAAGTCATTGATTTTTAAAAATAAATAAATAGTAGGTGATCGTAGTAATGTAAAGCATAAACTAAACATAAAAGTGGAGCAATGAATTTATAATCAAAAACCATGAATATCTACTAGAATTTCCCAAAACCTGGTGTCACAAGTGCACGAGCAAACAAGTAGAATATACAAAACCTTCGATACTACTGTCTGGAGTAAGATAGACAAAAAAATTAAATACAACAAGAAAGAGGCTCCGGGTGTTGCAGAACGGAGCATAGGGAGCAGCTCACCACTAAGTATCCGAGTAGCGGGGATACGCGCCTGACTTGCCACCAGATGTACCTGCCTCAGATCCTACACAATTAGTACAGAAGTGTAATATGAGTACGTAAACAATATGTACCGAGTAAGTATCTAGTCTATGCTCAAAGAAGTAGTGATGAGGGTTAACATCAACACTTACTAAGGGTCAATAAATAAAATATAGAGATCATAAGTAGGCATGAAATACAACAATAATAATGAGATAAGAAATAGTACTTTATAATTCTTAAACATAATATCAATTTAAAGTCTCCAACTATCACATGCCAAGTATTTAACACATAAGAACCACCAAGTAGTCTTTACAGTCTCAGATTAAGAAGAAATATCAAGTATAATCAGACTTCGAGCAATATCACGCACGATTTATGCCGAGGCCGCACGATCCAATCCGAAATAGTGTGTACACTGCCGAGGGTCGACTGACGCGAACCATAGATGCATCTAATATACTGTCGAGGCATTCAACCCGATTCACAGGAATAAAGGAAATTCTACAAACTCCGACCAACGACTACTACATAGGATTAATACTCAAAGAAGGTATAATTTCCACAACAGTCAAGTATTCCACCAAAACTCAAGTAATGAAGCTTAGTCCTTAAAATCCTTTATCCAATTTCAATTATAAATTTAGGTAATTAGACTAATAAGTTGGGTGCAAACAATATAAGTAATATATGGTAGAGTCCTAAATCTACCCGGAATAAGCATAATTTTAGCTACGTATTGACTCTCGTCACATTGTGCGCACATAGCACTCACAATTATTAGCAAATAACCATTTAAAATACCTAGGGGATATTTCCCTCTTACAAGGTCAGGCAAGAGACTTACCTCATTTCCAACTCCTTTTCCCGGTCCACAATTCACACTAAAAACCTCAAATAAGTGCCACACAATCCGAAACTAGCCAAATATAGTACAAAGTAATCAATATATGTTCAAAGTTTATAATTTTACTATTGGCGTAATTACCAAACCCAAATTGGAAGGTTCCTAAAATTTATCCCTGGGCCCACAGGCCCAGATTCCGAAAAGTTTTGTAAATAAATGTTAGCCATAACCTCACGAACACAAAGATATAATTTCTTCTCAATCCATAATCATTCTTGTGGTCTAATCCCATTTTTATCAAAACCTAGGGTTTTCAACAAAATACTAAAATTTCTACTATTTCCATATTAAGATCTACCCATAATCTATGTATTAAACTCACATTGTGTAGAATACACTTACCTCAAGATGCTAGGTGAAAATCCCTCTCTAAAAAGCTCCAAAATCGGCAAAGAGATGTGCGGAAGTGAAAGAAATAACCTAAGTCCCGCTTTAAATTAAAACACTGCCCAGGCCTGCCTTCTTCGCGATATTCGAACAAGCCCTCACGATCGCGAAGGCAAAACTACCCAAGCCCCTGAAAACCTCTTACGCGATCGCGAGAAAGCCTTTTCGAAGGCGAAGAACAGGCCCTACCAACCTACGCGAATGCGACTAGCCCTTCGCGAATGCGAAGGGAATTTCACTTGCCCAGCCCCAAACCAAGCCTTCTTTGCGAACGCGAGCCGTCTCACGCGAACACGATGGCCAGTGGCCAGAGTATCACGACTGTGATCCTATTTTCACGAACGCGTAGAATAAAATCTTCCCCATCCCAATTATTTCATCGCGAACCCGAGGCCTTCGCCACGTCCGAAAAGAAGGAAATCAGAATAGCAGTTGGCAAAAATTTGAACTTAACTCCGGGTGGTCCGAAACTCACCCGAGCCACCCGGGACCCCATCCAACTGTACCAACAAGTCCATAAGCATGATACTGACCTTCTTGAACTCTTGGAACACATAAAACAACATCGACACTAAGAATCACACCCCAAAACCAAATTGATCAACTAATTAACTTCAAACTTCTTCAACTAGCTTCAAACGCAACGAATCATACTTAGACAACTCGAAATGATGCCAAATTTTGCGTACATGTCACAAATCACCATACGGACCTATTCCAGGATCAGAATCCCAAACAGACCTCGTTAATACCAAAGGCTACTTTAAACATAATTCAAAGAATTAGAAAACTTTCAATGCACCAACTTTCAACATTAGGCGCCGAAATGCTCTCAGATCACATGAAACTCGATCCAAACATATGGCCAAGTCTAAAATCATCATACAAATATATTGGAACCATCAAATCTCGGTTCTGAGGTTGTTTGCTCAAATTGTTGACTCAAGTCAAACTTGGTCATGTTAGGCCACTATTAAGAAATCAAGTGCTCCGATTTTAACCCGAACCCTTTCAAATCCAAACAAATCATCCCCGCAAGTCATAAAATAGTAAAAGCATATATGGGGAGTCTTAATTAAGGGAAAGGGGATCTAGAAAGCAAAACGATCAGTCGGGTCGTTACAGTCCGCAAGTGCAAGAGGCCGGGGATTAAGTGAAACTCGTAGAAGCGAGAATTTTATAGCAAAAGCGTCACCACAGAAGCAGCAAATTTGGTCATTGGTGCGATAATCGCTGGGCAGAACACCTATAATCGAATATTTTGAGATAGGGAGCTCGGATTGGGGCAATTTTTAAGGTGATTTTCACCATTTTGAATGAGTTAAGTATTTTTGACTTGAATTTGGTTTTATTTCATAATTCCATCTTTGATTTTGGCTTTTGGTTGATGAAATCTAAGTAGGAAAATGGGATTTTTGTGAGAAACATTAGAGAATGATTAAGTGATATTTGCACCCCAATTCGGAGTCGAAGTTGGATGAAACTTGTATATTTGGACTCGTATCAAATTGGATGTTCGGGATTTGTGAGTTTGGTATGGTTCCGAGAGGCGGGGTCGGGTTGACTTTGTGTTTTGATTAAACATTCCGTCTTTATCGTTTGGGCTCGATTTCTATGGCTTTTTTTATGTTATTGAGTCGTATTTGGCTAGATTCGACTTGTCCGGAGGTTGATTTGAGAAGAGAGGCTATTTTGGGAGATTAGAGGCTACCGGATGGAGGTAAGTCTCATGGCTAACCTTCTTAAGAGGAAAATCACTAGGATTTGACTTGTTTGTTATGTGTTTAAGGTATTAGGGGTACTGTATATATGTGGTGGTGAGCGTATATATATATACCGAGTTTATATCATGACCAGAGTAGAAGTAAAATATTTTATGCCTTCTTTCGCTTATGTGCTCATTTGATTCATGATTTTTTTCTTATGCGACTATGTCAGCTCTCTTATTCATGTTAAAAATCATGCCTAGGCTTATGATCAATTGTGAAGGTATGAGAACTTATTCTTTATATGTTAAATTGCATAATTATCCGCAGTCACATAGAGACTTTTTGAGCACATATCCGTACAATGTATATTAAGTCTTTGTGCACTTTTTATATATAATTCTTGAGGATATACATGCATTTAAATAAAGGATACGTAATTTGGACTAAGGATTTTAGCACGAAGGGTAAGAGTGTATATGAGATACAGTTAAGGTACATTGGATATGCGCTTTGATTTGGATCCGTCCCTCCGGAGTCAAATGATTACCCATGTCACCTTAGGCCCTGTGAGCATGGTCGGTATATGAATTTTGTATCGGGTCGATATATAAATTTTGAATCGGGCTATCTTGATACATGCGTTATGTATCAAATTACGTGGATTTTGCACCGGTTTTGAGCATGCATTTACATAATTGACTCATTTAGAAGTATCCATTTAACTGTTAATTATTACTTGTCACCCTTATATGTTAGTTGGGAGTCTCGGCTCTATTAATTGAGCATTATATATGTTATTTCTATATGTAAGCAGCGTTATGATTATTTCTGAACTAGAAAAGCATGCTTAATACTTTTCAACTGTCGATATCTGTGACTCTTGATATTCATGATATTACTTATTGCTTCAGTTCTTAATCCAGTTTTTACACTTGTGTGTTAAGTATTTGAAAGCGTCTAGCCTCGCCACTACTTCTAGGTTAGACTTGATACTTACTAGGTACCGATTGTAGTGTACTTATACTATGCTTTTGCACATCTTTTTGTGCAGATCCTCGGGTGGGTCCTAACAGAGCTTCCTGATTGAGTTAGAAGAATTTATGGAGACTTAGGGTGAGCTGCACTTCATGGACCTAGTTCGTAGTTTCTAAGTCCCTGCCCCTTTATTGTTCATGTCCATTGTATTCCAGACAGTTATTTTGTATATAGAGTTGATCTCATTTCCGTAGTTTGCTCGTGTACTTATGCCACCTAGTCTTGGGGCATACTATATTGGTGGTATTTAGGCTCTTTTTGGATTTTATCAAATAGTATTATAGTTTTGAGACTATTTCATCTTCTATTGCTATATATCTCTGCTAAAAAATAAAAATTGATATTATTTGTTATTCATGAGTTGACTTACTTAGCAAGTTCGGCTAGGCATCGTCACGGCCTTGAGGTTGAATTTTGGATTGTGACAAAAATAATCTTATACCTTGGGTACTGTGATGGGATTAAATTCCTTAAGGACACATAATGAATTCTGTGTGCTCGAATTAAACTTTTTTATTTGTGGTTATTTGATTTTCTTCACTGTTTCGAACGCAATATATTAATATTTTCTCACTGTAGAATCTATAATGTCTAAATTCTCAATCCACACTACATGGTAGAAAACTTAAAATCCGTTTATTGTAGTCACTTAGATAGAGTCCCACATTATAAATGAAGACTAATACAACCCACATGAAGGGTACATAAAAAATACCATATTGCATATATGCTTTTCATCAAGTAACAGTGAGAGGTCCTAAGATTCTATCATAATGATAATAATGCTTCATAAAAATTTAGCTCCTGCCAAAATATTTATTTGCTGGTAAAACAATATATTTTTTAGGCTTCATAACTTAACCACACAAACATGTAGAGTCACTATTTTCTCTTCTCATTTAAGTAAAAGATTCACTTACTCAAAATAATAACTCTTACTAATCTCCATTGTCTATTTGATTCTACGACAAGCTGATTGATTGGATGAAAGTTAGCAATATATTTTTCCTAAATATAAGGGCTATGAAAAAACTTTTGCGCTTAAACTTACTTAAATTGCCTAAAGATTAAATTGTATTATCTCTATGTTTTCTAATGCACATTTATATATTTTAAACATTTAAAGAAAAAATATAATAACTCGCCCGGTTGTTTTGTGTATCTGAGCCTCGTTTCTCCTTTTGAAGCTTTCTATATGTGTAGTTGAGGTTTTATGACTTGCGGGTATGATTGGTTTTGTTTCAGGGAGTTTTGGTTTGAATTGGATCAATTGGAATTTGGAAACTTAAGTTAGAAATGTTGACAGAGGTTTGAATCTTGTGAAAACGACCCCAAAATAATATTTTGATGGTTCCAATAGGTTCGTATTGTTACATTAGACTTAGGTGTATGCCCGAAATTAATTATGAGGTTCCTAGGTTGAATTGGCTCTTTTTGCCAAAGTTGGCAAATTTGAAGGTTTAGAAATCTCCTAAGTTTGACCATAGGTTGACTTCATGACTATCAAATTCGGATTTTGGTTTCGAAACTTGGAATGGGCCCGTTTTTTTTTGAAGCTTGTCTGCAATGTTTGATGTCATTGCGAGTTGGTTTGGTAGGAATTGGATGTCTGGTTGTGATTTTAGCGATTTTTGAGTTTCATTTGTGAATTCTATGTGTTTGGTATCTGATTCGTGGTTCCAGATGTTATTTTGATGTTTCGAGTTTACGAGCGAGTTTGTACGATATTTTTAGACTTGTGTGGATATTTAGTGTGGAGCCCTGGGGGCTCGGCTGAGTTTCGGACATGTTTAAGATTGGTTTGGACTTGAGTTTCAGGTTGCTGGTGTGCTGGTGCTGCGGTTATCGCAATTGCAAGCACCACTTCGCAATTACGAAGAGGACATGGGTTTGTCAGGTGTCGCAAATGTGATGCCTTTATCGCAATTGCGAAGGTGGGTCTGAGTCTGGGCTGGTCGCTTTTGTGACCTGGGCAGACTTCCTAAATGCGATGTCTGAGTCGCATTTACGAGATTTTCTTAGCTTGTCAGGAAGTGCAATTGCGATCCTTTGGTCGCATTTGCGAATTTCGTTGCTGAACAAAATAGTGAAATTTAGGACTTTATCTCATTTTATCACATTTTGGAGCCCTAGACTCGGTTCGAGGCGATTTTTGGAGGAGATTTTCATACAACGCTATTGGGTAAGTAGTTTTGACTCAGTTTTAATTATATAACATGATAACTTATAAATTTTAACATCTAGATCATGAGAATTGAAGAGGAATTTTGGGGATTTTTTATTATGTTTTGAAAAATGAAAATGAGATTTGAGAGTCGAATTAGACTCGGATTTGAAAACCAAACACATATATGGACTCGTGAGGTTATGGGTAGTTGAGATCTATCCTTCAACTTGGGTTTTTACCGGGCGGGCTCGATATTTACTTTTATTAACTTTTGGGGAATTGTGTAAAGATCTTAACTTTATTAATTGAAATTGGTTCCTCTTGCATTGTTTGACATTATTAAGTCAGTTTTGGCAAGATATGAGCTGAGCGGAGGTGAATTTTAAAGAAAAATTATATTTGAAGTATTGAATTGGCCTTATTGAGGTAAGTATCTTGCCTAACGTTGTGTGGGAAATTACTACATAGGATTTGGTCTAATTGTATTATGTGGACGACGTGTACGTAAGGTGACAAGCGTGTACACGGCCGTATATATGGTTATTGACCGAATTAGACCTTAGACTATTAATATGTCTTGAATTGGAGTTGTTTGTTACATGAAGCACTTTTATTATTGTTCATTCCCTGTACCCTTGTGTTATTATCGCGATTCTTGTACATATTATTGTTGATCCATGGGCTATACGTTGTTGTTACTTTGGTATTGTTGTTTGGGAGATGTGTGAAATATGTGCACTAGTGGTGCGGTTGATTTTTTGTTTTGAATGAGATACGCTTGCAGCGACCTAAGGGTGGTGTGTATATCGATGAGCATGCGGCGAGTTAAGAGGGTTTATGCACGTGTTACAAGTAAAGGGGAAATACTTCATTGTGATGCACACACAGCGAGATAAGGGGGCTTATGCGCGTGAAACTATATAGGGTAAATGGTTTAAATGTGAAGCTCACACGACATTATAAGGGTGATTTGTGATTATGTTATGTGGTACATCGGCGTGATTCTTGTTGTAAATTTTGTGTTGGAACAACTTATTGATTTGAGCATGTCATTATTTTTCTTAAATGATTTCACTTTGTGTTTTACGTGTTTTGGTTAATTTGTCGTGTTATCACATGCCTACTCTATGTTGCCATTTATTGATTATGGTTTCAGTTGTTAGTTTTATATTGATATTCTGCACATGTTATATGACTAGTGAGTATCTTGAGTTGAACCTTGTCACTACTCTATCGAGGTTAGTCTTGATACTTACAAGATACCGATTATCTTGACCTTAGCGTACTTCCTGAGCATGTTTGGTTCCTTGGCTCAGGCGGGATTGATCCCAGTTGCACCAGCTACTTCTCAGGCTGGGGGAGGAGCTCAGACTCCCACCACCTGCACTCTAGAGCAGCAGACTCATGTTGATCAGGCTCTAGGTATTATATTGATGCAACCCGTGATTGTGGTTCAGCCTGAGGTCAGGTCAGTGGCGTCAGAGGATGAGCAAAAGAGGTTAGAGAGGTTCAAGAAATATTTTCCTCCTACTTTCAGTAGCACAACTTCTGAGGATGCACAGGGTTTTCTAGATGAGGGTCACCGTATTATGCGCACTACAGGCATAGTAGAGCTAAGCGGGATTGACCTAACTACTTTTCAGCTGATGGGGTTAGCATATAGGTGGTGTCAGGCCTATGAGAAGAGTAGGCCAGCTAGTGCAACGCCACTTACTTGGGGTCAGTTCACTTATCTGCTTTTGAGGGAGTTCATCCCACAAACCCTAAGAAATGTATTGCGCACTGAGTTTGAGCAATTGCGCCAGAGGACTATGACTACGTTTGAGTATGCTATGAGGTTTAGTAAGTTATCTTGTCATGCACCTACCTTGGTTTCCACTTTTAGAGAGAGAGTCCGCAGATTTTTTTAGGGACTCGATTATGGCCTCAGTTTGGGATGGAACGGGAGTTAGAGATTGATACTCTATTCTAATAGGTTGTGAATATCTCTAGGATGTTGGAGCGTATCCGTGGCCAAGAGAGGGAGGATAAGGAGGCCAAGAGGCCTCGAGATTTTGGAGGATTTAATGGTTCTTGCTATGCAGTTTCAGCTCGTCATGGCCAAGATTATATCAGCCGACCAATTCAATCTGCACTTCAGGTTACTCGTAGTGCTCCAGCTATTCAGGGACCTCAGAGTACTCATTTTGGACAACCATCTTCCAGTGCACCACCTGTACGAGTTGCCTACAGCGGTTATTCTAGCCATTTGGGTCAAACTCAATACCAGGAGCCACGCCCGCATGGTGAGAGATTTTTGATGCTTTAGTGGAGTGGACCTCCACAGGGTACTCAGGCTATGGTTGTTGCTTTAGTTGCTACTCTACCTACGCATCCAGCTAGGGGTGGAGGACATGCGGGTAGGGGGCATCTAGAAGTGGAGGCCATGCCCATTGTTATGCGTTCCCTAGTAGGTTTGAGGCTTATATGCTGTCATTACAGGTATTGTCTGATCTGTCATAGGGATGCATTGGTTTTATTTGATCCGAGTTTCAATTATTCGTATGTGTCATTTTACTTTGCTTCATATTTAGATATGTCTCGCTATACTTCGAGTGCCCTTGTTTATGTGTCTACGCCTAGTAGGGTTCTATTGTGGTAGACTATGTCTATCGTTTGTGTTTGATCACTATCGGGGGTTATGGGACTAGGGTCGAATTTCTGTTAATCAATATGGTGGACTTTGATATGATTTTAGGTATGGATTGATTGTCACCATATCACGCTATTCTTTATTGCAATGCTAAGACCGTAACATTGGCTATGTCGAGGTTGCCGAGGTTGGAGCGGAGAGGTTCATTGGGTCATATTCCGAGTAGGGTGGTGTCTTTCCTGAAGGCACAACGAATGGTTGAGAAGGGTGTTTGGCATACTTAGCCTTTGTAAGGGATGTTAGCATTGATACTTCTACAGTTGAGTCAGTTCCGATAGTGAGAGAGTTTTCAGATGTGTTTCCAGCTGACCTATCGAGCATGCCACTAGATAGGGATATTGATTTTGGTATTGACTTGGTGCCGGGCACTCAACCTATCTCTATTCCACCATATCAAATGTCATCAATGGTGTTGAAGAAATTAAAGGAAGAACTTCAGGAGTTGCTTGATAAGGGTTTCATCAGACCGAGTGTATCACCTTGGGGTGTTCCAGTTTTATTTGTGATGAAGAAGGACGGTTCTATGAGGATGTGCATTAACTACACGTAGTTTAATAAGGTTATAGTCAAGAACAAGTACCCATTACCGCGTATTGATGATTTGTTCGATCATCTTCAGAGTATTAGGGAATTCTCAAAGATTAATTTGAGATCGGGGTACCATCAGTTGAAGATCCGAGCTTTAGATATTCTGAAGTCGGCTTTTAGGACCCGATATCGTTACTATGAGTTTTTGGAGATGTCTTTTGGGCTGACCAATGCCCCAACAACTTTCATGCACTTAATGAACAGTTTGTTCTAGCCATATCGTGATTCTTTTATCATTGTGTTCATTGATGATATATTGGTGTATTCTCGCAGCAAGGAGGATCATGAGCAACACTTGAGTATCATGCTCCGGATTCTTGCTTGTGCGATTTCACGGTCTTCTTTGTTTGAGCGCATCAAGGAACGTCAGTATGATGATCCCCACTTGGTTGTCCTTAAGGACACGGTACAACATGGTGATGCCAAGGATGTGACTATTGGTGATGATGGGGTATTGATGCTTTAGGGCCAGATTTGTGTGCCCCGTGTTGATGGGTCGCGGGACCTGATTCTTGAGGAGGCCTATAGTTCGCGGTATTCCATTTGTCTAGATATCTCAAAGATGTACCATGATTTGAAACAGTACTACTGGTAGACAATAGTGAAGAAAGATATTATGTATTATCTGGCTCGGGGTTTGAACTGTCAGCAAGTTAAGTACGAGCATCAGAGACCGGGTGGGAGTGTAAGTGGGAGTGTATCACTCTGGATTTTATATTAGACTTCTACGGACTTGGAGGAGATTCGATGCAGAATGGATCATTGTGGAAAGATTGACCAATTCTACACACTTCATTCCTGTCATGACTGCATATTCTTTGGAGCAGCTGGCTCAGATTTATCTTCGTAAGAATATTCACCTTCATGGGGTGCCGGTGTCTATTTTATCGAATTAAGGCACTCAGTTCACATCATATATTGGAGAGCCATGCAGCATGAGTTGGGCACACATGCCGAGCTGAGTTCGATATTCCATTCACAGATTAACAGGCCGTCCGAGCGCACTATTTAGATTTTGGAGGACATGTTACGTGCTTGTGTTATTGATTTAGAGGGTTTATGGGATCAGTTTTTGCGGCTAGCAGAGTTCTCCTACAATAACAGTTATCAATCAAGCATCCATATGGCTCTATACGAGGCTTTATATGGGAGGCAATGTCATTATCTGGTTGGTTGATTTGAGCCTGGGGATGCTAGGTTGTTGGGCACTGATTTGGTTCGAGTTGCCTTGGAGAAGGTGAAGTTGATTCTGGATCGGCTTCGTACAGTGTAGTCCAGGCAGAAGAGTTATGCTGATTGGAGGGGTCATGATGGGTGAGAGGGTCCTATTCATAGTTTCACCCATGAAGGGTGTGATGAGGTTCGGGAGGAAGGTCAAGTTGAGCCCTCGATATATTGATCCGTTTAAGATTCTTGAGAGAGTGGTAAAGTAGCCTGTAGACTTGCATTGCCACCCAGCTTATCTGGAGTTCACCTGGGGTTCCATGTTTTCATGCTCTGGAAGTACTATGTTGATCCATCACATGTGTTAGATTTTAGCTCAGTGCAATTGGACAAGATTTGACCTATGTTAAGGAGCCTGTGGCTATTTTGGAGTGAGAAGTTGAGGTCGAAGAATAGTGTATCGATGAAGGTTCAATGGAGAGGTCAACTGGTCGAGGATGTGACTTAGGAGATCGATCATGATATGCGGAGCCGTTATCCTCATCTTTTTAGCTCTTATACATCTCTATACTCGTTCGAGTATGAACGTTTTGTTTAAGAGGGGGAGAATGTAACGACCCGACTGGTCGTTTTGTGTATTTAAGCCTCGTTTCCCCTTTTGAAGTGTCTCGTATGTGTATTTGAGGTTTTATGACTTGCGGG
This sequence comes from Nicotiana attenuata, assembly GCF_001879085.1. Classification (NCBI taxonomy): domain Eukaryota; kingdom Viridiplantae; phylum Streptophyta; class Magnoliopsida; order Solanales; family Solanaceae; genus Nicotiana; species Nicotiana attenuata. Next base: position 34,905,573 of record NC_031997.1, on the reverse strand, counting down.
GATGGTTGGTATCGTTTCACGGAGGTTTTAGTTTGAATTGAATCAATTGGTTCTTAGTTTGGAAGCTTAAGTTAAAAATATTGACTGAGTTTTAATTTTTGTGAAATGATCACGGAATGGTGTTTTGATGGTTCCAATAGGTTCTTATGGTGATTTTGGACTTAGTTGTATGCCTGGAATTGAATTCAGAGGTTCCTAGGTTGAGTTGGCTCTTTTTGTCGAAGTTGGCAATTTGAAGGTTTAGAAATTTCCTAAGTTTGACCATAGATTGACTTCATGGCTATCGGGTTCAGAATTATATTTTGGGTCTTGGAATAGATCCGTTTAGTCATTTGGAACTTATTTGTAAAGTTTGGCATCATTCCGAGTTGGTTTGGTAGGAATCAGATGCTTTGTACTCTTGAGTTTCTTTGTGAATTATATGTGTTTGGTGTCAGATTCATGGTTACCGAAAGTTATTTTCGTGTTTCGAGTTTGAGAGCGAGTTCGTATGAGGTTGTTAGACTTGTGTGGATATTTAGTATGGAGTCCCGGGGACTCGGGTGAGCTTAGATTGGTTTGGACTTGATTTCTAGGTTGCTGGTGCTGCGGTTATCGCAATCGCGAGCACCAATTCGCAATTGCAAAGAGGGCAGAGGGTTCTCAGGTGCCGCAAATTTGATGCCTTTACCACAATTGCGAAGGTGGGTCTGAGTCTAGGCTGGTCGCTTTTGCGACCTGGCAGACTTCGCAAATGCGACGTCAGAGTCGCATTTGCGGCATTTCGTTAGCTTGTCAAGTAGTGCAATGCGATCCTTTGGTCACCTTTGCGACTTCCACAGCTAAACAAAATAGTGAGGTTTCGGATTTAGTCTCATTTTATCACATTTTGGAGCCCTAGTCTAGGTAGGAGGCGATTTCAGGAGGAGGTTTTCATAGAAAGCTATTGGGTAAGTGATTTTTACTCAATTTTGATTATGTAATATGATTTCTTATGAATTTTAACATTAAGATCATGAGAATTGAAGAGAATTTTTGGGAATTTTTTATTATGTTTTGAAAAATAAAAATTTGAGATTTGAGAGTCGAATTGAACTTGGATTTGAAAACCAAATACATATATGGACTCCGAGGTTATGGATAGTCGAGATGTACCCTTCGACTCGGGTCTTGACCGGGGGTGCGGGGAGGGGGGAGGGGTCCGGGGTTGACTTTTTTTGACTTTTGGGGAATTGTATAAAGATCTTAACTTTATTAATCAAAATTAGTTTCTCTTGCATTGTTTGATATTATTAAATCACTTTTGGCTAGATTTGAGCCGAGGGGAGGTGAAGTTTAAAAAATAATATATTTTTAGAGTATTGAATTGGCCTAATTAAGGAAAATATTTAGTTATATGTCTAGTGAGTTTCATGACTTGAATCTCGTGACTACTCCACCGACGTTAATCTTGATTCTTACTAGGTACCGATTGTGGTGTACTTATATTACGCTTCTGCACATCTTTGTGCAGATCCAGGTACCTCAGAGCGTGTTGGTCATTAGTGAGGTGATTTTGAGTTGCTGTGGAGACTTCAAGATATACATGTTGTTCCACTCGCTGGCCTCGGAGTCACCTTCTATTGCTTTTCCTTATTAGTGTTATTTTAATTCCAAAACAGTTATATATATATTGAGATTTCTAGTCTACTCTTAGTAGAGCTTATGACTCCGTATTACAGCGTTTTGGGATTTTGATGTATTACCGTATTGGCTATGCTTTTGGTCATTTTCTCGGTTTTATTTAATATTTAGTTGTTATATTCCATCTGATGTTGTTGTGTGATAGGATTACCTAGTCTTAGAGACTAGGTGCCATCACAATTCTTAAGGTGAGATTTTGAGTTATGACAATAAATATCATAATTAAGACCGAGATTAGTTTATTCGACCATCGCATTTTAAAACCCCATTATTTTTTTTTCCCGTCAAACTTTTTGAAAAGTGAAAAAATGGGATAAAACCGATTTCTAGTTGTAATTTTGGAAAGAACATTGTGAAAGAATTTGCAATGTTATCTGCCTCAACTAAATAACTGTGAGCGCATGAAAAGCTATTGTTTGTACACAAACCGAATTACATATTTAGGTGAAAAATCTTGTAACATTGTTAGAGTATTGTACAATTGTGGATGGTTTGATAAAAATTTTTTTACACGACGAGCCAAAATATAGCCATACCAGACCCTAAGATTCAGATATAATATTAAACCTGGTCCACAACTTTTGCAGCTGAAAGGGGTTATTTAGATAGGTTACCATTATGTATGTTAGCAATTTTGGGCCAACCTGCCAGACGAACTAAAGTAGGAGAATCTGAATCTGAATATTTAAATCCTAATTTCATACTTGTTCCCTGCCAAATCCGAATTCGTCCAAAATGTCGCAAACAATCACCAAATATTCTATACGAGTTTGCAATTTTGTATATCATGATGTATATCTGTATCACAAGATTTCCATTGACATACATAGACATGCATATCATGTCTTTATATCAGTGTATATTACACAAAAATTTTATTACTAATATACATAGACATGTATATAAATATCCATGATATACATGACATAAACATATACACATTATGATATACACTGATATAACCTTGAAGTGGAAATGTTGTGGCGGGGAATGTCACTAGTTGTGATGCTTGCTGCTCTGGTTCCCTTTCGCCCCTCTTGCAACACAAGAAAGAAGGTGAGAGTAAGCACGACTTTCTTCTTCTCTTAACAATATCAAATAGATATAAAGAGGGGGATACACGAATGAAGTCTTCTTCAACCTCGAGTTTTCAATCCCAAGGTCATCTCATATCAGCCTCAACTCATCTCCAAACTCTCCCAAATGGATATTCAAACTCCTTAAATTATTTCCAAGAAAACCCTATATTACCTAATCGAAAGTTATGCTATTTCAGCACCTAAAATCTAATAAAATCCAAAAAAGAGCAAGAAAAATGATGAGGATAACGAGAGAGTGATTTGGGGGAAGAGAGTGAGAGAGTGAGTTGCTTTCTTTTTACTATGAGATAACCTAGTTTGACTATAAATTACTAGTAACTTATTCAATTACAATATGAATATGAGCTACAAGGTGGTAATTACCAAAAGTTATGCTTTTCTATGCTATTTATTAGGCTAGGGTGTCATGCAATGCCAAATTTTCTATTATTTGCTAACTCACTGGAAAGAATACGCATGTTAGTTCTTAGGTTTAGAAATTTAGAACTTGAACTTATAATTCCCATGTGGAATTAGCTCCGTAATGGAATGGGTTGCCTAATTTTTGTTTTAGTTTTAAAGAATTGTTAAAGCTTTACATTATTCTTGTTTATTATACATTCATATGTTGGTTGTTAATAAGTACATTGGAATCTATCTAACCCTTGTCAATATAAGATTATTTCATTCATTAAAAAACTTAGAAGAAGAAGTCCTTCTTGGTCGGATCCGTTACTTCAGGAATAGAGGCTGTTAAAGATATAGTCAGCGTCAAGGAATATGGGTATCACTTCATTGAAAAATAAAGCTTTATTATATGGCATGGTGACCTTTTTTTTTTTTTTTATTTATTACAGTTGGTGTCGATCCATTTTTGCAATGTGGATAGACCATCAGGATATAAACAAGATTAGTTCTACGATAAGTTATTTTGTATTGGTAAAATTTATAGATTATATGTATACGTTTCTCGAGTAGATATGTGGCAGTGAAGACAAGTAGGAGATGAGTCAGCAGATGATTGACACTGGATACAGGAAGGTGACCGGTATTGCGTAAGTTCCGAAGGCATCAAGGCCGGGGAAGAGAATTTGAAAGTAAGGTACTGCCGGTTGGAGAAGGAATATTAAAGGAGCAGCTGTTATAAAAAATTATAACATTTATTCTCAAATGTTATGCAACCATCAAGAGGGGTTTTTATTATCTTTAAGAAGTGCATGATTTGAGGATCCCGTCTCCTCAAATTTAACTATAAGTAGCAGCATTTATACTCATTAAAGGGACAAGAAATACTTGTATTACAAAAGGTTAGATATTGTTCTCTCAGTCTGAATTTTTTTTATACAATTGTTATTATGATTTTTCAATTGTTCTTAGTTCCGACGGGATCAATCCGAAGCCCATACTTATTCTTTCTTTTATTATCTTTATTTTGTTTCTTTTTTCCTAAGTTACCTTGATAATCTGATCAACTTAATCCCCATGTTTATAAATCACGTTACAAATTCAATTGTACCTTGAGGGTTAACAGTTTGGCGCCCATCGTGGGGCCTAGACAATTAAGGTATTATTTTGATCTGCTCATCTTTTACTAACCTACTTTGAAATTTTTTTGTTGCAAGCAGAAAATAGCTATGGCACCCAATGATGTCAACAACTTGCTTAATGTTGGAGCAAACAATAACAACGAGCCTGTGGATAATTTTCATGATAGAAATCAACAGGACGATTCAACTAGTAAAACCCATATCGATGGGAATGAGTCAATTCCGAACTGGGTAGAAAGAAATACTTAGCGTGCAAGGAGTCCTACCCCTAATGATTTGGACCACGCGCCTATTACCGATATTGTAAAAGTTTTGAGCACAACAAAGGGAGATCATGAATCATCTCTCAAGATAGGATTGGATGATGACTGAGCTCCAACAAGCACCATTGGTGGCTTCAAATAATTCTAACGGTGGAGTTTAATAACCCCCCCTCCCCCCCCCCCCCCGACATACCTATAAATCAGATAGCACAAAACCTAGTAACATCACTTCAAGGGAGAAGTTCAGATCGAATAACAACCAAGTAGACCATGTAGGCAGCGGATCTGGAAATGAAAACAACAACGGCAATTCTTTCAAGACTGAGCTCATGATGTTCATGAGGGAAATAAATGCTCAAATGGATCAGAATGCTAAGGAATTTCATATTTGGATGGATATGATCCCGGGAGCACCTTCGGTTCTAAAGGGCCCGAATTCATATAAGTATGTTCAATTGCCGTTCAAGATGCTGGATATTCCAAAATATAATGGAACATCGGATCCACAGGAACACATCACAATCTACACCAGAGCTGTGAAGGGTAACAATTTGGCTCCGCATGAGATCGATTTGGTTTTGCTAAAATAATTTGGCGAAACCCTTAAAGAAAGGAGCTTTAACATGATATTCACTTTACCTAAATACTCAATTGATTCTTTTGAAATGTGTGCAGATTCTTTCATCAAAGCTCACGATAGATCAAAGAAAGTTCAAGCTAGGAAAGCGCATTTATTATAAATCGCTCAAGGATACTCCGAGTTGCTGCGAGAGTTAAAGATTCGATTCCAAAATAAGAGAAAGTTGTTTCCAGCAGTACCGGATGAATGGGCAGCGGAAGCATTTACTAAGGGTCTCAGTCCATCAGGCTCTGAAGCCTCAAGAAAGTTGAAGGAGAGTTTGTTGGAATTTCAAGGAACCACAGGGGCTGACGTCAATAACCGCTATGAATAAAAAATTAGGATTGAAGATGAACTATTAGGTTCTTCGGTGTCTTTCAAAGGTTGAAGTCATAATTGGAATCCAGAATAGTCCAAGAATAACCTCTACATGGACTAAATGCCATCTAAGAGCTGTTATCAACCGTATCTGTCAAACGAAAGGTCAGATACACGGATAGGACAAGGGCATGGAATTAGAGGGTTTTAGTCGCTGGAAAGATCCGACCGGACATGAGGAGTGATCGTAGGCGAAGTAGCAGAGCTTTGCAAGATAAGGAGCCATGGGGGCTCAAAATTCAAGCTATCCTCGGTTATCAAATTAAAATTTCAATATTTGTTTGGTCAAGTTGGTCTCTGCCATGAGGAACATAGAGGAAGAAAGGTTCCCTTAATGAATTCGGTCGGACCCCAGTTAGAGAGACCTTAATTTGTGGTGTGAATTCCATGGTATACATGGTCATAGGACTGGTGACTGCCGGCATCTTCGTGAAGAGGTAGCAATGTTACTAATAAAGGGTCATCTTAGAGAGTGCTTAAGTGACCAGGCTAAGAATAATTACGGCAAAAGTCGTGGTACAAAGGAACCAAGAAGCCAATAAGGTCTCCCCGCTTCACCATAAACATGATTTTTGAAGGTGTTGAAGGGGATGGGGTGACATTTTTGGCTACAAAGAAGATGAAGATATCAGTCACTCATGGCAAGAGGATCCTGGACACACCAGAAGATGACGAAATTACCTTTAATGAAGAAGATGTTGATGAACTTATTTTACCACACAATGATGCACTAATAATATCTTTAAAGGTTTTAGACTTTAATATTAAGTGGGTGTTGTTTGATCTAGGTAGTTCAGCCAATATTATTCAATTGAGAGTCCTAGAGAAAGCAATGTTGACCGGTAACATAGTTTCGGTGACAAAGCTTTTGGCTGGGTTCAACATAACAAGTGTGATTATCCGATGAGAGATTGTATTGCCAATGTATGTCCAAGGCGTGATGAAATAAACATTATTTTAAGTTATGGATGGTGATATAGGATACAACGTGATTCTCTGTAGACCATGGATCCACGATATGAAGGTTGTGCCATCAACTTATCATCAGTTTCTAAAGTTCCAAACACGGATTGGAATTAAGCATATTTGAAGCGATCAACCCACTGTGAGGGAAATAAATGTTGTTAATTTGTCTTGAAATAAGGAGAAAGGAATCAATAATTAGAAATTACAAGAACTGGTGTCAGCTTCTATTTCAATCTCGGAGTAAGTATCGAAAGAAGACAATAGTGAGGAGGTGACTCCATATATTTACTAGGTACCAGAAGAAACTGATGCAACAAAGTCAACCACAGAGGAGCTTAACCAAGTCACTTTGTTCACGAATTTCCCAGAAAGAAAAGGTTTACTTGGGAATAGGGTTGAGCCCCGAACTCAGGCTTGAAGTTATTAAATTTCTTAAGACGAACGCTGATTGTTTTGCATGATCTCACTTACACATGACAGGTATCCCACTTGAAGTGGCAGTTCACAAGCTAAGCTTGGACCCCAATTTTCCTCCCGTAAATCAGAAAAAATGGCCAATAACTGAGGACAAAAACAAGCATGTATAAGAGGAGGTAACTAGATTGCTTAATATAGGTTCAATACGTGAAGTTGAGTATTCTGATTTGTTAGATAATAGAGTAGTAGTACCAAAAAAGAATAAAAAACTCAACGTGTATTGATTTTAAGGATTTGAATAAGGCTTTCCCTAAAGATTCTTTCCCATTGCTGAACATCGATCAAATAATCGGTGTCACGACTAGCATGAGTTGATAAGTTTCCTTGATGCATATTCCGGGTATAATCAAATTAGAATTCACCTAGAGGATGAAGAGGAAACATCATTTATTACAAACTGTGGTACTTATTGTTATAATATGTTGCCTTTTGGGATAAAAAATGTTGGAGCAACCTATCAGAGGCTCGTTAGTATGATTTTTGAACGTCAAATTTGTCAACATTGGAAGTTTATATTGATGACATGCTGGTTAAGTCTCTTAGTGTAGGGGACCATTTGACTCGTCTTCACGAAATGTTTGACATCTAAGGAAGTTCAAGATGAAGCTTAACCCAGAGAAATATGCTTTTGGAGTTGGATCCGGGAAATTTCCTGGCTTCTTGGTTTCTCAAAGAGGAATTGAAGTAAATCCTGACAAGATCAAAGCCACAGGAGATATTTTTGATCAACTGAAAAGCATAAAAGAGGTGCAAAGGTTGACCGGAAAGTTGGCAGCTCTTAGCAGATTTACATCAAGATCTTCGAAAAAGTGTCATCGATTTATTTGTTATTAAAAAAGAAGAATGACGGCTTGTGGACACCGAAGTGCCAACAAGATTGAAGGATTTGAAGAAATACTTATCCAGTCTTCCTTCAATGTCTAAACCAAAGAATATGGAGTAGTTCTTAGTGTATTTGGATGTGTTAGAAGTTACGGTAAGTGGAGTCTAGTCCGGGAATAGGAAGGTACGAGATTCCCTATATATTATGTTAGTAAAATATTTTCAGGTGCGAAAACTCAATATTCGCACCTGGAAAAGTTGGCTCTAGCTCTCGTAGTTGCCTCTCGAAAGCTTAGATCCTACTTTTAATGTCACCTTATAGCTATTATGACGACACTTCATAAGCCTGAGTTACCGGGTCGATTGGCTAAATGGGTAATCGAAATTAGTGAATTCAATATTGCAAAACCACGGATTACGATTAAGTCACAAGTTTTGGCCGACTTTGTGGCTGATTCTGGTCCAGGGATGATGCCTTTAGCTGCAAATGAAGAAGTTTTGGTATCGGGTACTATATTCGGAGTTTGGAACTTGTTTACGGATGGTGCATCAAATGTGATAGGGTCCGATCTTGGGATATTATTCATTACTTGTCATGCCCCAAAACCCAGGGGCGCGACCGACGCTCGACCGGGTAGCCCCAGTCAAGCGGACCTGGGTGCCTTTCCTAACCCACGCCCCGTGATGTCTATACGCATTATTCAAGTAAAATAGCCGTTTATGATTAAACACATTCTTACTTTACGTGGTCTACAAGTTATAATGCCCAAATACAAAATACATAAGTACATAACCCACATTTCCTGTCTACGAAGACTCTAGGAATACAAAAGAGTTTTACAGTACTTGCTCGTAACAAGGCTCCGGCTATACCTTACACAAATACCAAAAATAAGACTCCGGGAAGAAAAGCGGCTGAGCCACGCAGAGCCCCGAGAGGAAAGGGGCTCACCAATACAGCTGACGGAAAGTGGAGGAGGTGCTACTGTCGGTGGACTGGAGTACCTGCTATAGAACCACCTACAATCATAACAAGAATGTAGCACCCCCGGCAAAAGGGACGTCAGCACATTTGAATTGTACTGGTATGTATGAACAAACTTTACCCCAAGTAAAATCAATCAATACACAGATAACAAACAGTAATAGAATCAACAATCAAATACACGTGAAGGAACAAACAAAGCCAACAAGTTTCAGAATCTCTCCTTTTTCCCTTTCAACATCATTTCATACTCAAGAGTTTCATACATTTTCATTTCAATAGTGAATATGATCACTTTTCCATCCTTATTACCTCGGCCACCCTTATCACCACAACCCACACCTTATAACTTCGTGTTGCGGCGCGCAGCCCGATCCCACCGAACATTCACATTAAACACAACAACAATAGTTCACAGTTCAATCACATGGCTTCAGGCCATCCCGAATATCATTTCACAACAAGAATAAAAATTTAGGTCACAACGATAATTGCCCACGACAAGCCACACATGATGTTACCACAGTTGTTTCAATTGCATCAATCACGACTTTATTACATCATTTATTTCACAGTCCTTACCACATAAACACATTCACACACACGCTTGGTTTGTTGCCATTTATTCACACCGTCATATCGGAACGTTAACCAACAATGTTCAAGGCAATTTAGTCACAAGAATTCATGAAATAGGCCATCTTGCCCTAACACCCGTGTAGCAAACAAATTCACAAATAGTCCACATAAGAAACGCATACCAATTACTCGTACACCAAACATGGTGACTTTACAAAGGTTAAAGTTAGCCATACATACCTGGAGTCGAGTTTCCCTTTTTAACTTCTACTTTCAATTCACCAAACAGCTTAGTACCGTCAATCTAGTTCACAAGTTATCACATATATCTTAGAATTGAAGTTCACAAATACAATCCGAACTTATTTAGGTGATCAACCGCTCTTTTCGCAAATCTTTACTCCTACCTTATTCCTCTTACTAAATTTTAGATATTAAAGAACATGCATGTATGGTTCAACTTATATTCTAAAGAATCAATTCATGAGAACCCCCTTTTTGTCTAAATTTGAAAACAAATGAAAAAGGGTTGGGGATTTTACCTGCAAGAACGAAGAAGAAGATAGTTACTCGAAATGTTCAAGCCTGGGTGACTTTGAAAATCAAATTAATAGAGATAAGACTTTCTCTCTCAAGAATCCTCCCGTCCCTCTTTCTCTTTTGTTCAGAAAATGGGTTAAAATTAAGGGTTGGGGTGTTTTATTGAAGAAGGGGTCGGGTTGAAAAATTAGAAAAATTGGAGCCCCAAGTCAGGTTTGCGATCGCATTTGTGATCGCAAAGCGGAAATGCGGCCCGCAGAATGGACCACAAAAGTGCTCCAAAAATCTGGTCATTCTGTCTGGGTTTGCGGCAGAAATGCGGTCCGCATACCCATTCTGCAGTCGCATAATGCACCGCAGAACTGCCCTTTACAAAATTCCAAGATAATTATGCGACGACTATGCGGTCCGCATATCAGTTATGCGATCGCATAATGGACCGCATTTTTTACCTCAAATTTGACTAACACACTGACTCACTTTGCGGTAGAAATGCGGTACGCATACCTGATTTGCTACCGCATTCTGGACCGCATAATAGCACTTTTCTGGAAAACTTTGACTCTTGATTTTTAAATGCCTAGATCAGTACAAAGGGTCTGAACCGCGGCGAGCTAATTCTACACATTCCTAACACATATTCATAATTTGGCACTACAAGTTCTAAGTTTTGAGCACAAGTTTTCACGGGGCCTTACATTACTCATTCGGGACAAATCCTAAGGAAGGCCAATCGAATTGTTCCTTTAACAGACAATGAAGCCGAGTATGAGGCTATGGTTGCGGGACTCGAGTTAGCTCGAGGACTAGGCTCAGAGGTGATTGAAGTAAAGTGTGCTTCTTAGCTGGTGGTTAATCAAATATATGATATTTTGATTCTAATGAAGAGCGTATGCTGCAGTACTTAAGCAATGCCCAAATTTTACTTTCTCGGTTCAGGGAGTGGTCGGTGATTCATACTCCAAGAGAGGAGAACATGGAGGCTGGTGCGTTAGCTAACTTGGGTTCTTCAACAGAGATGAAAGGCGTTAGTTCTGGTGCAGTTGTTATATTCAGTCCTACATATAGATGGTTATTGCGATGTCAATTCAACAAATTTCGTTTGGGATTGAAGAAAAGAATTTATAGAATACCTAAGGCATCGCAAATTGCCTGTTGATTCCAAAGCCTCCCAGACACTTAGAACAAAAGCTGCCGACATTGTCTTGTTGATGAATAATTATATCGGAGATCTTTTCAAGTTCCATTGGATTGATGCTTAGGGCTAGCGGAAGCTGATTATGTAAACAGGGAAGTTGATGCAGGAGTTTATAACATTCATCCGGAGCAGATTCATTGGTGATCAAGTTAATGAGATTCGATTACTATGGGCCTCGAATAAAGCAAAATACAGAGATATTTGTGCAAAAATGTGCTAATGCAAATGTTATTCTTGTTGGTACACCAACCCACTGAATTTTTACATTCAATTGTGTCGCCATGGCCGTTTATGAAATGGGGGAGCTAAAATTTCTTTTGGTTTTGACTGATTATTTTACTAAATGGGTTGAAACATATTTTTTCAAGAAGGTTGGAGAACGAGAGGTGATACATTTAATTTGGGATCACATTATTTGTCGATTTAGAGTGCAAAAAAAGATTGCCTGTGACAATAGGCCACAATTCATAGGCTTCAAAGTTACAAAATTCTTAGAGGGATTAAAGATTAAAAGATCATGTCGTCTAAATATCCAAGAGCTAATGGTTAGGCAGAGTAAAAAAAATAAGGTGATAATTCAAAACCTCAAAAAGAAGTTAGAGGATTCAAAAGGCAAGTGGCCTAAGAAATTACCGGGAGTTCTATGGGCGTATTGAACCACATCAAAATCAAGCACCAGCGAAATGACTTTTTCCCTTGTATATGGTGTAGAAGCTCTGATTCTGGTGGAGGCAGGTGAACAAACTATGAGGTTCTCCCACGCAAACGAGTAGAAAAATGATGAAGCAATATTAATTAAGCTGGATTTACTTGAAGAACATTGGTATTTGGATTATGTCAGGATAGTGGCACAGAAGTAGTGAATGGAAAGCTACTATAATCGTAAGTCAAATCTTCGTTATTATAAAGTTAGAGACTTAGTCTTACAAAAAGTTACTCATAGTACTCGGGAAGTCAACGCCGAAAAGTTGGGACTAAATTGGGAAGGGCCTTACATGATTTCTGCTTTAATCGATAAAGGCTCATATCAACTAAAAATTCAAGATGGAGTTAAATTACCAAGCAACTGGAACATGACTCGTCTTAAAAGGTACTACTGTTAAATATCGCTGATTATACTAGAAGTACCCGCTGTAATCTTTTTTTTTTCTTCGTCCAGTTTTTTTCCCAAATGAGTTTTCCTGGCAAGGGTTTTAATAAGGCAGCAACGTAAAGCGTACTCCAAATGGGAATTAGTGATAGCAACAGGAAATCCAGTATTTGAATTCTCATACTTTGCATCCAAACACTCGGAGGAAAGCTACTCCTATAAGAACACTTAATGTGTCAATGCTAGCCTTAAAAGACAAATGTACTATCCAAAAACAGAGTAATACCGGGGACTTCTGAAACCCAAAAATATATTCTGAACTTAAAGTTCGGTTGTTGCGAAAGTTTTTGTGTCAGGACCGAGGACTGTATATCTAGCCCCGTAGAAATCAGAAGTACAAATTCGCCATATGTATTGTCAATTTTATTTACTTAGCAAATGTACAAATTTTCTTACTTATATAAATGTACTTTTAAAAATAGAAGGAATAAATGAAAGTTGTTTTGTTTTTATCTCTTATTTCTTGTCTAATAGATATGGTTTTTCTTTTACTTGAATGTTGCTTAACCTACAAATGCAGATGCCGGAATGATTAGGAGATGTCCTCTTCAAGATCACCGTAAACATAACGGCCCTCTCTTATGAAACCTTTCTAATTAAAGGATAAAAAATGAAAGTATGAATATCAGGTAGTAAAGTTAATCGGATGTGAAAATTCGCGGACTTTATCAATGGAAAAGCATAGATCAAAAAGATATCTTTTGCTAACTAAAAACCCTGAGAGAATAGGTAGGATAAATATCTTTTTTGAAAATTCTGGGCCCAAAAGCGAGACCAGAATAGTTGCAAAAATTATAGTTACAAATGTTGAAAAAGAAGGACTTTCAGTCTGCTTTATTAGTAAAGGTTGAGAGTTGAAAAACTTCTTTTGCATCTTTTGGGCTTGAAGCTTGCTCATCTTTAGGCTCATTTCTTTCTTGATCTTGGAATCTGGTTTGGAGTTTTTTGATCTTCAACTGCAATCGCTCATTATCGTCCTTTTTTGTAGGCCCCCAAAAGGTCAATGTTCGTCTTAACATGTTCATAGTTTTGTTCCATGACCTTTCAGAACCCTTCCTCCATTTTTTCCCTCTTCTTTTCGGTCGTAGTAGCTTCTTTGATCTTGGAATGTAAGTTAGCTTCCATGTTTCTGATTCTTTCCATGGAAGCAGACTCACACTTGACTTCCTAATTTACGGCATCCTGCGGCTATGCCCACTTAACCTTCAACTCAGCAAGATTAGCATGTAGCTGAGTGGCTTCTTGTATATGAGCCATCTTTTCTTGCTCTGTTTGCTCCAGTCGGGTTTCGAGTTCGCCTATTTTAGCATGTTTGGCCTCTAGAACCGAAAAGTGCTCAACAAGTTGATCCCGCTCAGACTTAAGTGCTTCTTTGTCCAATATCGTCTTTTGTAAACCCTCGGAGAAAGAAGGTTAGCCTGTAAGTTTAATTTTGAAATTATCAGATATGGTGTGCAATAAGTGTAAGGAAGAAGAGAGGAAGAGGAATGGCACCTGAGCAGAAAGATGCATGTTGTTGTTGATTAAGCATTCAGCAGAGAGAGCATCCACTTTCCTCCAATCCTTATTTAAAGCCAGAGGCTTCAAGTAATCCCCAACCAGTTTGGAGAATAAGTGGCATTCATCCAAAACTGTAAAATCTAACATTACGTTTACCTTTAGGGTTTCGTATGGAAGCCGGAAAGACATTTTCTACGATTGAGACTGGTGGCAGGATAGGAGCTGGTGGTAGAGCAGAAGTTGATGTAGCACCTAAAGTAGAGCCTTTCTGACTATTATGGATAATCAGAGCTCGAAAGCGAGAATCGGCCATTTCAACCAATTCATACTCTCAAAAGAATCCCTCTAAATCCTCTGATGGAATTACTGGGTTTTTCTTCTTTTTCTTCTCTGAAGAGAAACCGTTTCCATATCGTCCTCGAGTTCTTCTTCATCAAGGACCACTATGTTAGGTCCTTCCTGGATCTCCTCTATGACCAGTGACTTTTATCTTTAGCCCCAGTCTTAGAGGGATGCTTCCTCTTTGGTTTCTTTCACTTGGGCTGGGGACTAGACAATGATGCACCTTTGCCGAAAGCAAGAACTACATCACGAGCTCTTTTTCATTCAAGGACCTATTGAAGCCGCTGTTTAACTACCTTCCGATCAAGTGACACCTCAACAGTCGAGCAAACAAATGAGCCCTTTGGAAGGCCTGAGGTAGTAACATTAGAGGTTACCAATACATTACGATATGGAGGCATATGCCAATAAGGGAAAGATGAAGCTTTTCTCACCATGATCTTTGCCCTTCCAGTTCTTCTTTATTAAAATTATCTTCCACAAGCAGAGATCCGGTGTGGAAGTATCCAAAAACTTTTGAAAACATTGGATTAGGTCCTCTACTTTTGGGGGAACCTAGAGGGAGGCTAAAAAAGGAGGAAGGAAAGTTAAGGGGAGAGAGAATACACTTTCAATATAACACAGGAAGAGATACTTTAGAAAACATACGATTGTAGTTCCAAACTCAGGGATAAGGGATGCTTATGTCGGTAAAATATCTCGGGGAGCGAAAATAACAAATTTCTCCATCCACCCTTGGCCATTATCATCATCCACACTGGTGATGATGGTGTTGTGACCACGTTTGCTGAGTTTGATCATGCCTCCTTGAAAATTCTTTGGAGCATAAAGGAGGATTAAATATGCAAGGATGAGGTTTTCGTGTGTCCGGGAGCACAGGTACTAGAGGCAAGTTACTATATGCTATATCGCCGGACCTGCTTGAGCCAAATAAACTTGGTAGCTTCAACAAAGTTCCGGATTAATTGGGTCTGTTTCTTTGACAAGTCTGAGTGTAACCTCTTTCACGATGGCGATAATCACCAACTGCTTTGTTTCTGTCGTTGTCTGGGTCAGAGGATTATTTTTTGACTTGGAGATCCTTTTTGAAAGACCATTAAAAAGGGATAATTGTATTTGTAGTGGGAGGTCCAGCATCAGGTTTCTTGGGCTTGTTTTTCTTGGATGGCTTGGCACCGATGCAAGTTCCGGCGCCGATGGATGAAAGCAGGTATGAAGTCAAAATAAGGTTATTGTTGCTCCCAAACGCACACGCAAGTATACGTGATCGACAAGTAATATAATGATAAGTTGAGTGTCGAACCCACAGAGACTTGTGTAAACTACTCACGGAATTACTAAAATTGCTATTCAGTCCAGCTAAAATCAAAGTCCAATAATATGATTGTATTATACTATGATTCTAAGTAATAACTAAATTATCAAGTAACGAATTGATTGTTGTGTATTCAGTAGAGATAAGTATTCCAGGGTTGTGATCTATTCACCATTCGTATTATGTTCTAATTAACTCTCCCTTTCATATAATTCACTCATGGTTGCTAATTAATCGATAGATGCTCTCATAGCCTTCTCCCGAAGTACTACTCACCTATTCTCAATAGATCAACGCCTATATTCCTATGAAATCAATCTATTAAGAACACATTAGGATTACGATATTTAATTAAGCACGGTGACTAGGTATATTCCTATCCTAACCACAAATCCGCTCCCCTAAGGGTTAAGATCATGCTCTCTTCAATTCTTCTCTAATCTAAACATGGCTTTCCTAATCATAGCATAGATAGTAAATAGAACCTAACTGTTGGCCATACAATTAAGCAAGTAAACACAGAATTGAAGAAACAACTATATATTGGTGAATTATAATCAAGGTCAAGCTAATATCAAACAACAATATTCATGGCTAAATCACAACCCCAGAACAATGGGTGTTTAGCCACTCATACTAGTGTTCATCACAATAAGGTTCAATTTCATCACAATTAGCAAAAACAAAGGGAAGAAAGAAGAACTTGATGATCAAAATCTCTGCCTTGCCTCTTGCCTCTCTATTCCTTCACTAGACTATAAAAACCTTGATAAGTAATCCTTGGCGAGCTTGACTTTATATAGGTTAAGTAGGGTTTCCTCCAGATTTCCAATTATACCCCTGACAAACACTTTCCGGAATTTGGACTAGCGCGGTCGCGCATATGGGCGCGCATCTGACCGCGCTAGTTGGCATACGTTCTATTTAGGGCGCGCTAAAATTAGCGCGGGCGCGCACCTGGGCGCGCTAGCCCAGATCCTTACTTCCTTGATTTTTTTTCTTGTCTTTTTGCGTACTCAGCTCCGAGGGGTTGTTTTTGCTCTAAAGTAGTTCCAATCACCTCTTTAAGGCATCACATAGGCTCCTCATCCTGCAATGTATACAATTCACAATTAGAGCCCATTTTTAATCGATTAACCACATTATGACATCGGAATATAACGAAGCGGGAGCATAAACAATCGCCAAATTACCTAGATTTAGCCTCTTATCAACACCCCACACTTAATTCGTTGCTAGTCCTCGAGCAATCACCCTATACTTTCTAGAGGTTCCTTCACTCAACCATATCCCCTAACGCATTACACCCAGAACAAATTTACATACATTACGCCTAGCAGTGAACAATCCTAGCCTCATAAGTCGACTCTCAAGTGCCATGCAATATTCATACTTCCTCAAAGTACTCTACAGAGAAGTCAAGACTTGCCTTTCCTTCACGAATCACATGCCCTCACAATCACAGTAAGGAGAATAACATCAATCCGCACATTTGAGTCTCATGCTCACATATATCAAAGGAAATCGCTCACCCTCACAAAAGAAGTCACATGCATGCAATTGGTATCATAAGCTTGCCCTTAATGTAAATCTCTACTAATGTAGGCTCACTCGATTTAAAATCAATTAGGACTTTTTTATGGTTGTAATGTGGGCTAAGGGACGTGTAGGATATATTTAGGAATAGTGGTTCACCCTCCTAAGCACTTTAACACATCACATAATCACTTTGAGCGCAAATTCTTCAATCCCAACTTCAATTTCACAACTAAAATCACTCCCAACAATGTTCCCTCTTTCTTTAAGCACCACTTTAATTTATACCCCACTAGCAAGAACAAGCCAACAATTTATTCACCTATATTTTCTTTCTCTTTTTTTTTTTTGAATTTTCGCTAGTGGTGTATTATTCTACAAAACAAGTGCACCTTTCTCCCTTTTATTGGTTCCACTCAAAAGCCACCCCACACTTAGTTCCTTCTTACTTCTTTTAGCGCTCATCTCACAATTAAAGTGCTTTAAGAGGTAAAAGGATCAAAACAATGTCAATTAAGAACAAAAAGGGTATAGGCTTGTAATGTGGGTACCAAATAAAAGTCTATAGGCTCAAAAGGGTTGACTAAGGATAAATTTTATTTGTGGTAAGCAATTAAGCTCAAAAAATCAAAGAAAGCCTAAAATCATTTTTCAAACCGAGCATCACCTAAAATTTCGCTTCAACTCACATACCGGGCAAGTTCTAGACACAAGTACAAAGCGTGGACTACACAAAAACCTCACCACACATGGCATATGATTCATTCCAGATCAGCTCATCAAGACGCTCCATTACGAGCATTCAATTCAGTAACAAACACGATTAAGGCACTTTAGTGAGATTCAACAAATAAGACTAAGCGTTACACGCTAGGGTCTATTGTGTTCAGGTGTGTCAACGCTATGGGTTCTGTCTTGATTTTCTAGCTCGTAGCCCATTAACCTACTATACAAATCAAAAAGAAAACAAAATAAAAAAAACTACCTATACCCGGTTCAAGTTAAAACCCTTGGAAAAGAACCGTGCCCCAAAGAAAAACCAAGGGGGAGTTGCTACACTACCTAAAAAAAAAAATCTTTTTGGTGTTTTCTCTAGACTAACTTCCCTCAAGAAAATTGTTTAAAAGATCCGTCATCAGGAAGAGTCTACATATTTTTCCAAATTATTTTTTTCGACTTAGTCCCTCAAGAACCCCGCCGAAAGGGATCCGCCGTCGGGACGAGCCACTTATTTGCTCTAAACTAATGATTCCTACTTAACACCAAAACTATCAAAGTCGAATAAAACACAACAAAAACAACATTCAAATGATACAACTACATACATACAATGAAGTACCCCCACTCCACACTTAAAAATAAAGACATGTCCCCATGGCTTAAAATGTGAAAGAGTAGTGAGGTGAAGGAACTTCCCTGAAGTGTCACTCCTGGTCGGAGACAGTGTCTGGGTTGACGTGGCACGCACGGCCCAAAGCTCGCAGCCAGCCCATGAATTTCTTTTCCGACTTCACTTGTCGGTCAGCTACCGCGTCTATTCGGGTGCCCAAATCAGTCATGGATGCTCGCAAACCAGCCATCTGCTCCAAAGCAGTGAAACGGGATACCCGGGCAACTTCTGAAGATGGCGCAGTCCCAGATGGTCCTGCAGCTGCTACACCTTGCTCCTGAGCATGTGGTGCTGCCTCCACGTTCTCCTCAGCATCCTCCTCATCATCAGAATCATCAGAACTACTACTCGCTGCCGCCTCTACTACTTCCGGCTCCTTGCCCGTGGTCACCTTATCAGCACGGAACTTGCCCTCCTTTCTTACCAACCCATCCACAGCTAGATTTACGGGTACCCGAGCATCCCTGCATAGTTGAGTCACTAGAGAGGGGAAAAAGAACCCATACCGTTTAACTTGACTTCGGACGAATATCTCGTCATGCATCACTTTGGCCACATCGAAGTCGTAACCATTTACAAAGCACCAAATCAAGGGAGCTCGGGGCCCATTTACCTTTGTAGTATTGTGAGACGGAATCAAGCGGTTGTTTATGAGGTGCAACCAGCACTTACCTTCAAAGGTGAGTACTGAGGAGTGGAATTTCTCCCCATAGTCTATCCAGACCACTTCTTTCCCGGGCACACAAATTGTCTCAAAAAATCGCGCCCATTTTCCGTCGTTCATTGGGTGGCGGCCGTACTCATAAAAGTAATTACCAGTATCTGGAGGTGGAGGCAGCTGGTAGGCCGTCCGTATTGCCTCAACAGAAGCATTCACCGCCCGTCGGTGCACCGTGACTACTCCATTAACATGCTCCGGTACATTGGCATAGAACTCCCGCACAATCATTACATTACCCTCACCGGGCTCATTGATGAAGGTTTGCAACTCTCGCCTCACCAACTCATTGTACATGTATGGGCAGTGGTGCTGGAGCCAGCCGACGTGAATACCCCTCTCCGGAATTGGCTTTCTACGAGCCTTTTCCGTAAAGCGGTCCTGAGCCTTGGCCGAAACAAATTTTGTAGCATCAAAGGAACATGCAGGTGCAGCCCCTCTTGACCTAGCCGAACCAGCCTGGCTGTTCGATGAGGCCTCTGTGGCTTGTCGTTTCCGTCGTGGAGCCATGATACCTGCAAAACGAAAACACATTAGCACAGCCCAACTAAAATTTATGACGCAATGCGGTTACTCAGACTTCACACGCATAGGCGGTCACAAACTACATAATCACGTTCATTCGGGCCTTTCCACGAATACCTTGTGGACATTAGGCCTTCACAACCCCTTTTAAGTTTTTTAGAACAATAATCCACCACATACTTTCACCAAAATCACAAATCAAGTGGCATTCCACCCCACACTTATCACCCACCAACACCACAACTTATTGCACCAAATTCTCTACACAAAATCTAGGTACAACTACTACAACTAAAGTATTTGAATATAAATAAAATCTGAAAAAATAAAAATACAAAAAGAGAAGAAAAAGAGAAGAAAAAGAAACTAGAGTTCATACCTGTGATGGACGATGGTGGTGAGGGGAGAAGGAGAATGGGGAGCCTGGGATGGGGAAAGAGTCGTGAGATTGGGGAAGGGATTGGAGTTGGGGTTTTGTTTTTGTTGGAATGGGGAGAGGAGAGAAGGGCTGGGGTTTTGTTTTAACGGGAGAATTAGAAAAGGGGGGGGGGGAATTAAAACCTAAACAAAATAAAATAAGGAAATAAAAAGAAAAACTTAAACTACTAAAAAAAAACGGGCGACAATTTGACGGACTAGCGCGGTCGCGCTAGTTTTAGCGCGGCCAAGTCAGAATCATGGAGAAATTCGCGCGCCCAAATGCGCGCTCACATGCGCGACCGTGCTAATAGCGCGTTCAGAAGCGCGCCCAGGTGCGCGGCCCAGGCAGAACCTGTGCAAATTAGCGCGCCCAGATGCGCGGCCAATAGCGGGCGCGCACCTCGGCGGAATTTTTCCTCAATTTTTCACCTGTCCTTACCTCGTTTGATGGCCTTAGCACTTGCCCATTGTCACCTGCATTGGTTAGCACTTCCTAAAACACAAAATTAACAACTACTACTATCGTTGGGTTGCCTCTTAACCAGCACCTTATTTAACGTCGTGGCATGACGTTTACAACAATTCAATGGGTTGCCTCCCATCCAGCGCCTGATTTAACGTCGCGTCACGACGCAGAGTCTCGCTTACTCACCAGCGAGTACAACCTTGGTCTTTTCACGATTAATGATTCCTCCCCAATAATGCTTGACTCTATGACCATTCACCAAGAATTTCCTCTCACTATTTAAAGCTCGCAGCTCGATTGCACCATAAGGAGTGACTCTCACCACCTCAAAAGGACCTGACCATCTCGACTTTAGCTTCCCAGGGAACAGCCGTAGTCTAGAATTGAATAACAATACCTGTTGGCCTGGCTCAAAGTGACGTGTCTTGATATGCTTGTCATGCCATCGTTTTGTCTTTTCTTTATATAGCTTGAAAATAAGAGTGCAGCCTGAACTCGTCTAACTCATTCAACTGCATAAGTCTTTTCTCACCTGCGGTTTCAAGGTCCATGTTCAGCTTCTTAACGGCCCAGTATGCTTTGTGTTCAAGCTCAACGGGCAAGTGGCAGGCCTTCCCATAAACCAGCTTGTAAGGGGACGCTCCAATTGGCATTTTATATGCAGTCCTATACGCCCATAAGGCATCATCCAACTTTGCAGCCCAATCCTTCCTATTCACACTCACCGTCTTTTCTAATATTTGCTTAATTTCTCTGTTTGACACCTCAGCTTGCCCACTTGTCTGCGGATGATATGCTGTAGCAACTCTGTGGCGAACTCCATATTTAGCAAGAAGGTTATTCAACAATTGATTGCAAAAATGAGTCCCTTCATCACTGATTAAGGCCCGTGGCGTCCCGGATCTCGAGAATATGTTCTTTTTCACAAAAGCAGCTACCACCATGGCATCATTTGTTGGCAAGGCAATTGCCTCCACCCATTTTTACACGTAGTCAACGGCTAGCAAAATGTATTTGTTTCCACTGGACGGTGGAAATGGCCCCATAAAATCTATTCCCCACACATCAAAAAGCTCAACTTCTAGAATATTATTTAAGGGCATCTCATGCTTCCTTGTGATTGTTCCCGTCCTCTGACATTGGTCACACTTCTTAACGAATGCATGGGCATCCTTGAATAAGGTTGGCCAAAAGAGACCGGATTGTAACACCTTTGCAGCTGTTCTATCTCCTCCATGATGGCCCCCATAAGGTGATGCTTGACAATCATACAACACTAATTCCACCTCTTTTTCAGGAATGCATCTCCTCATAACTGATCAGCACATTGCTTGAACAAGTAGGGCTCATCCCAGTAATAGAAGTTCACATCAAGTAAGAACCGCTTTCTAGCTTCAGATTGGATTTCTGGAGGGAGTATTCCACTTACAAGATAATTCACATGGTCTGCATACCCTGGGGGAGGGTCTTGGGTTATAGCAAAAAGTTGCTCATCAGGAAACACTTCTTTAATTTGGCCACCCTCCTCCACGTGATCGTGATTTTCCAACCTTGATAGATGGTCAGCTACTTGGTTCTCTGTCCCCTTTCGATCTCGTATTTCTACATCAAATTCCTGCAGCAACAAAACCCAGCGCATCAAACGAGCTTTGGATTCCTTTTTTGTAAACAAATACCTGATTGCTGCATGATCCGTATGGACTATGACTTTAGTTCCCACCATGTATGCCCGGAATTTCTCAAAGTCCCCCGGCAACGGCGCCAAAAACTTGTTGCTCCCAAATGCACATGCAAGTAGACGTGGTCGACAAGTAATATAATGATAAGTTGAGTGTCGAACCCACAGAGACTTATGTAAACTACTCACGAAATTACTAAAATTGCTATTCAGTCCAGCTAAAATCAAAGTCCAATAATATGATTGTATTATACTACGATTCTAAGTAATAACTAAATTATCAAGTAACGAATTGATTGTTGTGTATTCAGTAGAGATAAGTATTCCAGGGTTGTGATCTATTCACCATTCGTATTGTGTTCTAATTAACTCTCCCTTTCATATAATTCACTCATGGTTGCTAATTAATCGATAGATGCTCTCATAGCCTTCTCCCGAAGTACTACTCACCTATTCTCAATAGATTAACGCCTATATTCATATGAAATCAATCTATTAAGAATGCATTAAGATTACGATATTTAATTAAGCACGGTGACTAGGTATATTCCTATCCTAACCACAAATCCGCTCCCTCTAAGGGTTAAGATCATGCTCTCTTCAATTCTTCTCTAATCTAAACATGGCTTTCCCAAGCATAGCATAAATAGTAAATAGAACCTAACTGTTGTCCAGACAATTAAGCAATTAAACACAGAATTAAAGAAACAACCATATTTTGGTGAATTATAATCAAGGTCAAGATAATATCAAACAACAATATTCATGGCTAAATCACAACCCCAGAACAATGGGTGTTTAGCCACTCATACTAGTGTTCATCACAATAAGGTTCAATTTCATCACAATTAGCAAAAACCAAGGGAAGAAAAGAAGAACTTGATGATCAAAATCTCTGCCTTGCCTCTTGCCTCTTTATTCCTTCACTAGACTATGAAAACCTTGATAAATAATCCTTGGGCGAGCTTGACTTTATATAGGTTAAGTAGGGTTTCCTCCAAATTTTCAATTATACCCTGACAAACGCTTTCCGGAATTTGGACTAGCGCGGTCGCGCATATGGGCGCGCATCTGACCGCGCTAGTTGGCATACGTTCTGTTTAGGGCGCGCTAAAATTAGCGTGGGCGCGCACCTGGGCGTGCTAGCCCAGATCCTTACTTCCTTGATTTTTTTTTCTTGTCTTCGTGCGTACTCAGCTCCGAGGGGTTGTTTTTGCTCTAAAGTAGTTCCAATCACCTCTTTAAGGCATCACATAGGCTCCTCATCCTGCAATGTATACAATTCACAATTAGAGCCCATTTTTAATCAATTAACCACATTATGACATCAGAATATAACTAAGCGGGAGCATAAACAATCGCCAAATTACCTAGATTTAGCCTCTTATCAGTTATGTTGTTTAAAGGCAGAAGATGAGTTGCCGGGGGAAGAAATAGTAGAATATATGGTGATTAGGGAAGTGTCATATTTGAATTGGAAGATTTTGCTGAGTAAAGGAATTTTCAATGAATTTCTAAGAAGGCTCGATGAATAAGTGTGTAAAAGTGAAAGATGAAATTGGAGGAAAGGGTAGAAGTTTATAGTTGTTTTAGTATAAAGCCACCATTATCTAGGTATTTGGAAAAACTATTTGTCAAAAATCATGGGCCAACACGTGTTCGGCTCATTAAATGCAAAGAGATGTGCATTCTTTCAAGTGTCAGAAACCGTTCAAGAACTTTCCGGTCAAGAAAAGAGAAGGTCTTATCTACTTCCCGGTCACATCAAGCTGAGTTACCGAAAAGTAGGAGGACTATCTCCACTGGGTAAAATTACAGATTACAGGTAACGTTTCTCGAGTAGATACGTGGCAGTGGGATGTAGGAGACGAGTCACCTATGGTTGATACTGGATACAGTCAGGTGACTGGTATTGCATAAGTTTCGAAGGCATCAAGGTCGAGAAAGAGAATTTTAAAATAAGGTACCGGTTGAAGAAGGTAGCATTAAAGGAGCACTCGTTACGAAAAATTATAGTATTTATTCTCAAATATTATGCAGCCATCAAGAGGGGGTTTTATTATCTTTAAGAAGAACATGATTTGAGGATCTTGTCTTCTGAAATTTAACTATAAATAGCAGTATTTGTACTCATTGAAGAGACACGAAATATTTATATTACAAAAGGTTGATATCCTTTTGTCATTCTGAAAAAAGCTTTATAAAATTATTATTAAGATTTTCCAATTGTTCTTAGTTCCAGTAAGATCAATTTGTAGCTCAGGATTGTTCTTTCTTTTATTATCTTTATTTTGTTTCCTTTATTCTTAGTTATCTTGTTAATGGGATCAACTTAATCAATATGTATATAAACCACGTTACAAATTCAACTATACTTTATTTGAGGGTAAACATATAGCAACAAGACAAAGTGTAGCCCCAATAATTCCGTTTATACATGAGATGTGTGCATTTTCACATTATCACAATTAGGGGTGTACAAAGGAAACCGACAAATCGCATCAACCCGATAATCCGAGTCAAACCGCGAAAAATAACCCGATTATGGTTTGGTTTGATTTGGTTTGGTGTTGGAAAAAAAAACCCGACTATAATTGGTTTGGTTTGGTTTTAACTAAGGAAAGTCAAACCAAAACCAAACCAACCCGACATTACATATACAGAAGTTTTAGATATATTTAATATATAAATATACTTATTGTGATGTAATATATAAATATTTTGTTAAAATTTTCATAATCTTTTAAGGTATTATTTCAAGGTTGGACTTAGAACTTTTGAATGTTCCAATAAGTTTTATAGCCATTAACATTAGTAAATTAAATAATGCTAACAAAAGCTCAAACCAAAATCATATCAATACTAATGCTAACAAAAGACATTCAATACTACGAACGGGAATGTATCGGAATATCTATTTTTTGTTTTGCAATAATTTAGATAAAAATGCATAACCTATTTTTATTTTTTCTTTAGCGTTTAGTCATGTAATTAATACTCCCTTATTAGTCTAATTATTTTAGCATGACTTAGTACTTTTAGATTATGTTTATTTTTATTATGGCTTTTTAATTAGCAATATTTATATTACATAATTTTGTTGTCTTTATTGTTGAATATTTTAGGATAATGCCATGACACATCTCATATTTTGTATTTTTATATAGTTGTATTTTACTAGGATTAAAGAAATATTTTGAGCACAATTTTATATGTTTTGTTCTACGAAGATTACCGGGAAAAAAAAAACCCGAATAAGCCGAAAACCCGAGTAAACCTGAGAGCGAAAAATCCGAATTTTATTGGTTTGGTTTGGTCTTTAGATTTAATAACCCGACACAATTGATTTGGTTTGGTAATTATAAAATCCGAACTAACCCGACCTATGTACACGCCTAATCACATTCATTACCATCTCTTATTACTCCCCACTATCATCAAGATATACAAAGTAACATTCTTTACTTAAAAGTTTATCTTAGTATGATTTAAAGAGGGAATTGCTATATGTTCAGTAGTCAATAGTCATCATAATTTACACCAAAAGTTGGGGTATAGAAGGTAGATTAGATTAGACAATTATAAATAGTGAAATTGACCTTCCGCGAAATTATAGACTGTCTTGCATGGCCCACGTGAAGAGCAAATTTTACATGCCAAAAAAAATGTGTATAGTCAATCCAAATAGTTTATAATATAGGTGTATTTTTTATTTTTTTCCCTTCTTTTGAATCAGTCGTCCCTAGAGGAATAATTAAATGATTGAAATATACGTATACAGTTTGGAGATTGCGGATTTACATCAGGTCGCAACACTTAATGTAAACTCTTATGTTCCGATCTTGGTAGATGGATTTATCATTGTGTTTGTCGTAAAAGATCGTTTCATTGAATTACTCAAAATGAAGGCAAAATGACCCAAACACTACTGTAATCTGACAAGGAAAAATCAACAATAGGTTATACAGTGTCTGTTTATTTGTTCACATCCAATTCATCAAATATTTTTTCCCTTTTAAAGAAAATAGAAAATTTATCTACAACAAATTGATCTCGATCAGATTTTGCTTCATCATTTCTACACTTGCATTATACATATTCTTTCTTTAGGCGATACAAAAAACAAACATATTGGAAAGCATTTACCAGCCAACTTCAGACAATTAGGTTTGAAGTTAGCCTTGTTCATTTTCCAAGTTTAGATCTTTACACAGGAACTTTTCAAACTTTAGCCTTGAGGTATGAAGTTCTGAATTGGCAATTTAAACTACTATTCAAATAAGACTATTTGTAATTTCAAACCTGAAGGACCGAATTTTGAAGCTTCATACTCGCCTTCAACTTCAGTCTTGCATGTCTAAATTAGATTCTGAGAGATATTTAAATTAGAGTCGAATATTCTTAGGGGGTCATAGAAATGGTTATTTGGGCACTCCCCCCCCCCCCCCCCATCCCCTCCCCCTCAATCCGGTCTGTACAATCAGATTAAAGCCCATCAGTGCAATCTGATATCTTCTCTCCTTCAGATAATTCACTGTTCGTCTGGTTAATTGTGAAATAGTTAAGAGATTTAGTGGGGTGTGGATACGTAAACGTATGTTATAAATTGCAAGGAAAAATTCAAAGAATAAACAAAAAGACTCTTTCTTCGACATTTCTATAGTTTTTAGTTTATAGGCTATTTTGTTTTTCTTTTTCTTCCCATGGTGTGTTAATTAAAGTAAGAAATTTTACATGCTATAGCTAAAAAATGCACCCTATTTATTATGAACCAAAATATTTTAAAAATATTTTTATTATTTATAGCCACTTTTTATATTTTATAGCAAAGTACAAGTATATACAACTGATCCCTCAACTATTCCCTCAATCCTCTCTCTCTTCTCCCTCAACTCTCTCTCTATTTTCCTTCTCTCTTCGCCTACTATGCAGCCGGCCATCCTNCTTTTTCGGCAGAGCTCTACCCGAGCCCAACCAAACAGCCGCCTCTCTTTCTCTTCCATTCTCTCATCTCAATCATCAGATCCATCCGCCTCTCTCTCTTTCCTTCTCTCATTTACACCCTTAGATCCAGATTTAAAAATCACGAAGTCGCGATGCGTCCATTACCAGCGGCAAAAACAATAGAGGAGGAAGATCGGAGGCGTCACCAAATCTGGATCTAACGAAGATGCCGGAATTCATGGCTTATTATCCTTCTTTCTGTCTCACATCTGAGTGTATTTGTCTGATTGAATTTTGGTATATACAATGTGTATAGTTTATTCTCAGATCTGGCCGGACTTTTTTCTCTCCGCTTTTTGTTATAATACAATGTATACAGTGTTTTGCTTGGCCGAAAGACGCCATCTCCGTCGAACTTTCTTCTCTTCTTTGCTATTGAGTCATATACAACGATACAAATACATTGTATTCTGTATATATACACTCAAATTTGAGTGT
Organism: Nicotiana attenuata; assembly: GCF_001879085.1. Lineage (NCBI taxonomy): Eukaryota > Viridiplantae > Streptophyta > Magnoliopsida > Solanales > Solanaceae > Nicotiana > Nicotiana attenuata. The sequence continues at coordinate 34,877,976 of NC_031997.1, read as the reverse complement.
ATTCAGTATTTTTAAATGAAAGTACAATTTACTTTTTTGTATTTTTCCCTATATATATGTATTTTGAAGGTTATTTTTTGTGGTCAGTATCCTTATTTTTTTTTTTTTGCTTTTTTTGTTGTTTTGAATTACATTCAAAATTAAATACATTGTAAAAGTCAGCTGCTAAATGAATACAATAAATTGAATACACCGAATATCACTTTTTTATTGTTTTGAATACTGTCTACATTGAATACAATAAATTAAATACAATGTAAAATAGTTAAGAGTGGATATACCGAAATTGAATACCGTGTATACTACCGAA
>NC_031997.1:34752499-34877641 GCF_001879085.1 Nicotiana attenuata | reverse complement strand
TTTCTTTTATTCTAGTTCAATTGTAGTAGGTGGTTTAAAGTTGTACCTTTCAGCTTTCATAGAAGCAATTGTGTTAGGTACTTAGAGTGTTCAAGTTATAAGCTAACTTGAAGTTGTCGCAACAGTTAAGGTTGTGTGCTACAACGCGATTAGAGTTAATCCTTAGGTTTACAAAGAGTTTTTGTAAATGCTGTTTTGGCTCAGTGATATTAGTGGAAGTTTGGGAAAATCCTACTGAGTACTAGGTCGTGGTTTTTTCACCTTTTGAGCCAGGTGTTTTCCACGTAAAAAATCTCTGTGCTCTTTATTTTATGTACTTATTATTCCGCAAACAGTTTAGTTAGAACACCTAGAAGAACCAGGTTCTTCTAGAGCGAAAATTGGGTACCAAACAAATCACCCCCCCCTCTTGTGTGGTATTGACGTTTAGAACATCATTGTCCCCCAACTGGAGCTACTGGTGGCTCCTCTATCGCAGCTCGGGCAGGTGCTCTTGCTACACCACGTGCCCCTCCTCGGCCTCTTCCCCGGCCCCTGCCCGGCCTCTCGCGGCTCTAATAGAGGGCGCGGATGTCTGATTGTTGGATCCAGCGGTGCGTGTCCTCACCATATGTGAATGAATAGAAAGTCAAAGATTTAGCTTTTCAAAATCAACCAATTCGCACGATAAGGAATAAAAGAAGTGAAGTTTTCCTAATAGTTTCGTAGCCTCTCAAAGATAAGTACAGACATCTGCGTATCAATCCGCAAGACTCTACTAAACCTCCTTATGTCTCGTAACACCTATGAACCTACAACTTTGATACCAACTTGTCATGACCCCAACTTCCCTTCATAGGATATCGTCATAGCAACTAGTCTCTACAACTAGGTAAACTTAACAAATAATACTAACTAAACAAATATAAACTGATAAGTTACTGAAAACAACTGAATAATGGATAAAAACCTTCTAAAAGTAGAATCTGACAATACACACCCTAAAACCGGTGGAACTGAGTCATAAGCTCTACAGAATACAACTAGAGTACTACTACATCATTGTCCATACACAGCAAATGAGAATAAGGGTAGGTGACTACGAGGCTTGTGGTCGCTGAGCAGGCATACCTTAATGTCTCTGATAGGGCAGCTAGTAGGAAATCTCTAATGACCGGCACGAGCAGACGTACCTAGATTTGCACAAAAAAAATTGCAGAAACGTAGTATGAGTACACCACAACGGTACCCAGTAAGTATCAAGCCTAACCTTTGTAGAGTAGTGGTGAGGCCAGTTCAAGACACCTATTAAGATATAAATAAAAGTATGAAGTGTAATAAGGATATGTAATGGAAAGGGAAGAAACAACTAATACAGAACAAGATGGTAGCATGAACTAGTACAGAAAATCAACAATAAAAATAGCATAAACGAAGCAACTAAAGGGGCTATGTGAAATGTACGTACAATAACTGCTAGAACAAATAAGAGTGAAACAACAAGATATATTCCCACCAAAACACTTTGCAACATGAAATAACAACAAGAATCATAACGAGGTACCGCCTCGTATATAATGAAATCAAAACCGAGGTACCGCCTCGTATATAATGAAATCAAAATCGAGGTACCGCCTCGTATAATCATGAATAACAACTAAGGTGCCACCTCGTATTCACTTTTCTCAATTTTAATCACAATCTTTCCTTATACCGCCGCGTGAGACTTAAATTTGAAAATAGGTTTTGAAAATAGTTTTTTCGAAATAGCTACACGCACTTTAGTCCACCTTATGACGCCGTGTGGCTTGACGTAGTTCCCCTACAAGCAACGCGCACATAAGTCCCACCTTGTATTGGCCCATGCACATCAACCCCAAGCCTTATACCACTACATGCACGTCAATATCATATCACAATAATAATTCCCACTACAAGTTCTCATATATCACAACTTGGCAATAACAACAATATCAATATTTCCACAACAATAGCCCATGGCTCCACCACAATGTATACGAGAATATCAACAACAACAATAAATAAAAAATGCTCGATAAGATAGATGTTTCAACAATAACCGACATCGCCTCAACGTATTAATGACATTCACAACTTCAACACCAAATAACTCAACAATGAGAGAAATAATGTATAACCACAATATTAGATAAGACAAACTCACAATAAAAGAGATAATATCTAACAATGAGTCTCAAATAATGGAAATCAACAAGTAAATGGATAAGATGAACAATTTACTTCAAGTAACGAAAATCAATAAGAAAAGAGATAACACGAACAGTAACTTCAAACAATGATAATTAACAATGAAGAGGTAGCATGTAACAATAAAGGAGGCAACAAGTTCAACTAAAGCATGGGAGCAATTTAGCAAGTAGGATGTAGAACAAATACTAAGCATGCCAACTAAGGAATTTAAGGATAGTCTAATACAATTAGGGATAAATTTACTATGAGAATTTAGAACATAATATGGCATTTCAATTAAAGCATGCAAATAGTCTAAGTAATCTAAACCGGTCAAAGACTACGTACAACCTGTGTACCCACTTATCACCTTGCGTACAAAGATTTCACTTAGCACAATTAAATCAAACAACACCAATACTAAGGTAGTTTTCCCACATGAAGTTAGGCAAGACACTTACCTCAACTAGGCCAATTCGTCACTCAAAAATAGCTTTTCCCTTAAAATCCGCCTCCACCCGGCTCAAATCTAACCAAAATCGACTTAATATTAATTCTAGGGAATCAATGCAATAGATAAAGTTAAGATCTTTACATTTTTCCCAAAAGGTCAATAAACGTCAACCTAGGGCTCGTCCGGTCAAAATCTGGGTCCAATGGTAGATTCCCTCTACCCATGACCCCACGAGTTCATATTTGTGTTTAGTTTCAAAATCCGAGTCCAAATCGACTCTTAAAACTCAATTTCTTATTTTTCAAAAACTTGACAAAGTTTTACCAATTTTCACTTTGATTCACATGATTTTGATGCTAAAATCTAAGATATGATGATTGGATATGATTAGAAATATATTAGAATAACTTACCTAAGGTTTACAGGTGAAAACCCCCTCCCCAAATCGCCTCCTACCAAGTCTAAGGTTCAAAATGAGAAAATGAGTTCAAAATCTTGTTCCTCAGCTATTTGTCTAGTCGTAGATGTCGCAAATGCGACCTAGGGTTCGCAATATACGACCTGGGGTTCGCAATTGCAAACCTCGTAAATGTGAATCATCCCTTGCAAAAGGAAAGACATTCCATCTCTGCTGTTATCGCAAATGCGATGAAGAGTTCGCAATTGCGAATCTTGGACCTCCGTAAATGCGATCATAGAGATCACAAATGCAAACCAGCTCTCCTCCAGGTACCTATCGCAAATGCAAACACTAGGTTCGCAAATGTGAACACTGGGTTCGTAAATGCAACCCCAGCATACTTGGCCTACCCTCGCAATTGTGTTCCAAAAACTCGCAAATGCGAGATCTGAGGCCCAGCACAGAAAAACCAGCACACTTAACTTTAACAACACTCTGCTAAGCGTCCGAAACTCACCTGAGCCCTCGGGGATCCAAACCAAACATCCACACAAGTCTAAAAATTGTCATATGAACTCGCTTACGTGATCAAAAAATAAAAATAACATCTAAAACTATGAATCGATCACTAAAACGCATGATTTTCAAAGAAATTTTCAAGAACTTCTAAAATTACAACTAAGCGTCCCAATCCTATCAAATCAACTCCAAACGACACCAAATTTTGCAGACATGTTTTAAATACCATAACGGACTTATTCTCAATCGCAAAATCAAATTCCGATCTTGATAGCTAAAAGTCAACCTACGGTCAAACTTTTCAACTTAAAATTGCCAACTTTCGGCAAATCAACACAAATTAACCTACAGACTTCCAAAATCAATTCCGGGCATACGCCCAAATCCGACATCACGATACGAAGCTATCGGAGTCATAAAAACATAGTTCTAGGGTCATTTTCACAAAAGTGCAAGTTAGGTCAAAGTCAAACCTCTTTATAACAGACTCGTCTGTTCCGAATATTTTTGGATGGGTATACGGCTAAAATCGGGGAGTCCAATTTTATGGTTATTATAGCACTTTGCGAGATCGCCTCCGGAAAGACTCGAGGTCCAACTCAAGGTTCGATCCCTAAAGGCTCTCGTGCTCGACCTCGAGACAGCATATATCGGCGACACTCATGGATAAGCGAGGGATTCCCAAGGCAGTTGATTGAAGCTGACAAGCTAGTACGAGCCCGTACCGCAGCATTAAATGACTGTACCATCCACGTATCTTTGTAATAAATGCATTTATTCTATGTTGGGATTCCCCCTCATCTATAAAGGGGATCCTCACCATTATGTAACACACAACATTCAATACAAGAACAACAACATTCTCTACTCTCTAACATAAACATACTCTCTATTCGGTTCTATTGCCTACATTCATTATCTTACTTGCATTTATTAAATTTCATTAATTGTTCTTCATTTATTTGATCATAAAGAGCCACCATCAAAGCTCTCATAATTGTTAGTCCTTCATCGACTGCCCTGAGCTAAGCATCTAACTCAACCTCGAGGCCCCGTATATGCCAGCTCGAAGCCCCGATTTCCAGTCATTCGGTTTGGTTATTATACTATCTTCAAGCTCTTATCTTATTTTCTAGTCTCTCACTTAGCATCTATTGCCTAACTACTAGCATAAGAATAAATTACATATTTTTAGAACCACAAAATCAAATCTAATTGTTATTACCATTGTCAGGGTAAATAGTTTGGCACCCACCGTGGGGCTAAAAATAATAGTGGTTGTTTTCTTGCTGCTTTACTACATAATGCAAGTTATCTTTCACACTTTACTTGTCCAAGAATCTTTGATTTCAGGTCAAAATGTCTAACTCAGTGAACGCACATGAAAACAACGGTCTTGAGGACCATGGAGAGAATGGTGTAGTTGTTCCAGGTATTGGTGTACCATCACGAAACCCTGAGGATGCACTAGAACCAATTCCCATGGACGTGGTCTCACGCAATGCTCAACACGACGAGATTAGCTCCCACACCAACATGAGTGTACGCCAACAAGACCAACAAGAAGCCCAAAAAACCCTAGCTTGGGGGGAACAAGGGGTTAGGCTTCAGTTCATGTTTGAGATGTTATAGGCACAGCAGCTGGCGATTGCTCAACTGCAAAGCTACCAAAAAACTCCAAGCACAGCGGCACCAGAAACGGCTTCTCAAGCCGAGCAAGTACCAGAAAGATCAAACAACAACGGGTCAGCAGCCGACCCCGCCATCATAAAAATGCTCGAGGACCTCACAAAGAGGATCGAGTCAAGCGAGAAGAAGATAGAAGCCAATGACAAGAATGTGGAGACCTACAATTCTAGGGTCGATCAAATTTCGGGCGCGCCCCCAATCCTAAAGGGTGTGGATTCAAAGAAGTTCGTACAAAAGCCATTCCCACAAAATGTTGCTCTAAAATCCATTCCGAAGAAGTTCAGAATGCCCGATCACCCGAAGTACAACGGAACCTCGGACCCAACGAGCACGTCATCGCTTACACCTGTGCGGTGAAGGGCAACTACCAAAAGGAGGATGAGATTGAGTCTGTCCTACTAACAATGTTCGGAGAAACACTTTCGAAGGGGGCCATGATGTGCTACCATAACCTTGCCCCGAATTCAATAGACTCATTTGCCATGCTGGCAGATTCTTTCATAAAAGCGCATGCCGGTGCCATCAAGGTAGCTACAAGGAAATTCGACGTCTTCAAAATCAAACAAAGAGAAAACGAGATGTTGCGGGAGTTTGTGTCTCGCTTTCAAATAGAGCGAATGGAGTTACCACCGGTCTCCGATGACTGGGCTGTACAGGCTTTCACTCAAGGATTGAACGAGCGAAGCTCGGTAGCTTCGAAGCAACTGAAGTAGAACTTGGTTGAATATCCCGCTGTGACCCGGTCGGATGTCCACGACCGATACCAATCGAAGATCAGGGTCGAGGATGACAAACTGGGAGCCCCCTCGGGGTCAGTATATCCTAGCATGCTTCCAGCAAAGGAGCCAAAGCCAAACAAGGAAAGGTACCAACCATACACTGAAAGATAGAAAGAAAACGCCCAACGGCATACAATACCNCTCGTAAGCAGAGTCGGATTCGATAGACACACAGGACCAACGGAGGCACCCCGCTTGTCTGAATACAACTTTAACATCGACATTTTGGACATTGTGTCTGCCATCGGTAAAATCAGAGACACCAGATGGCCAAGACCTCTACAATCAGATCCGTCGCAAAGGAACCATAATTTAGTGAGCAAATTCCACGGCACAGACGGTCATAAGACCGAAGACTGCAGACAGCTCCGAGAAGAAGTAGCCCGACTGATCAACAAAGGGCATCTTCGAGAGTTCCTCAACGACCGGGCCAAAAATCAATTCTGGGAAAGAGAGGCGAACAGGAAAAATAAAGCAGAAGAACCACAACATGTCATCCACATGATTGTTGGAGGAGCCGAAATCCCACAAGAACCCATTGTCAAATGAACAAAAATATCCATTACCAGGGAAAAGCGAACTCGGGGTTACATACCCGAGGACGCTCTCACGTCCAGCGACTAGGATATCGAGACCCTGTCTCAGCCTCATAACAATGCACTGGTAATCTCTTTTCTTGTAAATACATTTCAAATTAAACGTGTACTTATGGATCCAGGTAGCTCGACCAACATTATCTGGTCGAGGGTGGTGGAGCAACTCGGACTACTCGACCAGATCGTGCCCGCCTCTCGAGTCCTCAACAGATTCAACATGTCGAGCGAGACAACAAAGGGGAAATTACCCTCCCGGTCAGCGTGGCCGGCACCACCGAAAATGTCAAGTTTCATGTCATCAAGGGGGACATGAGGTACAACGCCTTGCTCGGAAGACCATGGATACACTGTATGAGAGCAGTACCATCCACCCTCCATCAAATGATGAATTTTTCGACAAAGGACGGAATAAAAATCGTCTACGGAGAACAGCATGCAACAAGAGAAATGTTTGCGGTGCACGACATGGCACCATCATCCATGCCCCCGACAGCGAAGGAGCTAAAGGATAAGCAGACTGTGAAGTAGCAATCACGAAATACATTCTCGGCTAAGCCCGATTAAACGAGCAAAGGACCGTACCGCGTCCCTGAAACGAATGATTAAAGCTTGTCGAGGCTCGAAGCGCCATCAACACTAAGGTATAATCATCTCCCTTTTTCATTTACATTTTACACTAACTTGTGCACAGGTATCCAATTCGAACAGTCGAAGCGATCTCCATCTTGAAGACCTTAGGTTTCAAAGCATGTGTTGCACTCTTTTCCTTCGATCGGGTTTTATCCCAAAAAGGGTTTTACCGGCAAGGTTTTTAACGAGGAAACATCTATGTGCTACCTAAGGAAAACTCAACAAGTATTCAAGGCTTCTCTTCAATCAACATCGAATACTGGGGGGTATCCACCCCGGGAGGTCACCTCCTCAGAGAAGTCAAGATGTGCCAAAAAGGGTTTCGATAGGAAAATGATTTATCGGGCCAAACGGTCGAACGAACCATGTCCGTATAAAATAACCGAGCCCTTGACAGCGAAAACATGTATACTTGTGCCAAGTAATCAAGAAATATTTTTTCCATCAAAACGCTTTGCGCTTCGAAGAAATCCGCTATTTTTTCAAAAACCATCTCCAAAGCCAAAAATTTCTCGAACACTCGGGGACTGACGTCAAAAACTTGAAGTCACATGACCTTCGGGACGAAAACTTCGAACTAGTAAGCCTTCAATAAGGCAACTCCAAGTTTACACAAAACAGCTCCAGAGCCAAGAAACTCTCAATATCTCGGGGACCGTCGCCGACTGCCACCCCATCGACTTATCGAAAACCCGAGGCTATAAGACCCCATGTGGGCAACCTAGAGCTCGTAAGAACTTTATAAGGCAATACCAAAATCTGTAAGACCTCAAGCAACGCATGAACTATACTTGTGCCAAGTACCCAAAACTGTAAGACCTCAAGCAAGGCATGAACTATACTTGTACCAAGTAACCAAAATTGTAAGACCTCAAGTAAGGCACATAAAAAGTTATAAGACCTTACAAGAAAGCATTATCCTGATCTTAAAGTTAAGGCTATATATTCAAACTTTTAAGACCCCTAAATAGGCATACCCTCGATATAGACGCTAAAACTACTTCACTCGGGGACTAAAAGGCTACGGCCAAACACAAATGACTACGGTCATAAGGCTCCTTTCAAACTAACGCGACTCGGGAACGCCCGACCGTCGCTATAAAATCACAGGCCTTCAATTACTTAAAAAATACTTTGAAAAGAACCGGTTAATCAGGCTACCCTCGTCATAAGCAAAAGAACTTCGATCATATCAGCTCTAAACAACAGGCTTCGAAACAATTCAACCATCGAGCGAAACCTCCCAAGGTGCTCATTCATCTCTACATAACGACTCACAATCGAGGTTCTTATCGAACCGTCGAAGAGTCGGGCGAGCACAAAAATTCAAAAAGTCTTTAACGAGGGAAAAATAAAGCTTATACTAAAAGGTCATACCGACCCAACGCGTAAGAGCCTAAGGGCCAGCTTGAAATTCAAAAACTTAAGGGTCAATGAGCTCGAGTCAAAATCCGACTCGAAGACTGAGCCCGAAACAGTTAACTGAATATGCCTAAGAGCAAAAGCATAAGAGCTTAAATGGCAGCTTATACTAAAAGGTCGTACCGACCTAACACGTAAGAGCTTGAGGGCCAGCTTAAAAATTCAAAACTTAAGGGTCAATAAACTAAAGTCGAAACCCGACTCGAAGATTGACCCCAAAAATAGTTAAAAATGCCTAAAGGCAAACGCGTAAGAGCCTATGGGCCAGCCCAACGAGCCTCAGGGCCGTATTATAAGCCTAAGGGTTTCACCTTGAAGTCTAATTCATCTGGCTAGTCGTTGACAAAGCGTCAAAATTCAAAGCAAAGAAAGACATGCACACGCGAAGAAAAATGAAACCGATAGGTTTCCTTTTGATAAGTACATAAGGCTTCGCTTACAAAGTTTTCTAAGAACACTGTACAAGGAATCAAAAAGAAAAAAGCCTAGCCTACATTACCCTCGGGGACTGTGGCCCGCCAGTCTCTTCCCCGTTATCTTCGGCATCAGGCAAGAGGAACTTGGCATCATATTCATCCGCCTTTGCCTACGTTATCTCTTCCGAGAGATCAAAGCCCCTAACATGGATCTCCTCGAGGGTTTCCCTTCGAGAATTGCATCGAGCATACTCTTTGCTCCTACTCTCCCGGTCGAGAGCCCCTCTCCGCTCAGCTCGAGTGTCGGAAACGTCTTTCAAATAGACGGCCACATTCTTATCAGCCTTAGTTCGGGTCGCTTCGGCTTTAGCCCGGGCGTCCATAACTTCGACCTTCATCTTCAGAAGCTCAGATTCGAGCCTTGAAATCATGTCCGTTCAGACCGAGTTGTTCTCATGAGCGTTCCAAAGCTTCACCTCAAGGGCAGAAGCCTTGGGCAAACCATCCTTCTTAGCCGCAACCTGGGCATCCACCCGAGCCTTTAGCTCATCACACTCACACTTGGCTTGACCAACTTCGCCCCAAAGGCGTTCCAGGTCCTTCGTCTTTTTCTGCAAGTGAAGTATCAAAACATTAATCTCAAAGGATAGAAGAAGAAACATGCACCCCCTCGGAACAAAAATTACCTATTGCTTGAGATAGCTTTCGTAGTTCAGACTTCGACTCGCCTCATACCGCAAGTACACCAACTCATCTTCCCTTTTACTGCAAAGAAGACTGAGGGATTTCTCCCCATCCACGACTTTTTGCAACATGGCCTCACGACGGAGCAGCTCTGACTTGAGCTTGTCGAAAGCCTATGGAGAAGGAACTCAATGAGAAGGTAAAATTGCAAAACTAAAAAACCAATACAGTCGACCAAAACTCACCACTAAGTAAAGCCATTGAGCCTCGTCAAAGGTTGAACACACATCTACTGGCCTGGACCTATCAGCCCCGGTAGAACCACTCCCGATTGGAACACGGTCGCTCGATACCTTGCTCAATGCAGGCGGCCCATGGCCTCAGACATACATCAAAGTACCTTCGATATGAGAAGAAGACGGCGGCGGACGAGGGACCTTTTATCTAAGGCCAGGAATCTCGGGTGCTACAGGCTTAGCTGATACATCTTCTCTGAGCCTCCGGGCTAGATTTGTCTCGCTATGAGCACTTTCGCCCTGCAAATGTTCTTTTCGTTTGTTATTATTCCTCGGTCCCGAAGATGACGACCCTTCTCCCTCTCCGAGAGGGCACGATCTTATCTCCAAAAATTCCCCAATGCCTACGATGACGGAGTCAGTACGCATAAAAAGAAAGTGCCTTTCACAAAGCAAATCACGTACCACGTACCGTGGTGTTTTGCTTTCCACCTACCCTTGCACAAGTCTCGCCACTTGCGATCATCATAAGTCGAGCGAGTCTCCATCTTCCAAGCCCAATCCGTTAGGTGAGGGACCTCGTATGGCATCCACGAATTGCTGCAGAAAGGGAAAGAAAATCGCATTTATGGAACTTGCCTCTACCATAAGCAAAACAATGAAAACACAAGTGTACCACTTACGTGCAGAATTCCATTCCTCAGGAAATGGCAGGAACTCCACAGGGATAATGTCAATAGTCCATACTCGGATGAATCAGCTCATCCATCCTCGATCCCTATCTTCTTCATCATCGACAATGAAAGGCCTGGTAGATTGGCACCACAAGGTTAGCAGGCCTCGGTGGTGAAAGGGCCGGTATAGCTTGATGAGATGACTAAGGGTGAAGTCAAGCCCTACTTCCTCCGCAAAGAATATCATCATCAATATTATCCTCCAAAACGACGGGTGAACCTATGCCAGGGTAGCCCGATACTTCCAACAGAAGTCGAGCACGACCCTGTCAAGGGGGCCCAACGTAAAGGGGTATGTGTATACGTTCAAAAACCCCTCTACATGATCCATGATGCTCTCTTCGAGGGAAGGTACTTGCAATACTACCTTTTCCCCCCATCCGTAATCTTTCCTCACTGGCTCGAGGTGCCCCTCTCCTATTAGAGAAATGAACTTCGAAGCATACTCCCAATGGCCCTGAACATTGGGAGGTTTTTCTGATGAAGGATCCTTCCTCGAGACAAAATGTCTCAAGGTTGGCTCACCAGACACCGGCGGCGTACCATCGAACAGGCGGGAACCAGAGACGGAACTTTCCTCTCCTTGCTGAACGAATCCTAGCGTAGCAGCTATAACTACGGTGAAACAAGAGAGTGGGAGAGGGAATGTAAGAAAAGGCTCCAAAATTAAAATGGTGAAAGACCTAACGCAAGAAAGAATATCTCTATGAAGAAGGATAGCTACTCAAAATAGCGGAATCCTCAAAAAAAGGGGGCAGACAAACCTATATATAGAGCAACTAGTGAATGTTCGCCTGCCTCAGAGGCCAATTCAATACTGACTAAGACATTAACACTTCCAGGGAAACGTACCGGCAGGGTCACTTCGAACATTTCATGACCATGTCATATGATTGGCGATACCGCCCAACATTTGAGGGATCAAAGACCCCCATATCAACCTGGTCTCGAGACGGTACCCGATCTCGAAGGATTTTGTTGCCACAACAATGGACTCTAAGAAGCTACCCGCATTAACCATGCCCCGAGATGGTGTCCGAACTCGAGGACCTTTCCACTAGTGTTATCACAGAATATAGGAATGCAACCAACTTTAATGCCAAAATCTACCAGCTGCTGTTTGATCCATAGCAATTGAGCACAACAAGAAGCATCATCAACATACTTAGCTTCAGCAGTAGATAAGGCCACTGAATTTTGCTTTTTAGTAGCCCATGACACAAGACATGAACCAAGGAAGTGTTCCATACCTGAAGTGCTCTTCCTATCCACTAGGAAACCTGCATAATCAGCATCAACATATCCTACTAGATTGAAATTACTACCTTTGGGGTACCAAAGACATAGATCAGTGGTGCCTTTCAAATATCTTAGTATCCTCTTGACAGCAGTCAAGTGAGACTCTTTTGGATTGGCCTGAAAACGAGCACAAAGCCCTACACTGAAAACAATGTCAGGTCTACTTGCAGTAAGATACAAGAGTGAACCAATCATACCCCTGTACAACTTTTGATCAACTGATGAAACAGGTTCATCAATGTCTAATTTAGTGGCAGTTGCAATGGGTCTGTCTATCTCTTTTGATTCTTCCATTTTAAACTTTTTGATAAGCTCTTTTGCATACTTCTACTGATGGATCATGGTTCCATTAGGACTTTGTTTGATCTGTAAGCCTAAGAAGAAGTTAAACTCACCCATCATACTCATTTCAAACTCACTCCCCATTAGTTTTGCAAAGTCTTTACTTAGCTTATCAATGGTGGCCCAAAAGATTATGTCATCAACATATATTTGTACCACAAGGAGATCCTTACATTTTTCCCTTAAGAATAATGTACTATCAATTTTACCTCTTTTATAACCATGTTCAAGTAGAATTTTGGAGAGTCGTTCATAACATGCTCTAGGGGCCTGCTTGAGTCCATAGAGAGCTTGTCTAACTTTTATACATGTTCAGGACATTCCTTGCTCTCAAACCATATAGGTTGTTTCACAAGCACTTCTTCTTTCAGGTAGCCATTCAGGAAGGCACTTTTGACATCCATCTGATGAAGAGTGAATTCCATGTGTGCTGCAAAAGCTATGACGAGTCTTATTGCCCCTAGTCTTGCAACTGGAGCAAAAGTCTCATCATAATCTATGCCCTCCTCTTCGCTGTAACCTTGGACCACCAGTCTTGCCTTGTTTCTTGTAACTATTCGATCTTCATCAAGTTTATTTCTAAAGACCCATTTTGTACCAATAACTGATCTATCCTTGGGTCTTGGAACTAGATGCCAAACTTGACTTCTCTCAAACTGATTGAGTTCATCTTGCATTGCATTGACCCAATCTGCATCCTGCAAAGCCTCAACAACATTTTTAGGTTCAATAAGAGATAAAAAGGCATCAAAAGTACACAGATTCTTTAGTTGTGATCTAGTTTTGACTCCAGATGTTGGATCAGTGATAATGTTCTCAATAGGTGAGAACTTTGATACTTGTGAGGTTTCACAACCAACTGGTTTCTACTAGATGATTCTCCCATGTTCTGTTGCTGAGGAACAGGGTCATGAACAGGTTCTTTTAGGGGATTTATTTAAATTTCTCTTTGATTAGTTTCCCTTGTCAGGTTTCCCTGAATAGAAGAACCTGTTCCATCACCCGTTCCTTCTTTTGGTGCCACTTTGGCTTGTGCTGAGGCTTCAGTCAAATCCTTTACTAATCCAATGGCTTCATCTTCATGTTCCTGTCTCTAAAAAAAATGTTAGTTTCATCAAATACTACATGCACACTTTCTTCTACACACAAAGATCTTTTGTTGAACACTTTATATGCTTTGCTATGTGAAGAATATCCCAAGAATACTCCCTCATCACTTCACTTACCTAGGGAGTCTTTTCCATTATTGTGCACAAAGCACTTACATCCAAATTCTCTAAGATGGGATATATTTGGTTTACTCCCTTTAAGTAACTCATAGGGAGTCTTCTCTACACGAGGTCTAGTCATGCATCTATTGATAATGTAACATGCAGTGTTTACAGCCTCTGCCCAGAAGCTACGAGGCAGCTTACTAGAAAGAAGCATAGTCCTAGCCATGTCTTCAAGAGTCATGTTCTTTCTTTCAACTACTCCATTTTGTTGAGGAATCCTAGGGGCAGAGAATTTATGAGCTATACCATTTTCATCACAGAATTCAGCAAACTTATCATTTTCAAATTCAGTTCCATGATCAGACCTAATGGATGCAAGCTGATTTCCTAATTGTTTCTGAGTTTTTCTAACAAAGGCAGTAAACATGTCAAATGCTTCATCTTTAGATGTTAGAAATAGTACCCAGGTAAATCTAGAATAATCATCAACAAGTACCATTACATATTTCTTTCCACCTCTGCTCATGGTTCTCATTGGACCACAGAGATCCATATGGACCAGTTCCAATGACTTGGTTGTGCTTACCATTTTCTTGCTTTTGAAGGATGATCTTACCTGCTTCCCCCTTGCACAGGCCTCACAAACTTTATCTTCTTTGAACTTGATGTTAGGTAACCCTATCACCAAGTCCTTAGAGACTAGTTTGTTTAGCTGATTCAAACTAGCATGACCAAGTCTTTTGTGCCACAGGAGGGGATCATTATCTAGCACACTTAGGCAGGTTAGTTCATTTTCTGAGAGAGTAGACAAATCTACGATGTAAATATTGTTAACTATTTTTCCCTGCAAAACAATCTTGTCAGTGGTAAGGTTAATCACAAAGCATTTTGTAGAGGTGAATGCTACAAGGTTACCTCTGTCACACTGTTGTGACACACTGATCAGGGTGTATTTCAAGCCATCTATCAAGTAGACATTCTCAATGGAGTGAGAGTCTGTCTTACCTGCCTTTCCAACCCCTATAATCTCACCTTTCTTCCCATTTCCAAAGGAGACATTACCTCCCTTTAGGTCCTCATGGGAAAGGAATTGGTTCTTGCTTCCAGTCATATGTTTTGAGCAGCCACTATCCATGTACCATATTTGGCTACTTCCCTTCACTTGGACCTCTTGTTCATCATCTGATTCTCCAATGGCCATAAGTGCTTGTTCATCTCCAGCTTCATCTTCTGAGTCCTCATCTGATGTTTCTCCCCAGGCAGCAACCATAGCCTTTGTTGATCCTTTGTTCCTTTTTGGTTGAACCTGTTATCTCTTCTTGTTCCTTCGTTCAGCCCTTTCCTTCTTCCACTCAATTTCCCATTGAGGATAATTATTGATCATGTAATCAATCTTACCACATTTGTAGCAACCCTCATTGGTCTGTTTCTCAGGAGCCCTTGGTTTGTTGAAGGTTGTACCTCTTGAAGAACCCTTTCCTCTCATCAGGTACTTTTTGAAATCTCTTGTGATCATAGCCATTTCCTCATCCTCCAGATCTAAACCTTCAGCAATTCTAAGAGCCAGACTTCTTTCCTTCTTGGGTGCATCCATTTTCATGGTTTGCCTTCTCAGTTCATAGGTAGTAAGGTTTCCAATTAGTTCATCCAGCTTGAGGGTAGCAATATTCTTTGATTCCTGAATAGCAGTGATTTTGCTTTCCCAAGAGACTGGCAGAACCCTTGTTAAAATCTTCTCAACTTTGTCTTCTTCAAAGATAATCCTTCTAAGAGACTTAAGTTCATTTGTCAGTGTGGTGAACCTTGTATACATCTCTTGGATGGTTTCTCCTTCCTTCATGGTAGAAATTCTCATATTGAGAATACAACAGTGTTCCTCTAGACCTCTTCACTTGAGGTGTTCCTTCATGAGCCACTTGCAAAGTGTCCCAGATTTCCTTTGCAGTGGTACAACTTTGAATTCTACTGTACTTATCTGGATCTAGTCCACACACAAGCCATTTTTTGGCCTTGGCATTCTTTTCCCACTTCTTCAGGTCTTCAGCAGTGCAGTTAGCTCTTGTCTTTGCCGCATCCACTCCTTCAGCATTCTTCTTTGTAGTTGCTAGAGGACCATCAGTGACTATGTCCCAGAGTTCATAGTCTTCTCCTATGATGTGATCCCTCATCCTCTTCTTCCACCACGAATAGTACTGACCATTGAAAAGTGGAGGCCTAGCAATGGATTGCCTTTCCTAGTTCCCAGGTGGTGCACTCATGTTGATCTTTTCCTAAGGTGTTAGCCTCTTCAAGGATAACCCGCTCTGATACCAATTGATGTTCTAAACGTCAATACCACACAAGAGGGGGGGTAATCTGTGTGGTACCCAATTTTCGCTCTAGAAGAACCTGGTTCTTCTAGGTATTCTAACTACTACTGTTTGCGAAATAATAAGTACATAAAATAACGAACACAGAGATTTTTTACGTGGAAAACACCTGGCTCAAAAGGAGAAAAAATCATGACCTACTACTCAATAGGATTTTTCCAAACTTCCACTAATATCACGGAGCTGAAACAACATTTACAAAAACTCTTTGTAAACTAAGGATTAACTCTAATCCCGTTGTAGCACACAGCCTCAACTGTCGCGATAACTTCAAGTTAGCTTATAGCTTGAACACTCTAAGTACCTAATATAATTGCTTCTATGAAAGCTGAAAGGTACAACTTTAAACCACCTACTACAATTGAACTAGAATAAAAGAAAGACACAATGATATTGGTTCTTCTATCTCGTTCAAGTAGCTTCAAGAGTGCATACTCAAATCTCACATAAATTGCTTGCAAAATTGCCTTGCTCTTTTTCTCTCAATTTAGTTTAACTTCTGCGTTTGTGCAATTCATGTACAAGAGAACAATCACTGTCTTTTAATAGGTTAGTAATCAGAGTTTGATTGGAACTCAATTGCTGATCTTCTATCGTAGTTGAGTCCTTGAAGATCTCAAACTCCAACACTATCTTTATCTGTATTGTGTTCTTTTCATATAAGGAGACTTTCTCCCCTTATCCAATATGCAACCTTTTCGATCAGATCAGGAGATATTGCTGCTTGATCAGTAGGACTTATCTCCTTCACGTGCATCTCACATGTGTAGGTTGATCATGACTGTGCTTCACAAGATGGACCTGGTCCATAACTGAGTTCATTTGTCATTCTTCAAAAATTCACCTGTTCTTGGGCCAACAGACAGGAACCCGAGGCGCCGATAGCCACCCCAGCACTTCAGGAGACCCTCGTACAGTTCCTGAGCATATTCGGTACCTTAGCTCGGACAGGATTGTTCCCACTTGCACCAACCACATCACATGCTCGGGGAGGAGCACAAACTCCCGCGTCCCGTACCCCATAGCAGCAGGTCCAGGTTGATCAGGTCCCTGAGGTTATATCGACATAGCATGCTGCTCCTGTTCAGTGCGTGGTTAGGGCAGCAGCATCTGAGAAGGAGCAACTTAGTCTCAACACTACAAGAAAAAAAGCCTTTAGCGACAATTAACTAATTGACGCTACTTTATTCTATAAACACAAATATTTGTGGCAATTTAACTTTTGCCCGAAAAGAGTAATTTTTTACTAGCTATTCAAAATAATAGTCACTAAAAGTTACTCCTAAAAATTAATATTAATTTTCCCTCTATTTTTTTCCCTATGCAATATTTTCGCCTGGATACATTCACCCTAAATTGCAAAATTATCATCTCTCATACAGAGATGCACAAAATTGAGTAGATCATCCTCCCCCCCCCCACCCAAACAAGATCGTCAGCACCCAATTCATCCGCACTATAATTGGCCACTATCACCCGGTAATATCTCTCTACTCTTTCTCTTTATCTATCTTTTTTCCTTCTAGATTTGATTTTCTTCTTTGTGGATGGCTCTTTCGCTATGAAGCGTAGAAATAGGATTTTGTAAGCAAGCTTCTTAAACTGTTCCTATAGTATCTTTGTAGTTAGGTCAATTAGATTAAATATGTGCTAAATATAGATTCTATCACTTATTAGGAACTAGGTTTTAACGGATATTCAAAATTAAAAGTATACTTTAATTTCTGCCTTGTCTGCTTTTTCTTTCTTCTATAGTAACCCTTATTAATTTTCAGCTTTCTTCATTTTGTCTGATATACTCTACATTAATGATCTATATTGACTTCTCATTTTGTCGGAATTTATCCATATTATGATGCAATGATTAAAAAACAGCTAGTGAAAATCAAGGTGTAATTTCGTAAATTTAATCTTATGAAAAAATTAAATTAAATTTGATAACTTTATTTGCAATGTTTCGATGTTATTTGAAATCTCTTGAAGACAGGCACTCTACACACAAACTCAAGTATGCATTTAAAATTCTTGTTGCGAGTATAGTTTAATTACCAATAATTGCCTTTGTTAGTATTCAGTATGGATATTATTGTAGCCTATTGTGATGTTCGGTAACATATAGTTTAGTATCTATTCACTTTGTAGTACTTTGTACAGCAGAATCTAGTAGACCTTCACTATTGAATAACTACAATAGCTGCTAGTAGTTCTCCTAGTGTAAAAAGTATTTGTCAACACACTAATATAGATGTCGATGAACTCTATCTGGTGTAAAAGCTTCAATTTGTCTGTTTATGCACAAAAAGTTAGTGCCACACTATTTTATATGAATATTCAGTTTGATGAATCTGAAAGAAGCTTCTTCAGTTTTTACTATCTAATAGTTGTTCATTTACATTGCTCAAAAATGGATGAAAAACTTGTTCTTGATGTTTCCATAAATCCCTGTTAATTTCCTACAACTGATTGACAAATATCTTTTTGTTATAAGATGGACTCCCATTTTTCTTTACCTTTTAGCTGCTACTTTTCATACATTCAAGATTAGAGTTAAACATCTCGCAGTCTTGATGCTTATCACTTTACAAGCCAGATATGATGCAAGAAAATTTAGCAAATGATAGAACAAATCCTGTAAAGATAACAGGATTCTAATGATAAGTTACTATAACTGATCTTGGATGGCTTCTTTCCTTCCATGTCTATTTTTAATATGCAGTGGATATTGTTCTTTCTTGACGGAGGGTGCAATTATATTTTCTAATATTATTACCACGAGTTCACCAACTTATGTTTATGAGGCTCTGAACTACTCATGTATGATCTTCATTTCCATAAGCACCTTCTCCTACCTTATGTTTTCATACAACATGCAGTCATTTCTTTTTTATCTTACACTTAAGTAATTGGTTTTTCTGTTGGGACGCGATATGTTATTTTTTTTGAAATTGCAACTTCAATGGGACTTTTGAACAATATTCTATGGGGCCTGAACAAACATATTGTTGTCGATATTAAAAGATGAGATATCAGTTTCACGACATTCGTATTGAGAAGTTTGAAATTATTTGATCGTGAGTTATATGGGCTTGCTAGAATCTTAAGGCTTTTGGTTTTCTATAGTATTGAAAGTCCTTAAATTAGTTAAGGTGGGACTCCATCATCTTTGATTAGAAAGCTTCTTTGCTTTTAAGAATAAAAATTAGGCTGTGCATTTTCTTGTGAGAGATCCTTAAAACATGAAATTGCCAAGGAATACAAAATGATGGAAATCTTAGTTCTTGATTCTATGTGTGAAGTAATATCTGCTGCGAATATTTTATAAGCCTTCTATTGGTCAGTGTATCATCTATCTTTCACTTGAAGAGCATAATTTCAAGTTCCAACATTTTTTGCTTTGGAATATCTCTTTAATTATATTAGATATTAAGAAATGACGGAGTATTGATGGTTCTTGAAATTAGAAGGTTGGGTAGTTGATGTAATAGTGTGATATTTGTGAGTGGAAAGTAAATAAATTTGAAATTGCATCTAATATATATGGCAAGCGTAAATGCATTTTATGGTTTGTATAATTCATTAGTAGCTACATTTTTTTCCATAATTGAAAACTGATGTAAAGACCATTGTATCTACATGATATTGTTCAGTCATTCATTTTGGTCATTTGTACATGCGCTGAGTTTGCATGATTGAGTAGGCTGCAATATCCTTAAAGTTAACTATTCGTGCATTATATGTTATCATATATTTTTCAATAACTGAATTCAATTTTTTCACATCTGAATGTGTGTTTTTTCTGGTTACCAAGAACTAGTCACATGTGATGCTCAATGAACGATGAGCTAAGTATACAAAGTTGAAGAGAATCAAGGTTTATCTTTGCCTTCATCGTCTGACTTCGACGGTATGTGTGTTAATTTCTTTTCATGACTAGATGTGGTAAGTTTTCTAACTTCTTCTTTTGTGCAGTTTGCTTCGAAGCGACAATCCAGAATTGATGTGGCTACAAAGTCACTGTCAGATAGATGCAACTTGCCGAAGTCATCATGAATCGATCGTGCTTGTTTAACCTTGTCAAGACACCATAGATAATAACAGGTATCATCTGATTCACGTTGGGCAAAAATGACTATTGAAAGAATAAATGCTTTGTTCTACCACATCTAAATAAGATGGTGCCTTGGAGGCTAAAATTGCCACTGTATGAAACTAGGCTTGTAAAAGGAGAAACAACTATTGTTGATTCGAATGATTGATGTATTTTTTCTTTATGTAGATAATCCAAACTTATGTATTAACAGTTTTTCTGGTACATTATGGATTTAATGAAACATTTTTATGATTTTTGAATGAGTAACATAATAATGATGTTGGCATCGCATACAAAAAAAAGATGTTTGATATTAGTAGTATAATTGCAAATCTGAATATAAATTTAGTTGCTATTATAATGGCTATTAAAAAGTTACCTTTATCAATAATAAAATGGATATTTACCGGCCATATATAAATGATGTTAAAGCAGAATAAAAGGCTAATCGATGGGAAATTTTAGTGGTTATTGTAATTGCCAGTAACAAAATGCCACTAAAAATATCACCTATTAGCGACAATTCTTGAGACCTTTACCAACACTTGATACAAATGCGGCTAAATCCTTTAGCGACACTGGATACAGCGACAAATAATTAAGTGCCGGTAAAAGTTTTTGCGGCAATAGCTATTGCTGCTAAAATGAATATTTATTGCCACTAAAGGCCTTTTCTCTTGTAGTGCGAGAGGTTCAAGAAGTACCACCCTTCTACTTTCAGTGGTTTGGCTTCAGTGGATGCACATGGTTTTCTTGAGAAGTGTCACTGTATTCTCCGCACTATGGGCATTGTGCAGATGAGTGGGGTTGCTTTTACTACGTTCCAGCTAAAGGGAGCTACATATCGGTGGTGGCGGGCGTACGAGGTGTGTAGCGCAGCCGAGGCAGCTTCACTTATATAGGATTGGTTCTTAGAGTTTTTCTTGAGAGAATTTGTTCCTCGGACCCTTCGGGATGCTTGGCGTGCGGAGTTTGAGCAGCTATGCCAGGGAGCTATGAAAGTGTTGGAGTATGATGTCTGATTCAGTGATTTATCCGGGCATGCACTTGCCTTGGTTGCTACAGTCAGAGAGCAAGTCCGTCAATTCATCGGGGGGCTCAACCATGGTATTAGATTTAGCATGGCTAGGGAGTTGGAGTTAGACACTCCGTATCAGTAGGTGGTTGAGGTTGCATGGAGATTGGAGGGTATGCGAGATCGTGATACAGATGATATGGAGGCCAACAGGTCTCGTGGCACGAGGATTTAGTAGTGGTCACGCTGCAGCTGTAGCTGCAGCTTGTCATGGTAAAGGCTACGTAAGCCGTCCAATTCATTCAGCACTCCAATTTCTAGTGGTGCTCCGATTGTTCCGAGGTCTCAGGTTGCACACTTTGCTCAGCCGCTTTTGAGTACACCTCCTACATGGGTGCCTTCAGCGGTCAATCAAGCCGACCAGACCCGAGCCAGTCCCAGCCGCCACGCCTACCAAAAACTTGCTTTGAGTATAGAGATACCCGCTGGATGGTCAGAGACTACCCCATATTCAGGAGGGGTGCACTTTCCCAGACTACTCAAGCTCCACGGATTTAGTCAGGTCCGCGGACCGTGTGTATTGTTCGTGTCTAGTTATTGGTGTTTTTGAGACCATAGTTGATCTATTATTACTAAATATGGTATACTTTGATGTTATCTTGGGCATGGACTAGTTGTTTCCCTATCATGCTATTCTAGATTGGCACACCAAGACTATGACACTGGATATGCCACGTTTACCACGGTTAGAGTGAAGGGGTGCATTAGATTATGTTCCTAGCAAGGTTGTCTCATTTCTAAAGGCTCATCAAATGGTTGAGAAAGGGTGTGATGCCTATCTAGCCTCTGTGAAGGATTTCAGTGCTGATACTCCTACCGTTGAGTCAGTTCTGGTAGTGAGAGACTTTCCAGGTGTGTTTCCAGCAGAGCTCTCGAGCATGCCACCCGATAGGGATATCGATTTTGGCATTGGCTTGTTTTCAGACACTTAGCCCATTTCTATTCCACCATATCGTATGGTCCCAGTGGAGCGGAAGGAGTTAAAGGAGCAATTGCAAGAGTTGCTTGATAAGGGGTTTATTCGGCCTGGTGTATCGCCTTGCGGTGCTCAGTCTTGTTTGTAAAGAACAAGATGATTCTATGCGTATGTGTATTGATTATTGTTACTTGAACAAGGTTACAGTGAAGAACATGTATCCATTGCCACACATTGATGATCTATTTGATCAGCTATAGGGTTCCAGAGTGTTCTTCAAGATTGATTTGCGGTCAGGTTATCATCAGCTGATGATTCGTGATTGAGATATTCAGAAGACTGCCTTTAGGACTCAGTATGGTCACTATGAGTTCCTCATGATGTCATTTTGATTGACTAACTCCCCAGTAGCATTTATGCACTTGATGTACAGTGTAGTCCAACATTATCTTGATTCATTCGTCATTGTGTTTATTGACGACATCTTGGTATACTCCCGTAGTCGGGAAGATCATGAGGAACACTTGAGGATCGTGCTCCAGACCTTGAGAGAGAATTTATATGCAAAGTTATCAAAGTGTGAATTCTCGCTTGGTTCGGTGGCATTTTTGGGTCATGCGGTGTCGAGTGAGGGGATCAAGGTAGATCTGAAGAAGATTGAGGTGGTGCAGAGTTGGCCCAGACCGTCTTTTGCTAGTGAGATTCGGATTTTCCTTGGTTTGGCCGGGTATTATTTTCGTTTCATGGAGGGCTTCTCATCTAGTGCTGCACCTATGACCAGATTGGCCCAGAAGGGTGCTCCTTTCAGATGGACCGAGTAGTGTGAGGCGAGCTTTAAAAACTTAAGACTGCTTTAACTACAACCCCAGTGTTGGTGTTGCCTACAGGCTCTAGGTCTTATACTGTGTATTGTAATGCGTCACGTAATGGCCTTGGTGCGGTGTTGATGCAAGACTGTAGGGTGGTTGCCTACGCATCTTGACAGCTGAAGACCCATGAGAAGAATTGTTACACCCTATGTTTCCGTACATAAGAGTGCGTCGTAAGTCAATTGATATAAGCTCAAAAATGAGATCATCTTTGAAAGTACATAAAGTAAGTTAATCCTATTAACGTGGATGTTACAAGTATTAAAGATCATGAATAACAAGTACCAAGAGGGTTGGAAAGTTTAAAAGCTAAACGAATTGAAGAAAATAAGTTTTCGTCAAAAGCTGACAAGTTGGGAATGTTATAACATGTACTTTTGAGATGATACTAGGGTGCTCAACATGATAAGGATGTTATTTTTTGAGTTATTTTAGTAATATGATAGTCGTGTGTGTCACGACCCAAATCGATGGTCCGCAACGGGCAACCGGTGCCCTACCCAACCGAGTACCAACGTAACGTATCTTTCTTATCACACCATCATGGGTAAATGGGCCAAAAGGGTCGTCATGAGATAACCAGAGTAAAACATAAGGAAATACTAGACATAGGATGACCCAACATGATATAGAAACTTATACATGTGATATATGGGCCTATAAGGCCGACATGAACATTTGTACACTCAAAGCATAGGCCGAAAAGGCCATACAAGTATCCATACACATGGCATCTGTCTACAAGCCTCTAAGAGTACATAAGCATCATAAAGGTAGGGACAAGGCCCCGACATATACCAATCAATACATGTCCAAATCATACTGACCAAATAGGCAACTTCGGAGCAAGTGGAGTGCAGCAACACCTTCAGCTAAGCTTATAGCCTACTAAGAGGACTTTCATCCTGTCTTTCAGTACCTGCGGGCATGAAATGTAGCGTCCCCAGGAAAAAGGGACGTTAGTACAAATAAAGTACCGAGTATGTAAGGAATGAAAAATAGTATATAAAAGACATGAAAGAATATGGAGTAAAGTACTTAACCTATAAGTCTGAATAGCTCTGTGAATCATAAAATGTTTATAAATTCATGCATGTGCATGTAAATGTCATATAATGCATAGGTATATGCGTACATAACATCATCAAGCCTCTGAGGGCATACCATCATATTATCTCGCCCTCTGTGGGAAAATCATCAGCGTATACAACCTTATTAGGTGGTGGTGCGTATATAACACCATAACCTTTCCCCATACCCAGTATACATATGATATTTCAATAATGTCATCTGGTCATGGGTCAATATATATGTATAAATGAATGCAATGCATAATGAAATAAGTCAATAAGATCTCTCGGAATGTCATGAGACCCATGAACAGACAATATGATAGTAGGACACATAGGGAATCAAGAACCTAGGCACACCTAGTACTTCTATAAATATAGTCATTTGTGAAAGTTCCGCGTTTGCTCGTTTTATTTGTATCATATGAATCATGCCAAAAGGGAAGAAGGGATATCCTTAACATACCTGTATGATCTCTTCCTTATTACTCAACCAAGCTAAACACAACTTCTTGCATCTACAACAAGTGAAATGATATTGCCGTAAACATATAATGTCGTACCATCGTATTTGGCTAGTCGTATGGCTTAAGGAAAATTGGGCAGCAACTCCCCTATTTTAATACATCCCAAAGACCACTAAAGGTCATCAACAGCCCAACAACAACAACTATAACCAAGAATAGCGACAACAATAATATAATTCAATATGAGTTTCTCCGATTATCTTAATAATCATATTGAGCGGCAAGCTCGTTTTTAATCATAACAAGATATAAATTGAATCCAACTCTTATTCCATAAATTAGTTTAAAACCTTTAGAACATCGTACTTATAATGTACTATATTATTTCTAGTTCAAAACATCCACAAAATGCCTTCCAAAATAGCCCCATACGTCTAGCACCTTAATCTTTATCGTCAACCTCTTGTTTTAATGTTATCTTCGTCAATACACTGAACTAGCACATAGATAAGCTTAAAAACAGCAGCCAAGACATAATCAAACTATTTATAACAATTTCCAGCCATAACACAACATATATATAGCCTCAACACAGCCCACAAAAAAAAGAAGATAACGATTCCTTATGCCATGTAAATTACTATCTTGTAGATTATTACTCAAACAACTCCACCAACACATGATTAACCTTAAGCACAACCAAGAACATTATTTAGATACCTTAGGCAGTAGATAAAACTTGAAATCCCCAGCTGGTGTAGCTCACAACAATCCTTAATCACACCACAACACTATAGGTGTTCTATTCTCTTCTTGAATCAACTTTTGTGTTCAAGTTGGTGTGTAAACACTTGTATTTCACCTTGAAACTCTAATATATATGAAGGAGGGACTGATTATTAGCTTAATCATAAATAACAACACGAAATCTGAGGTTACTTACCATTGAAGAACCCTCCAAAACAACCACAAGATGAAGAACTACGATATAGCAAGCACCACGGGATTTCTAGCGTTGGATTCATATTTTTATTTTAGGTTTTCACCCTAGAATCATGGAGGAACCCTTGGAGAGCATTTAGGAGGATTTAGGAACTGTTTTGGAAGAGATAAATGAGTTAAAACGACATATAATTGACTTAAATGCAAGCTGAAGTTTTACACCGACTTTGTGGGTCCCATGGGAGCTGCTTGCGCAGTCTCGCAAAAACGCGAATATCTCTCTGCTCCGATATCGTATCGATGAACGGTTAAATGCGCTAGAAACTAAAATCGTATATATTCAATTTGGTAGGTAGATCACCCCGTAATTCCAAGTATATTTGGAGAAAATATTAGCTATTTTGGACATAATATTCAGCACATTTATGAATGTAACTTGTGACCTTTGCAAACTTTTGTTCCACAACTCGCTTGACTTCAAAACGTAATAAATGACTGTGATACAACTAAAATAACTCATAGTATAACCTCCATATCATGTTAAGCTCCCTAGTATCACCCCAAAAGTATATGTTATAACATTCCCAACTTGTGGACATTCGACAAAACTTATTTTCTTCAATTTGTTTAGCTTCTAAACCTTTCAACCCTCTTGGTACTGGTTATCCATGATCTAAAAGATTTGTAATTTGTAAGATAACATGATTAACTTACTTTATGTTCTTTCAAAGATGATCTCATTTATGAGCTTACATCAATTGACTTACGACGTACTCTCACGTATGAAAATATGGGGTGTAACATCATTCCCCCCCTTTGGAACATTCGTCCTCGAATATTGACTGATGCGCTTATCAGTCTCATAACCTATACTTCTTACAAATACATTAATACTGTCCTTTCCATCTAGTTATTTGCTCTGTGAATAAATCTAAAGGTCAGAGCATTCCCACCTTCAGGCCTCTTTCTCACACCACGACCTGTGGTCGGAATTCTTCCAATGTCATAGCTAATGCTACTTTATTTCATGTAACCCATATGACTCTGACTTTGTATATGCGCCTATGCGACTCTTCTCTTCTTTTTCCTCCAGCTTTTAGCCAATCTCTAGGCCTAACTTTGTGAACATATACAGATCTTTGACAAGCTGTCCCTTTGGGTATCTATCGGTGTACTGAAGTTTTTCTCTCAATACTTTGTCGAACTTATTGCTATTGATATCTTGTTTCATAGTCTCAGTTATCTATGCTTATGTATTTAATACAACTAGGTAGGTCATACTATACCATAACTCTTACTTCGATTTATTATAACCGTGGTCTGCTACCCAACTCTAGTCTATTCTCTCGCTGCTTATCTGAAATGTATAAATCTAAGTCCTTTAATGCTTCCTCATTACTGTTCATCCTAATAATCACGGCATAATCTCATCTCATACTTTGGAACTATTATCCATCCATTATTGATTCACCTTAATGTTGATCCATAATCTACAATTGATAACTTGAAACCTCTTATGTAATACATTGTCTCTATAACTCACATAGTATTGGGGAACATTTCAAGTCATTTGCATGATCCACCTAGGGATGATACTATACTTCAATAACCATATTTCATAGCATCCAACGTGATTCACCTTATGGGGGTATTCTAATCCCGTGCAATTCATGGAATCCCTTTTCTTAACATCATTACTCAATCAAAGCCTAAACGTCATCCTCTTATCAACCACCATTATACTCTTATTCTACTACCAGGGAAACATTTAATCTCTTCTAATTGCTTCTACTCTTAGACTCTTCTGAGTTCATTCAGGATGTACCGATCTTTCTATGACTTACGGAAACCATCAACTCTCTTGTTTTAATGGGTTTAATCCCGAGGACTTACCTATTCTCGTCACCTTCTCACTCATCTTTTCTTGTCCTTACTCCAATCTACCTAAAACTCTGTCACTCTATGATACTTTAGCTTGCAACCTACACATATCTATTTATACTACTCGCAACCTTCTTTTAACCTGCTAGCACCATAGATTTCCTTTCGTGCCTTCTTAGTTGTCTTTAAATGCAAACAATTACTTTTCCTGGTTGTTCTTCCACTTGTTGCATGAATACCTTATCTTATTGCCCACGAATATTGGAATTTCCTGTAACTCATTTTATCTCAAATATCACTTTTGACTTCCGGTTCATTAGTCACGATAGGTGCCACTTTCTTATGGAGTGCATAGAATATTGTAGTGAGACTGTTGTTACAAGATCATTTCTTCTTCAAGTTACTATGCTTAGGTTGAAGTTTTCTTCCTTATTTCCTCAGCTAGCCTTTCGTTGTAGTACTTAGGGGAGATTCTATAACTCTTGTAAAGCTGCGAGCTAATTACATCGTATACCCGACGAAATTTTTGATGTTCTTACTTGCCTAAAAATATCCTTAGTTACATACCTCCGTGCCCTTGTTCTCGTAGGGTTACTTCTGAACTGATGTTTTGATTGTCTCCCTAGTGACACTCTCTCTTATTTCGGTAAAACTTAAACGGTACCTTTAACTGTCACGACTCAAACCGATGGGCCGCGACGGGTGCCCGAGTCCTACCTATCAAACACCCCTAAGCGTGCGTCTATGATATGAACCCGAATGACGTCTGCGGAATTATAACAATAACATACATGAAGGAAATCTGCCAAAAAGGCATGTGTACATATACATGCGGAATACAATGGGCGAGCCGGCAAGGCTGCTATAGACAACTATATACCCAAAACTGAAAGCCGACAAAGCCACATACTATCCAACTATACATAATTGTCTACAGACCTCTAATAGAAATACAACTGTACAAAGATGGGATTGAGCCATATATATATATATATATATATATATATATATAAGCATATCGTACCAAAATCAAAAGCAGCTCCGGATCAAGTGGAGCATGCCAACTCTCGCTGACAAAGCATCCTAAGAAGGGGGACCGTCGGCTTGCCTACCTGCACCTGTGGGCATGAAACACAGGCCCCGGAAATAGTGCATCAGTACGGATAATATACTGAGTATGTAAGGCATGAAAATTAGATCATAAAAGACGTAGATGAAACATGGAATAAAGAAATCCATCTGTAAATCTGAATAACTTTGTAAATTCTGAAACATTTATAATGTCATGCAGGTACATATAAATGTCGTGTCATGCATAGGTATAGGTGTACATAATATCATCAAGCCTCTGAGGGCATCCCATCATATCGTCTCGGCCTCTATGGGTAACATCATCAACATATACCAACTGATCAGGTAGTGGTGCGTATATAACGTCGTAACCTTTTCGCAAATCCCATATACATATAATATACATATATACGCGTATATAACGCCATCTTGTCATGGGTCAATGTACATGTATAAATGCATGAAATGCATAAGAAATACGTTAATAAGATTTTCTCGGAATGCCATAAAAATCAATATGCCTTTCGCATAAACTTTATCAAATACGTATTTTTCTGAGACCCATGAACAGAAGATATAATACTAATTCACATAGGGAATCAAGAATATAGACACCCCTAGTATTTCTATGAATAGAGTCATTTATGAAAATTGTACATTTGCTCGTTTCTTCCGTATAATTTGAATCATGCCAAAAAAAAGGAAAGAAGGGATAGCCTTAACATACCTGGAGTAGGGAAGAATTCGTATAATATTCTTGGGAAAGATTGTACTGTACTCCTTCAGAACTGCAAAATTTTACACTGGTACGGTTATAACAATTCTCGTTGGAATTGTTTGAAAAATTTCGTTGGAAGCCTTTTTTTGGACGAGCTTAGCGTCTGTTCTTGAGCATTTGTGAATCACAATTCACTTTTGATATTCTTGGTCATCTCAAACTCATTTACCTATTTGTACCTTCTATTTTGTTAACTCACTGCTCAAAACTGGGTTATCTGAATTGTATTGGAGGCAATGTTAATACTTGCGTTTGATATCAAGACTCCCGTAGAGCTATACCAATTTGGGTTCAATTCTGATCAAAAAAATGAACTAAACTCTTTTAAAGAAACCAATCTTGTTAAAAGCTACCAGACTTTATAACTTTAAGGGTTTTAACACGTTGATAGCTTATATGACTACTTAGTCATATGTTGGTAACCTTTCTTGCTGCCACGTTTTTTTTGGGGAAATTATTAATCTTTATTCCCTTATTAGTTAATTAGGTAATGTCCCGTTACCAGGTAATTAACCAATTACCCTTATAATTAAGAACTATCTCAAATTACCTAAAAATACTACTCATTTTTAATAAAATTTATACATTATACTACCGTGGTTATATGGTACCTTGCAAGGTAGCAGTTCATAATTATCGGGTATTATTGCTCGACCCGTATTTTATCATAAATTGGCCACTTTCAACAAAACTCGTTTTCTTTAATTCATGTACGCTTTATCCTTCATGACACTTACTTATCGCTTGCTATAAATAGCGTAAATACATTAACCTCAAGATAATCTCATTCCCGAGTCTACGTCGATTAACTGAAGACGAAACTTTTAACGTACGAAAACACGAGATGTAACATCTTTCCCCCCTTAGAAACATTCGTCCTCGAATGTTCAACTCCCCGGGATCTATATAACTTTTGCAGGGTCGCCTTTGTAAGAACGCTACTATCAACTCTTCATGTAGAAACTCAATAATTTAACACCACATAGGACCGCAATCATCAATAACGACAATGGCCTCACACGACCAATGAAAATAGCTAACACAAGATCCGTACACATACCTTAAGGTTGTGACGTCTCAGTCGGACCCTTCTCTGGAGGAGGAAATAAGTAGGGATATCTAGACTCCATGTCTTCTTCGGCCTCCCAAGTCATTTCTTCCACATTGTTGTTTCTCCAAAGTACTTTCATGGAGGCTACCTCCTTATTCCGTAGCTTGCGGATTTGTCGGTCTAGGACAGCAACCAAAATTTCCTCGTATGACAAGTCCTCTATAATCTGTACATCATCCGTGGGCACCACTCGGGTAGAATCGCCAATGCACTTCCGTAACATAGATACGTGAAAAACCGGATGGACATACTCCAATTCTGAGGGCAATTCTAACTCATAAGCTACTTGGCCCACTCTCCGAGTGATCCTATAAGGCCCAATATACCGTGGGCTATGTTTGCCTTTCTTGCCAAACCTCATCACACCCTTCATAGGTGACACCTTTAAGAATACCCAGTCATCAACCCCGAACTTTAAATCTCATCGTCGCACGTCAGAATATAACTTCTGACGACTCTGAGCTGTCAATAGTCGATCCCGGATCAACTTTAATTTTTCTATGGCTTGCTGAACCAGGTCTGGCCCATGTAACCCTGATTCTCCAACATCAAACCACCCTATAGGAGACCTGCACGTACGCCCATACAAAGCCTCGTACGGAGCCATCTAGATACTGGAGTGGTAACTATTATTATATGCGAACACAATAAGCGGCAGATGATCATCCTAGCTACCTTTGAAGTCTATCACACAAGCTCGTAACATATCCTCAAGGGTCTGAATAGTACGCTCAGCTTGTTCGTCCGTCTGGGGATGAAATGTTGTACTAAGACTTACTTGAGTCCCCAATCCTTTTTGGAAGGACCTCCAGAAGTTAGCTGTAAATTGAGCTCCTCTATCCGAGATAATAGATACAGGGACACCATGCAGTCGTACTATCTCCTTAATATAATGCCTTGCATAGACCTTTGAGGAATATGTAGTTCTAACGGGTAGAAAATGGGCTAACTTTGTAAGCCTATCAACAATCACCCATATCGAATCGAACTTACGCTGGTACGAGGTAAGCCTACGATGAAATCCATATTGATTATTTCCCATTTCCAAGTTGAAATCTCCATAGCCTGCAATAATCCACCGGGTTTTTGATGCTCAATCTTAAACTGCTGACAGTTAGGACACTGGGCAACAAACTTCGCTATATCCTTTTTCATTCCGCCCCACCAATATACTTCCCTGATATCATGATACATCTTTGTCGCTCCTGGATGGATAGAATAACGAGAATAGTGAATTTCTCCCATAACCTGCCGATGCAGCCCTACAACATTAGGGACACATAATCATCCTCGATATTTGAGGACCCCATCTTCTATAATTTCAAATGGTGTCTTCTCCCTCTGAGGGGTGGTATCCCTATAACGAACTAACACAGGATCCTTGTACTGGCGTTCCTTTACTTCAGTTACTAAAGAGGGTGTTGCCGTATCCTGAGTAGTAATTCCAATATTGCCTGAGTCCATTAACTAAATTCCAAGACTAGCTAACTGATGAATCTCATGGGTTATTCCCCTTTTTTGTGACTGTAGATTTGATAGGCTGCCCGTAGATCTACGGCTGAGGGTGTCGGCTGCTAAGTTCGCCTTCCCTGGATGGTATAAAATATCAACGTCATAGTCTTTATGTAGCTCCAACCATCTCATTTGACGTAAATTCAATTCCTTTTGCTTGAAGATACACTAGAGGCTTCTTATGATCCGTATAGATATCAACATGAATGCTATACAAGTAGTGCCTACAAATTATTAGTGCATGGATCACTGCGACTAACTGTAAATCGTGGGTCGGGTAATTCTTCTCGTGATTTCTTAGTTGTCTAGAAGCATAAGCTACAACCTTACCATGCTGCATTAGTACACAACCCAATCCAACGCCTGAAGCGTCACAATAGATAACATAACCAACGGTCCCTTCTGGGAGCGTTAGAACCACTGCTGAAGTTAATTTGTCCTTCAATGCATGGAAACTCCATTCGCAAGCATCGGTCCATTGAAACTTAGCTCCCTTCTGAGTTAACTTACATGGGTATTCTAATATTTTACAATTCATGAAATTCCCCTCTTCGAAGGCCCAAACTTCATCCTTTATTCATCACAATTACGCCCTTATTCCACTACCAGGGCAGCATTTCATCTGTTGTAAACGCTACTAGTCTTAAACTCCTTTGGGTTCATTCAGGCTATACTGAGCCTTCTATAACTTAGAGAAACCATTAGCTCTCTTATGAGATTAATCCCAAGGACTTATCCATTCTCGTCACCTTTTCACTCATCTTTTCTTATCCTTCCTCCTGTCTTCCTAAAACCTTGTCGCTCTACCATACTTTAGCTTGCGACCTACACATATCTATTTATACTTATTTGCAACCTTCCTTCAACTTGCTTGCACCAAAGATTTCCTTATGTTATTCCGGAACATCAAGCGAGACACCACATACCACTTTGGTCAAAGGTGCCAAAAGAGAAGAAAATTCCATTACAAGTTTCCTGTAATAACTTGCAAAACGGAGAAGCTACGAACCTCCGTCGGTGTTGTGGGTCTAGGCCAAGTCTTCACTGCCTCAATCTTTTGTGTATCCACCCGGATGCCTTCCCGAAATGATATGCCCAAGTAAAGCTACAGAGTTCAACCAGAATTCACATTTAGAGAATTTTACATACAACTTCCCTTTTTGTAGAGCTCTGAGCACAGTACGCAAGTGATCTGCATGCTCAGCCTCTGAACGAGAATATACAAATATATATCGTCGATAAACTCAAAGTGCCCGTATTTGGTCTTGAATGCTGTCTTTGGAATATCTTCCTCCTTAGCCCTTATCTGATGGTACCCGGACCTCAAGTCTATCTTTGAAAAATATTTGGCACCTTGCAACTGATCAAATAAATCATCAATCCTCGGGAGGGGGTACTTATTCTTGATCGTTACCTTATTCTACTGTCTATAATCAATACATATCTGTAAGGAACCATCTTTCTTCCTCAAAAATAACAAAGGTGCTCCCCATGGTGGTCTACTAGGCCTGATAATGCCTTTTTCAAGAAAATCCTTTAGTTGTTCCCTCAACTCTTTTATTTTTGCGGGGGCCATTCAATAGGGAGGAATATATATTGGATGCGTATCTGGTAGTAGGTCAATAGCAACTTAATTTCTCGCTCTAGCGGAAGAACCTAAAGTTTATCGGGAAAAACAAGGATTGAATGGTTGGTAACTCTACTTCCACATCCTAAATCTGAACTCAGTGATAAATATAGTCCTTTCTGATCATCTTCCTTGCCTTGAGATAGGAGATAAATTTACCTCTTGGCGATGCCGTATTACCTTTCCATTCTAAAACAGGCTCTCCTGGGAACTGAAATCAAACCATCTTTGATCTACACTTGATGTTAGCATAACAAAAGGCCAAACAATCCATACCCATTATAATATCAAGTTCCGCCCAACCGAACACCACGTACCTTATCCTTGTTTATTATCAAATCTATCACGGGCCATTTTGGGCCCCATCCATATATATAGGTAACAATATTAAAACATAACTTGCATATCTAATTTAGAAAAAGGTTTATATACATAGGGGTCGCCCAGGCCGTAGACATGTCATACCCAAAACTATATACAAGATAATTTCTGCAAAACCTCTAAGTAATCATAACCATAGTATATATACAAGTCGGGACAGAGCTCCCTACGTCTATTTAAAACAAACTAACACATGCCGAACCGTGAATTGGTAATATTCCCAGAAGAGGTGGAGCTCACCAACCAAAAGCTGACATCTGGAGGAAGCCTAGAGTAAGGGGTCCTTGCCTCGTCCTATATGAGAGCCTCGATCAGACACACTTTGAAGTGGAGTATTCATGTCCTTATCAGTTACCTTCCTCCTCTTGGCCAGACTACTATCTTCTTCCTCTGCGTATCTCATAACATACACCGACGAACCTTGATTGACGGACTCCCAAGATTGTGGACTATCTTGAACCTCAGAAGAGCTGGTGTCCGCAAATACCTTGACATAGTTTTGAGCCTGAGGGAATCCCGGCTGTGCCAATCCATGCACTACTCCCCTCATAACCTGATCAACGAGCTGTTATAATGAAACTAAGGGCCTTGGTGAGGTCAGAACTCCTCTCACCCCATCTGCTGTCGGAGTGGTCGAAATAGCTCGAACGAATGACTCATATGGATCCTCCTCAATGGAACCCATGATCTCCGATGGGTTTGACTCCATAGAGTAACTTATATCTTTTTCTAACACTTTCGTAGCTTTCTGAACCGTGCTAGCAGCTTGCGCCTGTCGTCTAGTAGTAACAGGCATCGCTAAAAACATAAATATGGTAAAGATTAGGAGTGGATACTTATGACTCAGTTCTATCACACAATCTGGATTAGAAAGAAAAGTAACCATCCTAAATATCCGGTAGCCTCATGTCTATAAGTGTGGTGCACAACACACCGATAAACAAGACACTACTAAATACGATTTGTAGAAAACCCTAGGACAGAACTTCTCTGATACCACTTTTGTCACGACCCAAAGTGATGGGCCGCGACGGGTGCCCAAGTCCTACCTCTCAAACACCCCTAAGCATGCGTCTAAGATATGAACCCGAATGATGTCTGCCAAATTACGAGAATAACATACATGAAGGAAACCTGCCAAAAAGGCATGTGTACATATACATGTGGAATAAAGTGGGCGAGCCGGCAAGGCTGCTATAGACAACTATATACCCAAAACTGAAAGCCGACAAGGCCACATATTATCACACTATACATAACCGTCTACTGACCTCTAATAGAAATACAACTGTACAAAGACAGGACTGAGCCACGTCAAGTGTCACGCCCCAAATACCGAGGGACATGACCGACACTCGACCGGGTAGCCCCGGTCAAGCGGACCTGGGTGCCTTTCCTATCCCACGTGTTACCCGTGTTTTTCATTACTCGTCAATCAAGGAAATAGCCATTTATAATTAAAACGCCTTTTTACGGAATATTCATAACAAACATGGTTACTTAGCGTGGTTTACAACTTACATCACCCCAACATTCAAAATACATATTACATAAGTTCACAACCCACATTTCCTGTCTACGGAGCCTCTGAGGATACAAAAGGATGATACAATACTTGCCGGTAACAAGGCTCCAGCTATACCTTACACAAATACCAAAACAAGACTTCTGGAATAAAAGCGGCATGAGCCACGCAGGGCCCCGGGAGGAAAGGGGCTCACCAATTCAGCTGACGGGAAGTGAAGGAGTGCTACGGTCGGTGGACTGGAGTACCTGCTATAGATCCACCTACAATCATAACACGAATGTGGTGCCCCCGGCAAAAGGGGCGTCAGTACATTTGAATTGTACTGGTATGTATGAACAAACTTTACCCCAAGTAAACTCAAACAGTACACAAGTAACATACAGTAATAGAATCAACAATCAAATGCACATAAAAGGAACAACCAAACGTCAAACAAGTTTCACAATCTCTCCTTTTTCCCTTCCAACATCATCTCATCACATCAATGATTTCACAACTTTCACGTATGTTCATTTCAATAGTTGTTTCGATCACTTTTTCACCCTTATTACCTCGGCCACCCTTATTACCTCGGCCACCCTTATCACCACAAACCACACCTTATAACTTCATGTTGCGGCGCAACCCGATCCCACCGGACAATCACACACACAACAACATTAGTTCACAGTTCAATCACATGGCTTCAGGCCACCCGGAATATCATTTCACAATAACAATAACAATTTCACAATGAGTTTTCATTAACGTCAATACCATTTCCATCATATATGACAACCCGTACACAATTTAAGTTACAACGATAATTGCCCACGACAAATCACATATGATATTACCACAGTTGTTTCAATTGCATCAATTTCGACTTCTTTCCATCATTTATTTCACAGCCCTTACCACATAAACACATTCACACACACACTTAGCTTGTTGCCATTTATTCACACTTGTCATATCGAAACGTTAACCAGCAATGTTCAATGCAATTTAGTCACAAGAATTCATGAATTAGGCCATCTTGCCCAAACACCTGTGAAGTAAACAGAATTCACAAATAGTCCACATAAGAAATGCATACCAATTAATCGTACACCAAACAGGGAGACTTTACAAAGGTTAAAGTTAGCCATACATACCTGGAATCGATTTTCCCCTTTTTACTTCTACTTCGGCTCACCAATAGCCTAGTATCGACAATCTAGTTCTCAAGTTAACACATAAATCTTAGAATTGAAGTTCACAATTACTACCCGAACTCATTTAGGTTATCAACCCTTCTTTTA
This sequence comes from Nicotiana attenuata, assembly GCF_001879085.1. Lineage (NCBI taxonomy): Eukaryota > Viridiplantae > Streptophyta > Magnoliopsida > Solanales > Solanaceae > Nicotiana > Nicotiana attenuata. The sequence goes on along the minus strand of NC_031997.1, from coordinate 34,841,067 downwards.
CAATTCTTTACTCCTACCCAATTCTTCTTACAAGATTTTTGGTTTTAAAGGACATGCATGTGTATTTCAACTTTGTTTTCAAGAATCAATGCATGAGAATCCCCCTTTTTATTTAAATATGAAAACCAATGAAAAAGGGTTGGGGATTTTACCTGCAAGAACGGAAGTGAAGATAATTACTTGAAATTCCCCGGTCCTGGGTGACTTTGAAAATCAAATTGGTGAAGATGAACTTTCTCTCTCAAGAACCCTCTCTTCCCTCACTCTTATTTTATTCAGAAAGTATGTTAAAATGAGGGATTGGGGTATTTTATTATAAAGGGGGTCGGGTTTAAAATTTAGAAAAATAGGAGCCCGAGTCAAGTTTGCGGTCGCACTTTGCGATCGCAGACTGGAAATGCGGTCCGCATATTGGACCGCAAAAGTGCTCCAAAACTCTGATCCTACTGTCTGGGTTTGCGGCGGAAACGCGGTCCGCATACACGATCTGCGGTCGCATGCACCGCATAATTGACCTCAAATTTGACTGGCACATGGACTCGTTTTGTGATAGGAATGCGGTCCGCATATCAGTTATGCATTCACATAATGGACCGCATTTTTACCTTAATTTTAACCAAACCACTGACTCAGTCCGCGGTAGAAATGTGGTCCGCATACTTGATTTGCGACCGCATTCTGGACCGCAAAATAGCACTTTTCTGGAAAACTTTGATTCTTTGATTTTTGAATGCTTAGATCAATACCAAGGCCGCGAAGCATTTTACACATATCCGGAACTTGACACTACAAGCTACTAGGTTTTGGGCACAAATTTTCACGGGGCCTTACATCAAGCATATATATATATATATATACAAGCATATCGTACAAAAATCAAAAGCAGCTCCGGATCAAGTGGAGCACGCCAACTCTGGCTGACTAAGGATCCTAAGAAGGGGGACCATCGGCTTGCCTACCTGCACCTGCGGGCATGAAAAGCAAGCCTCGGAAATATGGCGTCAGTACGAATAATGTACTGAGTATGTAAGGCATGAAAATCAGAATATAAAAGACGTAGATGAAACATGGAATAAAGGAATCCGTCTGTATATCTGAATAACTTTGTAGATTCCGAAACATTTATAATGTCATGCAGGTACATATAAATGTTGTGTCATGCATAGGTATAGGTGTACATAATATCATCAAGCCTCTGAGGGCATCCCATCATTTCGTATATAACGCCGTAACCTTTTCCCATATCCCATACACATATAATATACATATATATGCATATATAACGACATATGGTCATGGGTCAATGTACATGTATAAATGGATGAAATGCATAGGAAATACGTTAATGAGGTTTTCTCGGAATGCCATAAAAATCAATATGACATTCGCATAAACTTTATCAAATACGTATTTTTCTAAGATCCATGAATAGAAGATATAATAATAATTCACAAGGGGAATCAAGAATATAGACACCCCTAGTATTTCTATGAATTGAGTCATTTATGGAAATTGTACATTTGCTCGTTTCTTCCGTATAATTTGGATCATGCCAAAAAAGGAAAGAAGGGATATCTTTAACATACCTGTAGTAGGAAAAAATCCATATAATATTCTTGGGAAAGATTGTACCGTACTTCTTTAGAACCGCGGAATTTTACACTGCTACGGTTCTAACAATTCTCATTGGAATTGTTTGCAAAATTTCGTTGGAAGCCATTTTTTTGTGGACGATCCTAGCGTCTGTTCTTGAGCATTTGTGAATCACAATTCACTTTTGATTTACATGGTCATCTCAAACTCATTTACCTATTCATACCTTCTGTTTTGTTAACTCACTGCTCAAAAACTTGGTCATCTGAATTGTATTGGAGGCAATGTTAATACTTGTGTTAGATATCAAGACTCCCGTAGAGATATACGAATTTGGGTTCCAATTCTGATAAAAAAAATGAACTAATCTCTAAAAAAAATGAACTAATCTCTTTTAAAGAAACCAATCTTGTTAAAAGCAACGAAACTTTATAACTTTAAGGGTTTTAACACGTTGATATCTTATATGACTACTTAGTCATATGTTGGTAATCTCATCCCGACTCTACGTCGATCAACTGAAGACGAAACTTTTAACGTACGAAAACGCGAGATGTAACATTACCTACCCCAACTCCTATCTGAAAGGACTGCGAGACTCAATTCCCTATACTTGGGTTCACTATATTTATCTTGCATGATCTGTTGATTAATCTATGACCTCTTGTCTAGCCATAATTAGTCTCTTCCGAATCAACTATAGACTACTCGTTGGTCCATTCTCATATCTATATTCTGCCTAACACCTCTTGGGTTATGTCCTTTGGCTTAACTTACCTCTCACACTGGCTCATTATGTATCAAGTGCTCATTCGCACTTATTTATCAATAACATACTGTGAGCGAACCCTTATTCCATCTCCCGATGTCTTCATTGCATAATGTTCTGAAGTCGAAACATATCTGTAGGATCTGAATAAATGCAATCTCATTCTTTCGCCTTTTTACCGCATTCTTCCTTTACCATTCCATAGTTACCTGAACCGCTTAACTCCGACTTAGTACCACATCACATCTTCTTCCGACCTTTAGGGGAGTACTAAGTTTTAGTGTTACGACGATCTACCTATAGATGTTTTACCTCTTTATCTTTGGCGTCTTTTCGCATCATTAATGACCCTTAGTCGCCTTACGGTAACGCTTTTGTACCAAGAATAACTGAATTTCTTATACATAATGGTGACACCTAGTGTAACTAGCACACTCAGTCCCTTAATCTTAACTCTGCTCACAGTGCTTTCTTTTGGGAAGCGTCTTCCTAAATGACCTTTAAAGGTTATTCTTCTGTTGTCAATCTATTTTTGCCCGAACGCGATATCTGAAATTCTCACGATGCCGACTATTATCAAATCATTTGGTCCCTAATTCATGTTTAGTTTATCTTGTTCACTAGCCCATACTGATTTCTATTACTCTAGGGATCTAAATTTTTGTTCTGGTAATAACGTCAGACTCACCAACTCATTTCTCGAAATGAAGATATGACTTATGGCCTATACTCCTTTATTGTCTAAAGGCCTGTCACCTCTTATATTTTCCTTCACTTGACTATCGACTCTTTCATCATATCATATTTTCATTTACCGTTATCACTCATTTATCACATCTTAGTCATAATACTTCATTTAGTCTCTTCTTATTCTCTTGTAATATTTTCATCTATTACCTTATTCCGAAAACTTCAAAATATTCTTTTGCTTTTAGCTCCCCTTGCTCTATCCACTAGTTCTTCGGGTCGCCTAACATTCTCTCTTTACTAGGAACGGGAGCCATACAAAGGTGAAAGTATATCCCTTCTAGGATTCCAGTGCCAATCTTCTAAATATTTCTGGACATTCCACTATTCATATCTAAATGTACTATTCTAGAGTGCACCATCTGGGTGTCTCTCAAAGAGAACTATTACCATGTTTTACATTATCCTTTGGAAATGATAGATAATGATAACAATCCATCCACAATTTAGGGTTACTCTAACCCAAGTGGATCCTGATATCCTATCCTTCCCTTAAAATATAGCTGTTAGCTTCCATATGGCATAATTAAGATGGGTGTGGCCAATTGTATATATATCTCTGTTACTATTGAAACTAACTCAAAATGCTTATATTTCTCTGCCTGAATTGTAAATACCGATAATCTTCACTAACTGGGTACCTCGTACCCTTCTTCACCTTGCTTCTTTTACTTGTTGAAACTGATATCTGCCTTCTCATTCTCTCGTTTCCTTTTAACCCATATGGGAAGATAGATATTCATAGCTTAGGGCTCCTTATCAAGAAGCTTACACGTCTTAGTGCACACATAATCTACCAAAGACCTTACATTTACTCATTATAAGCATGATGCAAAATCGAGTTCCTCTAATCAACTCTTCCATAGCCACATTCAATCTCATACCATCTGTCTTTATAGATGTAGGTATCGTTGTATTACGAATAAAGTAGAATTTAGGAGTTTGAATATTTACAACTGAGCTCTACCTCATGATCTAGAGTAAGAAGAAAGAGTGACAATCCTAAATACCCTGTAACCTCCTGCTTATAAGTGTGGTGCACAACACACCCATAAACAATACTCTACTAGACACGGCTTGTAGACTCCCTAGGATAGAACTGCTCTGATACCACTTTTGTCGCGACCCAAACCAATGGGCCGCGACGGATAGCCGATTCCTTACCCAACCGAGTACCAATGTAACGTATCTTTCTTATCACACCATCATGGATAAATGGGCCAGAAGGGTCGTCATGAGATAACTAGAGTAAAACATAAGAGAATACTAGACATAGGACGACCCAACATTATATAGAAACTTATACATGTGACAGATGGACCTATAAGGCCGACATGAACATTTGTACACTCAAAATGTAGGCCGAAAAGGCCATACAAGTATCCATACACATGACATCTATCTACAAGCCTCTAAGTGTACATAAACATCATAAAGGTCGGGACAACGCCCCGACATACCAATCAATACTTGTCCAAATCATACTGACCAAATAGGCAACTCCGGAGCAAGCGGAGTGCACCAATACCTTTAGCTGAGCTTATAGCCTACTAAGATGACTGTCAACTTGTCTTTCAGGACCTGCGGGCATGAAACGCAGCATCCTCGGGAAAAAGGGACGTCAGTACAAATGAAGTACCGAGTATGTAAGGAATGAAAAGTGTTATATAAAAGACATGAAATAAATATGAAGTAAAGTACTCAACCGGTAAGTGTGAATAGCTCTGTGAATCATAAAAAGTTTATAATGTCATGCACGTGCATGCAAATGTCGTGTCATGCATAGGTATATGCGTACATAAGATCATCACGCCTCTGTGGGAATCCCATCATATCATCTCAGCCTCTGTGGGAAAAATCATCAACGTATACCACATGATCAGGTGGTGGTGCATATATAACGCCATAACCTTTCCCCATACCCAATATACATATGCTATACGCGTACATAACGCCATCTAGTCATGGGTCAATATACATGTATAAATGAACGCAAGTAAGTAAATAAGATCTCTCGGAATGTCATGAGACCCATGAACAGACGTTGTGATAGTAGGACACATGGGGAATCAAGAACATAGGCACACCTAGTACTTCTATAAATAGAGTCATTTCTGAAAGTTTCGCGTCTGCTTGTTTCATTTGTATCATATGGATCATGCCAAAAGGCAAAAACGGATAGCCTTAACATACCTATATGATCTCTTCCTTATTACACAACCAAGCTAAACACAACTTCTTGCATCTACAACAAGTGAAATGATATTGCCATTAACATATAATTTCGTACCATCGTATTTGGCTAGTCGTATGACTTAAGGAAAATCGGGCAGAAACTCCCCTATTTTAAAACATCCCAAAGACCACAATGGGTCATCAAAAGCCCAACGACAACAACGATAACAAACAATAGCCGCAACAACAATATAATACAATATGAGTTTCTCTGATTATCTTAACAATCATATTGAGCGGCAATCTCGTTTTTACTCATAACAAGATATAAATTCAATCCACATCTTATTACATAAATTAGTTTACAACGTTTGGAACATCATACTTATATGAACTATATTATTTCTAGTTCAAAAATCCACAAAATGCCCTCCAAAACAGCCCCATATGTCTAGCACCTTAATCTTATCGTTAACCTCTTATTTTTCATGTTATCTTCTTCAATCCACTGAATTAGCACATAGATAAGCTTAACAACAGCAGCCACGATATAAAAAACTATTTATAATAATTTTCAGCCACAACACACCATATATATAGCCTCAACACAACCCATAAAAAAAGATAACGATTGCTTATGCCATGTCAATTACTATCTTGTAGATTTTCACTCAACCAACACATGATTAACCTTAAGCACAACCAAGAACAGGATTTGCATACCTTAGGAAGTAGATAAAACTTGAAATCCTCAGCTGGTGTAGCTCACAACAACCCTCAATCACACCACAACACTATAGGAGTTCTATTCTCTTCTTTAATCAACTTTTGTGTTCAAGTTGGTGTGTAAACACTTGTATTTCGCCTTGACACTCTAATATATATGAAGGAGGTACGTATTATTAGCTTAATCATAAATACCAAAACGAAATCTGAGGTTACTTATCTTTGAAGAACCTCCAAAACAGCCAAAAGATGAAGAACTACGATCTAGCAAGCACCACGGGATTTCTAACGTTGGATTCATGTTTTTATCTTAAGTTTTCACCCTAGAATCATAGAGGAACCCTTGGGGAGCATTTAGGAGGGTTTAGGAACTGTTTTGAAAGAGATAAATGAGTTAAAACGACATATAATCGACTTAAATGCAAGCTGAAGTTTTACATCGAATATATCTCTACTCCGATGTCGTATCGATGAACGGAAATGATTTATAAAGTAGACTTATATATTCAATTTGGTAGGTAGATAACCCCGTAATTCCAAGTATATTCTGAGAAAATGTCAGCTACATTTGACATAATGTTCAGCACATTTATGAATGTAACTTGTGACCTTTGCAAACTTTTGTTCCACAACTCGCTTGACTTCAAAACGTAATACACGACTATGATACAACTTAAATAACTCATCACATAACCTTATATCATGTTAAGCACCCTAGTATTACCCCAAAAGTACATGTTATAACATTCCCAACTTGTCGACACTCGACGAATCTTATTTTCTTCATTTTGTTTAGCTTCTAAGCCTTTCAACCCTCTTGGTACTGGTTATCCATGATCTTAAAGATTTTTAATCTCTAAGGTAACATGATTAACTTACTTTATGTACTTTCAGATACAATCTCATTTCTGAGCTTACATCAATTAACTTAGGACGTATTCTCACGTACGGAAATATAGGGTGTAACGTCATTCCCCCCTTTAGAACATTCGTCCTCGAATGTTGACTGATGTGATTATCGTTCTCATAACCTATACTTACAAATACTTTAATATTGTCCTTTCTATCTAGGCATTTTCTTGTTAATAAATCCAAAGGTCAGGGCATTCCCCCCTTTAGGCCTCTTTCTAACACCACGGCCTATGGTCAAAATTCATCCAATATCGTAACTAATGCTACCTTATTTCATGTATCACGTACGACTCTGACTGTGTATGTGGCCTATTCAACTTTTCTCTCATTTTTCTTCCAGCTTTTAGCCAATCTCTAGGCCTCAATTTGTGAAAATATACAGATCTGTGACAAGCTATCTGTTTAGGTATCTACATGTGTACTGAAGTTTTTCTCTCGGTACTTTCTCGAACTTATGGCTTTTCATATATATTTTTTCATAGCCTCGCTTAACTATGCTTGTGTATTTACTACAACTAGGTAGGTCATACTATACCATAACTCTTACTTCGGTTTATTATTACCGAGGTTTGCTACCCAACTCTAGTCTACTCTCTCGCTGCTTATCTTATATGTATAAATTTAATTCCTTTATTGCTTCCTCATTACTGTTTCCTAATAACAACCTAATCTCATCTCATACTTTGTAACCTTTATCCATCTATTATTGATTAACCTTAATGCTGATCCATAATCAACCATTGATAACTTGAAACCTCTTACATAATACATTGTCTCTACAACACACGTTGCATCGGGGAACATTTGTGTCATGCCACGAACCTGGGGAGCATGACCGACGCTCAACCGAGTAAACCCGGTCGAGCAAGCCTACTTTATATCAACCTCTCATCATAGTTAATGCATGATTTATCAAAATATAATTTGATCTTGACTTTGAAATTAAATACATTTGACTCAATGGCCTAGAATCGTTCTCATGATAGGCACATTGCTTCAAAATTAATTGTGAACATAATTACATAACAAAACTCAAATCTTAAATACATGACCCGCAATGTACATAGAGATTCTATGATAATAGATACCTAAGTACATAAAACAAAATAGACTTGAATACCCACTAGAACTATAGCAGGCTCAACAAGTCAGCTAAAAGGAGTATACCTCGATTACTAATCGTTGCCGCCTGCTATGGAACCACCCGTATCAATTAATGATACAGTACCCTCGGCAAAAGGGACGTTAGTGCCGTTAAATAACACTAGTATGTATAGCTAAAGGTTCTCTTTCAAAATAGAATGACCATATAGGAAGTGGAAAACCATAGAAACAACAAGTCACAACCAACAATATCCAAATTTCCACATGGAAATACAGTAATGTAAACAAGAGGAAAATGAAGTACATAAAGAAACTATGAAACGTCCCATAGAATCACATCAAGTCTTATTATACTTACTTCATTCTGAACATCGTGTGGGATCAAGTGTGCCATATGAACTTTGCGTGAGACACAAAATATAATGTAAATGTGACAACATGTTCAAACAAGGCCAATGAAAGTTTCACCTATTGTCTGCATTAACGATGCGTCTCACTAGACCATCCATATCCCCCTCTTATTTTAGACCTATACATTTGATAGACCGTCTATAGTGTTCAGATATCATAAACCTATGCGTTTCATAGACCGTCCACAACATCACCTATACAATCCCTCTGTGCGTTTCATAGACTGTCCATTGTGTCACCTATACAATACACATGTGCGTTTCATAGACTGTCCACAGTATCACATATTATACACCTATGTGTATCATAGACCATTCACATTGTTCACTTACACAATACACCTGTGCGTTTCATAGACCGTTATCAGTGTTTACTTACGCAATACACTTGTGGGTTTCACTGTTCACAGTGTTTACTTACACAATACACTTGTGCGTTTCATTGACCTTTCATAGCGTTTACTTACACAATACACCTATGCGTTTCATAGACCGTTCACAGTGTTTACTTACACAATACACATGTGCATTTCATAGACTGTTCACAGTGTTTACTTACACAATACACCTGTGCGTTTCATTGACCTTTCATAGTGTTTACTTATACAATACACCTGTGCGTTTCATAGACCGTTCACAGTGTTTACTTACACAATACACATGTGCGTTTCATAGACCGTTCACAGTGTTTACTTATACAATACACATGTGCATTTCATAGACCGTTCACAGTGTTTACATACATAATACACCATTCACAGAGTTTACTTACACAATACACTTGTGCATTTCATGGACCGTTCACACTGTTTACTTACACAATACACCATTGCATTTCATAGACTGTTCACGATGTTTACTTATACAATACACCTATGCGTTTGATAGACCGTTCATTGGATTAATTACACATCATTATGCACATAACCATATATAAACTCAAGCGACATGACTAACGCTACTTCAAAGGTTGTAAGTTACCGGATCATTGGAACACTTCATGTTCATGTTCATAATTGAGAAACATAGCTCATTACATTACCACATGTATGGTGAATCACTAATTTAATTTCAATGGCCCATGGCTCAAATTCGTTTTCATAAGATTTATCATCACTCAACATAGGACATCTCCCTTTCATCTCATTATTCACTAGCTTGTCATCTTAAGCTCATTAGCTATGTTCATGATTCATGAGGACTTATCAATGGAGTCATGTATATTAATTATTTTAGAAGCATACATACTATGATTGAAATCATTGGGACATACAACACCTCATAATTCTTATTTTTGGCAAATAGCTACATGTTGATGTCCATACTATTACTTACTTGTACTTGCCATGGGTGATCACATGACATCAAGAACATTTAAAATATTTAGGAACTCCATAGCCTCTCCTCATGAGGGCATATGAGCTTATAACACACTGGAAACGTAAGTACAAATAAGTTCATCTCATAACCTTTCACACCATATATCATTTCACAATCACTTTTAACTATTTACAACATCATTATTTCATTGGCTCCCTTGTCCATACATATTATTTTTCATTCATGGCATTGTGGCCGCATATCATATTCCGCACTTTTATTTCTTTTCTTTCAAGGATTATTATCATAAACATCATCGTATAGAATTCTCTTGAAATACCTTTCCCAAAAAGGGAAATACACAATTTCAACTCATGAATATGTAAGAACTCAAAACATATTGGAAATACCTACCAAGCATAGTATTAGTTAGAACAACCACATTTAGACATGACTTGAGTACATAAGCTTTTGGATAATTCTATTTTCGGAGTCAATTTGGAATAGTTGAATCAAAGCTCATTTCATAATATTTCACATATCATTTCATTTTATTGGAGCTATTGGCCACAATTATAACTTCCATTCTTGGCGCGGTGTCCACCCTTTATATCTCCAACTCACTACTTTCACTTTCAAGCATCTTTATAGATTATCGATAACAAAGCATCTCTAATCACGACTTTTAGTACACCTATAAGAAATTAAGAGTCTTAAGAACATTGAGATTTCTTAGACAATTAGGCATAATAGCCTTCACTTGAAACACGACCTAAAGTCATAACATTTTAATACCCAACTCATGCATTGAACACACTCCTGAAGGATAACATCATATGATAAGAGCATCCGGATCACATTGTGAACATATACCTTTCAACACAAAGCTTATTCGGAATAGTTAATTTATAATGAATAACTCGGTAATTACAAGAACATCGTGGGATTCAATTCTAGAAGTTTAGCTAACATTCCTTGTTTAAGCTTTCCTTAAGTTACTACAACATTTCGAAAATTCTAGCAATCCCAATCTATTTTAAGACAAGAAAAATTGAACACAAATTAGGAAGATATCCATGGTTTCAACTCATTTGAGCTTTTTATCAAACACTAGATGTGTAAATTTCACTACAAGGTTCCACTACAAGATTTCCTTCACTCCACAACCCAATCTTTACTTAATTGATCTCAACAATCTTCCCACAAACCTTATTGGTACATGCATGTATAAATAATACTCCTACACCCAAGAATCATACTCCCAATTAACCATCTTCCACCCAAATCTGAATTTGAAAACTAGGGTATGGAATCTTACCTCTTATATGGAGAACTTGAGGGATTTCTTGTTAGATTTCAAGGCTTTGACAAGATCTTGATGGACAAAGCACTTGAGCTTCATCCTCTCTCGCGAACACTCTTACTTCTCTCTAAAAATATCAGATGTTTACTCCAAAATGAGCTTCAAAGGTTATTTAAAGAAGTTGGGGCGGTTATAAAGATAGAGGAATGGATACTCCAACATTCCGGACTGGGCTCCAAACCAGGCTAGGAACGCTCTGTAGCGAGCTACAGACCAAGCTAGGCACGCGCTGTAGCGAGATATAGACCATGTTAGGCACACTCTGTAGCGAGCTATAGACCAGGCCTCGCGAGGGATATAGCACGGTCTAGCGTGCTTCAAACCTGGCCTCGCGAGGGATATAGCACGGTCTAGCGCGCTACAGCTGGGTGACGCGATATTGAAAATTTCAACTCGCCTACGCACTGTTCAACCCAAAAACTTCGAAAATACAATATATTAGGCTACTTGGCACCACAAAACCTTAAATTACTTAGTGAAATTTTTCGGGGCCTTACATTCTCCCCCGCTTAGGGTCATTCGTCCTCGAATGAGAAGTAGAGTTGTTGATACCAAATTTTTACCTATAATACTTTTTAACTGCATATATACCTTCAAAACTATGCATTAACATCAATTGATATTTTTCCACAATTTTTACATTTTTAAATTAATTCATTCTAGTATTTTATTTATATAAATAATTACAAAATTGCATCACAAACGATCTTACAACATTTCATGATCCAATTTTTCCTATTTATAGTCATATTAAGTTCAAATTATTTCACAAATGACAAGATTTACCCTTTTTGGTTACAATTGAAATAACTTTGCAATTATAGCCCATGTGTACATTATTGCATTATTTTACCAGAAAATGGTTCATTGTATTTTTAAAATATTGAGTAATCGGTTTATTACATTTCTATGCACGAAAATTATTTTTATAATCAGTTAATTATGTTATAAAATATTTTTTTATAAATTGTTTGGGAATTTAATAAATAGCCCCTTTTATTTCAGACCTGACCTCTTTAAAACCATCCTAAAACCCTTTTTAAAATTAGCCCAAGCCCCTTTTGGCCCAATCTGCATACCCCCGACCCACTAGCCCGTTCAATCGTGGCCGTTGATCATTTTGATCAACGGTCCACGAGTATCCTTACCTTAATTAAACCCCCCTAAACTACCCAAACCCCTCTCATTCTTTCCCTCACCCGCCGTCATCATCTCCCTCGTCTCAAACTCCCTCTCAACCTAACCCTTACCCTAAAATGTTGTCACCGACGTGAACCCCTCCTATGGTGCTTCTATGTCTTCTCCGACCAGACCTGGTCTTCTACACGCCATGGCTCTTCGATTTCTTGGGTCCTTGAGAAGATCTGAAGGAACCCAACTGGTTCGGTCTTAAACTTTGTTTGTCAGCCTGTCTCAGGCCATTTTCCATTTGTGAGTAAGAACTTCTTCTTGTTTTATTACAGATATATGGGTTCTTGACCAATTCTCTCGTCTCTACTACTTTTTTGAAAACCATAGCTCGATACTATCGATTCTTCTCATATCTTTACAGATCTGAGATGATTCGAATGTTATTAAGTGATTTCCCTCAAAAAATCTTTGTTTTAATTGATTATTCTGATTTTTAATCACTCTTCCTAAACTAGGGTTCATCCCAAGTTGTTTTTCAAAGGTTTTCCTGACTTCTAAGTGTTTGATTAATTATTCTTTCGTCTTCGTGACTGATTTGTGCAAGAATATGCAAACCCTAGTTGATTCTATGTGGTTCCTTCAATCTTTGCTTCGATTTTGGGTATTTTTTGTGATACCAGTCGTGTTAGTTTACTCTATCTTTTGGACTTAAACATTTTTTCTTGTTAAATCCAGTATTTTTGTGGTTTTGCGCTAATTAATCTTTGTTAGGGTTCGAACCTGCTTTTCCGGATAAGTTCTATATTTTCTGTGAGGTCTTACTTAGTTTAATCTCTATTTTTGGAATTTGAGTAATTCTTTCCGGAAATCAGTATTATTTTGAAGGTTTTGCTAATTACTTTACTCTATTAAGATTCGTGTGCATAGATTTTATTTATTTCCTTGTTTATGACTTTAATTACTCATCTCTGCCTTAATTGATTGCCCGTATAATTTTAGGATTCTTACTGATTCCTTATTTGGTATGATTTGGACTCCTTGCCTTAATTAAACCCCTATTGTTACCGTTAATCAATTACCCCTAATTAAGGGGGTCTATTCCGAACCCCTTTATGTGATTTGATTCTGTAATTCTGTGATTGTCCCTAATTGACTGGCTTCTGATTCTTTTACCTTATTTGTTCTACTCCTAAAGTGCTATATATACACTCTTGTTTTACCTCTCAACACGAACAATTAGTTCAAAAAAAACACACACAAAATTCTCTCTTCTCTCTCTGCTACTTGTGCTAACTGCTTGTCTAGCCGGCTGAAAGCGATTGCTAGACAGTGGAACTCTACTTGCTTTACTTTCTGCACTTTGCTTCCTTAACTGGTATTTTCCCAGTTCAATTCTGAAACTCATGTAATAAATAGCTCTGTATCTGGGCACTCTAAGTTTTTTGTGATTGTGTGTTTTATCAGAATTGCTTCCAAAACTGTTTTCACTCTTAGCATTTTTTCTAAAACGGTGTCTATTCCTGAAAACCTTTTTCACTCCTGAAAGTTTTACTTCAACACTGTTTTACTAAGTTCTTCCAAACTATGTCAAGCACTCTCACTTCTACTCTTAGATTATTTATGTTCTGCCCCTCTAGTGTGTGTACTGCCTAGGAATACATGAGATTCCTCCGAACTCTTGCACACTCGGGCTGGCCTCTCCATATTGCACATAACCAGTTTCTCCATTTAAGAAAGGGTCTTGGTGTGAGCATTGCCCGGGATCCCTGAGGTCCTTAGTGAACTTTGACGCACCAGGATACCCCATTGGATACTATGGCATCTTGGACTGTTTTGAAGGCCTGGTATTCCCAGGTTCACTTTGGGCCTATTTCAGGCCCCCTATAGCATAGCTTATATTCATTATGTAATTTATTCAATTCTGGTCTGTAATAATAACCTTTGTAAATAGATATTGGGGAATTTAGTAAAAGGGGAGGGACTCCTATATGATTTTTGTGAGGAAAACCGGGTAGAAATTATGCCTTTAGGTTTGCTATGCCTATTAGAATTAGAAATCGTGCCATAGGTCTGTTATGTTACTTGCATTAGAAGTCATTCCTTAGGATTGTCATGTTTACTATTTTTGCATACTAGAAAGTCTGTTACAGGCTTATCAGTTCATTCTGCTTCTGCATAATAACCTAGAAAACCTGTTATAATTCTGCCTAATAAAATGACCATTCTCTATGCGCATTAGAAATCGTGCTTTAGGACTATATTTGCATTTGCTTTAAATCACGTCTATATCGCCTAAATCAGTAACCATCTCGTTTATAAAGATTTTTAAAAACAACCACAACATAGATACCATGTTATAGGATAAATATGTATGAAATCAGTTTCGTTATGGCCAGCACCTAGACAAGCATGTTTCTAGGACGTATTAAAACCCAAACTGTTTGCTTTCCTTTAATCAATTTCTAGAATTCTGTTGCGTTTTTTAGCCAGCATATTATAGGGCATTACATCTCCACGCCTAGGCAAGCCTATAGGTAATCAAGGTTTTATAAAAAATTCTAAAAATTGTGCTCTGCTTATTCGTGAACTGCCAGATTCAACAGGTGCTAAAATGAGTAGGCAAACTGATTAGGTTTATGCTACTTCGCTCTAAAACAATGCTGCATATTCTTTGCTTGTCAAGCTCATCTAGATATCCTGTTCTAGGACCTTTCTGAAATTCTCTGAAATTTGTTGTTTGAGACTTGCTAATTATCTGTTTATGTGTGGAGGTAAACATGAGCCCCCTTAATTGTTTTCTTATTTGACAGTCCTATATGTTCTTTGTCGTCGCTTAGATTTTCCCTTTTAAACACCTCAGGAGGGTCTAGAACTGCCTAAGATTAGAGGTCCTAAACACCTCCAAGGCCACAAGGAAGGGACGGGTAAAGCACGCTTAGAGTTCGTTAATTAAAACCGCTTATATAACCGCTAAGGGGAGGGTAACTGGGTAGTAGATGATAAGATGACCAGTGCGGTAATGCCACGTGTAACCCCTCTATTTGAGGAAGGCTTACCGGGTATTGTACAAATGTGATCCTATAGGCCAACAAACCTAGGACTTCCCTCAGCTTATTTACATAAGTGTGTATAGAATACCTATCTGTTAAACTTCCTTTATTTACATATGTCAAACTTCCTTTACTTGCAAATGGGTGCTTAGACTGCCTATCTGTTAAATGACAAATTCACATAATTGAGTTCGGTCGGGACCTACCGTTGTGGACCGAGAGGGGTGCCTAACACCTTCCCCTCAAGGTTATTTCAAGCCCTTACCCTAATCTCTGGTAATGCAAACTAGTTATATGAGTTAATTGCTTTAGTGCCCTAACGCACCTTAATCCGTTAGGTGGCGACTCTTCAAATTCAAATACCCAATTCCCAAAAGGAATTGAGTTGTTCCCCCATGAATGTCGAAAACCGGACTCCGCGAAGAATATGGGGGTGCGATAGCATGGCGACTCTGTTGGGGAAATTATAGGCTCTTACCATAACGAACTTGTTTTTGTGAATTAATCCCAAGCATGCGTTATTTTGATACAACCTTTCCCTTCCCCCTTATTTGGATTTAAGTGCTTATTTCCAAGCATTTATGATTTCTTTTATTGCCTGAAACTTACTTGTTTCCTTGTTTTCCTTTTGTAACTGTCTTTCAATTATTTAAATACCGCATTTATCATTTTTTAACATGCCAATACTTGACAACATGCTATTTATTATTGCATATATCATGCTCAACATCATATTCCACTCGTGCATAATCAATCCTATAGCAACGCTTGATGAGTGTTTGCGCTTTTCCTATATAATACCCTTTTACATTTGGAAAGGCGTATTTGCGGTAAAACAAGTCGATCAGCGGTGCGTTCGACGGTTCCGTGCCTTTCCCCCTCAAGTTGTCCGCTTGAGGGTCCTAGTCTAGACCTCTATATAGTAACCTTACTCTGATCAATTGTGCATGCATTATGGTCAAACCTGGCCGGGTTAATATGTTGTCCGCATAATGACACTTTAAGACAAGCTCCAACCAGAATTTCATCGGGTTTTCCATAATCCCAACGGACGCAACCACGATTTTGTGCATTAATTTGGAGAAATAATTGCCAATATGCTAATCATTATTGTTTAAATAGACGAACCTGGAGGGGGAGAGGGCCTAACGATCTTTTGTTTTGCAGAAATGAGGCACGAAGTCCCCCGGTTTGGCATGGTCAGTAGCGTACCTTCACTTTTTCTATATTGGTAGAGGGATCTTCCTTCAAGTGAGCAAAATTAGGTGAAACGAGTCCTAGGGAATTCGCGTTCTTTGTTGGATCTTCAACCAAACAAAATTTTGATCGAGGCTGCCACCAGGTTCTGCGACAAAGAAACGGCTGTGTTCCACTTCGGAAACATAGAAATGATGCCTCTTTTGAAAGAAATAGGGGGATTTGCTCAATTGCCTTGGGATAGCCCTGGTTTATTGGCACCAGAAAACCGCACCACTAGAGGATTTTTGAAAATGATGGGATTAAAGAAGAATGATGTCTTGGAGTGTCTGAAAAACTCTTATGTACCTTTCGATTTCCTCTATGAGTGATACGACCGCAGGTCTTACCGTATCTTCGATGATGAATTCTCCATCACCTCCTTGGGTTGGATTCATCGTAGGGTCTTTGTGTTCATTGTGTGTTTATTGGGCACGCTAGTATTGCCGATCCAAGGGGACAGAATTCACACCAGGCTGGCCATGGTGGCCAAAACTATGATGGACGGGATCAAGGGGCAGACATACACCATTGTCCCTATGATCATCGCAGATATGTACCGGGCCTTGGAACACTGTCAAGAAGGGGTTTAGATTCTTCGAGTGTTGCAATTTGCTGCTGCATGTTTGGTTGCTAGAACATCTCCAAAGGGGTCAATACCGTCAAGAGTTTCCACGAAGATCGTGGAATGATCATATAGCCTTCCACCATCCCAAGAAAATGATATATATTTCGGACATGTTTGTTCAATCAAAGGACGTTGTAGGATAGGTGCAGTTTTCAACAATCTGACTGAGGACCAGGTTTAATGGATGTTCGAATGGTTCCCTGCCGACGAGTTCATTATCAGATCCAGGGATGCTCCCCACTCGGTACTGATTGGGTTAAGGGGCATATACCCTTACGCTCCTCTCAGGGTTATGAGACAGGCAGGCAGGAGACAAGTCGTACCGCGAGTCGCTAAGATGAGTCACTTTATAGCCGATTTTCAGGGTGACGCCATCCCATATAAGAATGAAGCACAACACATGTGGAACTTGAATTATTGTGGAAAAGAATACCATCGAGCCGGATCTATATCATGCGGGTCATACATACTTTTACCCCTCATGGTTGGATGATAACATAGCGGGGATCTTCGAGCCAAGGGTTGGTCCAGGAAATAGGGTAATCGACGATGTTGCCGAAGCACAGGTAAAGTGCAACAAATTGCGCAAGAGAATTCGTGAGTCTGAAGCTGAGCATATAGAGCAGCATAAGACCGACATGGAAATGATCAATGAGTGGAAAGAAAGAGCTGTTAAATCCGGTGAAAGGCTGGAATATTTGGAGTATAGTCTGATGGAATTGGAAAGGAAAATGAGGAAGAGAGTCATTGTTTTCCAGAACGCTGAGGGAAAACGAAGGAAGGCATTTGGCAAGGGCATTCTTACTGCTAAACCTGCGCGAACTGGGGGAATTGATCGACAAGAGCATCAAGTCTGGAGAAGGTCCTTCTGGGACAAAATAGATTAGGTTTACTTGCTTTATAAATGTAATAAGGCCAAGTTCCATTAGTGACATTATCTTATTTAGTATTATTTTGGGTCGTCTATTTTTACATTAATGAAATGAGGCAATTATTGGCACTAAATTTCTCCAAATCTATTTGTCGCTAGGCCTACCTCGGGCACAATGCGGCTCCCAAATTAGGACGCGAATTCATACTCCCGCCATACGTGTTTAAATACTACCAATTTTTCAGAATCATTACTGATTCGGCCACCTTTTTTTTCTTTCTTTCTTTTGATGATTCCCATTCCCCAAAGGTTAGTTCGTGCATACTGGCATCATCAGCTTATCACACAAGATCCAGGGGCCCTCTACCTTCTCCTCCTCCTAGTCCACCAAAAGGCTAGGGAAAAGCAAAAATGGAAGATTTGAACGGTGCCAGAAAACATGCAGAAACTTCTGATGGTCGGGGTACTCAGGCCCCAAATGAAGCAGTCTCACGGCTCGAACAGAAAATACTGGAACTCCAGGGCGAGCTTGAGCATGTCCGGAATGTGGCAAACCTGTCCTTCTCACTTAGCGTCCCCGACATTAGTCATCCAAACACTCAGAACCCCGCACCACCTCAAAACACACCCAACAAGCGCCTACAAAATCCACCCATACCTCACCATTATACAACTCCCCCCACAAAATCAAACTATCCCACCACAATACCAGCCAAACGCCAACCATACTCCACAAAATACTCCACCAGTCATTCTTAAACCCTAGAATCCCACCAATGATCACCACTATACTCAAATTTCAGGTCACCAAAACAACCCTATATATGTGGAGACCCTACCTCACTCCAGTTAACCCATCTCCTATGCACCAGAATCTGTTGAGAAGGACATGCTCATTAAGAACCTGGCCGAGGAGCTCAAGAAATTGACCAGCCGAGTTTAAGGCGTAGACGGAGGCAAGGGGATAGAAGGTTTGAACTATGAAGACCTACGCATACAGCCGGATGTAGACCTTCCAGAGGGTTACAAACCTCCCAAGTTCGAGATGTTTGACGCTATGGGTGATCCCAGGGTTCATCTAAGGACCTATTGCAACAAGCTTGTCGGGGTCGGAAAAGATGAAAAGATTCGGATGAAGCTTTTTATGAGGAGTCTTACGGGAGATGCCTTGTCCTGGTACATAAGCCAGGATCCTAAGAAATGGTCCAACTAGGTGAGTATGGCGTCTAATTTTATGGACCCATTCAGGTTCAACACAGAGAATGCACCAGATATCTTCTATATTCAGAACCTCAAGAAGAGGACCACCAAAACTTTCCGCGAGTATGCTACTCGTTGAAGGTCAGAAGCAGCCAAATTCAGGCCAGCATTGGACAAGGAACAGATGAACACGTTCTTTGTCAGAGCACAAGATTCGCGTACTATGAAAGGTTGATGGTTATTGAAAACCATAAGTTCTCTGATATCATCAAACTTGGTGAAAGGATCAAAGAAGGCATCAAGAGCGGGATGGTAACGAACTTTGAGGCGTTGCAGGCCACTAATAAAGCATTGCTGTCAGGGGGTATATGTAAGAAGAAGGACGTGGGAGCAGTAATGGTCGCCCAAGGACCCAAAACTCCATTCGTGTACCGAACCTCTCCACTTACATATCAACCACCTCCACCCACATATCAAGCACCTCCACCCACATATCAAGCACCTCCACTTACATATCAACCCTCGCCCCCTAGATACTCCCAACCAGCCACTGCCTATCATACCTATAATTCCCAACCATCTCACTTTCAGTCACCTCCAACTCATCAAAATTACCCAAGACCGCGACCTAATATTGACCTTAGACCACCAAACAATACACTGACATTGCTGAACCCATCGACCAACTATAGGTTGAAGGCTGCTGGTTACGTCACTCCCATACCTGCTGTGGCAACGGAGAACTCATCCCAAGGGGTTAACCCGAATAAGACTTGTGCATACCATTCCGGTATGAAAGGGCACATCATTGACAAATGCCACACATTGAAGGACAAAATCCAGACTTTGATTGACAATAAGATCATCCAGGCAAAGGAGGCTACGCCTAAAGTCCACAATGACCCCCTCCCAGATCACAGGGGTGAAGGTGTCAATGTGATAGAGATGGATGAAGAATGGGATCGAGAGGGATCATTCAGACGTATCAAAGAGGGTGACGATCCTAAGTAACCCGCAGGCACTCTCAACCCCATTATAGTGCAGGTAAAACTGCCAGTAGAGGTCGAGGTAACTGCATCAATCCCATTTGAAGTTGAGGTAGCACCCCCTGCAGTTGCACCTATTCCATTTGAGGTGAAAGTAGCCACACAATTTACAGTGACAGTATCAACTACACCGCCTTTCAGCACCGAGGTTGTACCATGGGATTATGTGGCCGAAGCTAGAAGAAAAGGAAAAACCAAGATGGGGGAATCTGGTGCTGCACAAGGGATGACTAGGACTGGAAGGGTCTATACACCCAAGCATTTGAGAGTTTCCAGTAAACAGGCCTCTAACAGACCTCCCGTTATTAAAACAAGTCTAGATGACCTCTTGAGGAAAGTGCAAGCAAGCGAGTATTCAGTCATCGATCATCTGAACAAGACTCCTGCTCAAATATCAATCCTGTCGCTGCTGCAGAATTCAGAAGCACACAGGAACGCTCTGATGAAAGTATTGAACAAAGCATATGTGCCCAATAACATCACAAACGGAGAAATGGCTAACATGGTGGGACAGGTATTGGAAAGTCACAAAATCACTTTCCACGTGGATGAGTTGCCGCCTGAGGGTTTGAGTCACAATAGGGAGCTGCATATCACAGTGCAATGCGAAGACTACTTCATTACCAGGGACCTGATTGGTGGAGGATCAGTATCAATATTTGCCCATTAACAACACTGAAGAGGTTGGGCAAAGGCCTATACGAGATACAAGAAGGGACCATGAACGTAAAGGAATTTGATAGGTCCCAAAGGGAAACCATCGGTGAAATTAACATCTGTCTGCAAATGGGGCCTACATGGTTTGATGTCGAGTTTCAGGTGTTGGACATATCTGCATCCTACAATTTGCTGTTGGGATGACCATGGATACACGCCGCTGGGGCTGTGGCATCAACTTTGCATCAGGTAGTGAAATTTAAGTGGAACCATCATGAGGTGATTATCCACGGAGACAGGAGCAACCCCATTTACACCCGTCAGACTATTCCGATGGTCGATAATAGGAGAAAGCTAGGTGGAGAAACTTATCATCGCATCGAGCGGGTTAATGCAATCGACAAAGATAAGTCTTGGGATGGAAAGATAGTAAGCATGATGAACTGGGGAGGGTATGAGCCTGGCAAGGGACTTGGTAAAAACCTTCAAGGCATCACCAAGCCAATACAGCCAAAGTACCATGGTACCACTTTTGGGTTGGGGTATCAATACACCTGGCAAGAATACAATGTCTGGTCACCACCATGGTGAGGTCCGTACTATCCATTGGAGCACCCTATACCGCACTTGAGTCAGACTTTCCAACATGCCGACATCATATGGGGATCAGAGGAGGAAGAGGCACTGGCAGCCTTAAGGAACCCGTTCTTGGAGGATGAGGACATGGACTATTGTGTAATTGTTGAGGAGAAGGAGGAGGAGGAGGAGGAAGGCTCTGCCATCCGAGCTGTGGAGAGAGGATCATTCCTTAAGAATTGGACTGTCAGACCATCCAGGGCCCGACGAGTCCCGGGGTAGCAAGGATGAACAAAATTGTTTGTTTATTTTCTAAGAAAAGAGATTTCCCTTTCTGGCATTTTGTTTTAACTAATATTTCCAATGTTCAGAAAACGTTGTTTAGATTATCAAAAATCACTTTCATGCTTCAATGAATCAATATTTATTATTACCATTTTTCTCTCATATCTTTATCTATACAGCATTACCATTTCCTGTATCGATGAACCAACAAATGTGACATATAATGAGATGACGCAAAAAAAGGATAGTGATTCGGAAGAAGAAGATGTCATACCCTGGGAAATTAGTAGAGAAGTAGAAGACTTTGAGAACAAGCCCAAGTCCAATCTGGACGAAACAGAAATAATCAACATGGGAGACTCTGAAATTGTCAAGGAAACCCGCATCAGCATCCACTTGTCACCTTGAAAGAGTATGAGGACATCTTTGCATACGATGATATGACCGGGTTAAGTACATCCATTGTGGCTCACAAGTTGCCCACAAACCCAGCATGTCCGCCAGTAAAACAGAAACTCAGGAAATTCAAGCCTAACATGAGTCTGAAAATCAAGGAGGGGGTTACTAAGCAAATCAAGGCCAAGGTCCTCAGGTTGGTTGAATACTCGACATGGCTAGCCAACGTCGTGCCAATTCCAAAGAAGGATGGGAAGGTCAGGGTCTGTGTTGATTATCGAGATCTCAACAGGGCCAACCTAAAGGATGATTTCCTACTTCCAAACATACACATCCTAATCGACAATTGTGACAAGCATGAACTCCAGTCATTTGTGGATTGTTTTGCCGGTTACCATCTGATCTAGATGGACGAAAAGGACGCTGAGAAAACGACTTTCATTACACCATGGGGAGTATACTGTTATAAGATGATGCCATTCGGTCTAAAGAATGCTGGGGCCACCTACATGAGGGCTATGACTACCATTTTTCATGACATGATACATAAGGAGATCGAAGTGTATGTGGATGACGTCATTATCAAATCCAAGAAAGCCACAGATCATATAGCCGATTTGAGGAAGATTTTTGACAGACTGCGGAGATACAACCTGAAACTAAACCCCGCAAAATGTGCATTCGGGGTTGCTACCAGAAAGTTACTTCGGTTCATTGTCAGCCGCTGAGGGATAGAATTGGACCCGTCAAAAGTCAAAGCCATCCAAGAGCTACCACCGCCGAAGAGTAAGAAAGATGTAAAGAGCTTTCTAGGACGGCTAAACTACATCAGCCGCTTCATAGCTCAGTCTACAATTATATGTGAGCCAATTTTCAAGATGTTAAAGAAGGACGTTGTAACTAGTTGGACTGAGGATTGTGAAAAGGCTTTCAACAAGATCAAGGAGTACTTATCAACACCACCAGTCTTGGTCCCGCCGGAGCCAGGTAGACCCTTGTTACTCTGCCTTGCAGCGCTAGATGGAGCCCTCGATTGCGTTCTGGGGCAGCATGATGAGACAGGGAGAAAGGAACAAGCTATCTATTACCTGAGTAAGAAGTTCACCCCATATGAAGCGCGTTACTCTCTATTGGAACGTACCTGCTACGCTCTGACTTGGATAGCTCAGAAGCTGAGGCATTACTTTTGTGCCTACACAACGTACCTCATATCAAGGATGGATCCCTTGAAATATATCTGTTAGAAACCCATGCCCACTGGCAAGCTGGCTAAGTGGAAAATCTTGTTGAGCGAGTTCGATATTGTTTATGTGACTTAGAAAGTAGTAAAGGGACATGCACTGGCAGATCATCTTGCTGAGAACCCTGTGGAAGGAGAATACGAACCCCTAAAAATGTATTTTCCCGATTAAGCGGTGCTATTCATACGAGAAGATATTGCTGAGTCCTACGATGGTTGGAGAATGTTCTTTGATGGAGCGGAAAATTTCAAGGGAGTCAGCATTGGAGCCGTTTTGGTATTAGAAACAAGCCAACATTATCCGTTATCTGCTAAACTCATATTTCCCTACACCAACAACATGGCAGAGTATGAAGCCTGCATACTAGGGCTCAACATGGCCATCGACATGAATGTTTCAGGAGCTGGTGGTAATCGGCGATTCAGATTTGCTCGTGCACCAGGTACAAGGAGAATGGGCCACCAAGAATTCCAAGATATTGCCATATCTGCACCATGTGCAGGAATTGAGAAAGAGGATCACGAAGATAGAGTTTTGACATGTTCCTAAGATTCAGAACGAGTTTGCCGATGTATTGGCCACCTTGTCATCCATGATACAACATCCGAAAAGAACTTCATCGATCCCATCCCTGTAAGGATCCACAGTCAACCGGCGTGTTGCGCCCATGTTGAAGAAGAAACAGACGGGAAGCCTTGGTTTCACGATATCAAACAATATTTGGCGAAAGGAGAATATCCGGAGCATGCAAGTCATACTCAGAAACATACGCTTCGGAGGTTGTCCAATAATTTCTTCCACAGCGGAGGAACCTTGTACAGAAAAACTCCTGATTTGGGATTGCTAAGGTGTGTCGACGCAAAAGAAGCTTCTAAGCTAATTGAGGAGATACATATCGGAACCTGCGGCCCGCATATGAATGGCTTTGTCATCGCCAAGAAGATACTTAGAGCCGGTTATTTCTGGATGACCATGGAGACAGATTGTGTCCAGTATGTGCGGAAATGCTACCAATGTCAAGTACATGCCGATATGATAAAAGTGACACAAAATGAGCTCAATGTAACAAGCTCGCCTTGGCCATTCGTCACCCGGGGAATGGATGTCATTGGACCAATCGAGCCCACCGCCTCAAATGGGCATCAGTTCATCTTGGTAGCTATCGATTACTTCACCAAATGGGTCGAAGCAGCATCATACAAGGCAGTAACTAAGAAGGTCGTAGCAGATTTTGTTCGCGATCGGATTGTTTGCCGGTTTGGAGTTCCAGAATCAATCATCACTGACAATGCCTCCAATCTCAACAGTGATCTGATGAAGACCATGTGTGAGACTTTCAAAAGCAAGCACAAGAATTCCACAGCCTATAGACTTCAGATGAACGGAGATGTAGAAGCCGCTAATAAGAATATCAAGAAGATACTGAGAAAGATGGTAGAAAATCACAAACAGTGGCACGAGAAGCTCCCATTCGCTTTATTGGGATATCGTATCACAGTCCGTACATCAACCGGGGCAACTTCCTACTTACTGGTTTATGGTACTGAAGCTGTTATTCCAATTGAAGTGGAGATCCCTTTTGTGAGAATCATACAAGAAGCTGAGCTCAGCGACGCGGAATGGATAAGGAGCTGCTATGAGTAGCTAGTCCTCATAGACGGAAAAAGGATGAATGTAGTGTGTCATAGGCAACTCTATCAGAACAGAATGTCCAGAGCTTTCAACAAACGAGTCAAGCAGAGACAGTTCACACCAGGGCAGCTGGTGTTGAAAAAGATCTTCCACATTAGGACGAAGCCAAAGGGAAATTCTCTCCCAACTGGCAAGGCCCTTACATGGTTCATAGAGTATTGACAAGAGGAGCTCACATACTTGCAGAAATGGACGGAGAAGTCTGGCCAAAACCGATCAAATTAGATGCAGTCAAGCTATACTATGTGTAACTATTTATGTTTCCACAAAATAATGTAAATTGAACTACGCTCGACCTGATTCCCGTATAAGAGGGGATACGTAGGCAGCCCTGTGGGTTCGGTCACAATTCAGTAAAAATCCTATTTTTCCCCACAACCAGAAACTGGGGCAGAATTTTTAAGAGGACCCTCAAAATTCCGGAGCAAGTCCAGCCAACGTCATCATGTGCCAGAAAGTCAGAAGTTAATCAGAAACGGGGGCAGAATTTTGAGGAGGACCCTCAAAATTCCGAAGCAATTTGAGCCGATCGCAGCATGTGCAGCAGTCAGACGTGTCCATCCCACTGGTGCAGAATTTGAGGAGGACCCTAAAAATTCTATAGCTTGAGAGGTTGCGATGTCTCGAATCGTGTCACAGTCATTGGTTCATCTAACCAATTCCTAAAATAATATATTTTTATTACGTCTTTGAAGCTATGCATGCTTGTTTGTAATATGACTCTTTTTAGCCAACGCTACCCCCAATGAATTGAACAGGACCTTTGGACCAAGCGAAGCAATCCAAGCAAGCCGATGGAGGCACGAACCGACCTCCCCCTTTATCGAACTCACGATTTTTCTTTGGATGCAGGAGCGAAGAATATACATGCTTCCAAGTCACAATATTCATAACAACCGTGATACTGAAATCAATTATCAGCTAAGAAAACTCTGTTATCACTTGCTATTTTATTTTTTGCATGGGACTAAGCCCTGTCCCAAATCCTGCGTGAGGCTAAGCCTTGCCTCCATATCTGCATGAGGCTAAGCATTGCCTCCAGTTTTGCATAAGGCTAAGCATTGCCTTCCATTTGCATCGGACTAAACCCTGTCCCGAATCTTGCATGAGACTAAGCTATGTCTCCATCCGCATGAGGCTAAGCCCTGCCTCCATATCTGCATGAGGCTAAGCCCTACCTTTATATCTGCATGAGGCTAAGCATTGCCTCAATTTTTGCATAAGGCTAAGCACTGCCTTCCATTTGCATGAGACTAAACCCTGTCCCGAATCTTGCATGAGACTAAGCTATGTCTCCATCTGCATAAGGCTAAGCCCTGCCTCCATATCTGAATAAGGCTGAGCTCTGCCTTCCATTTGCATGGGACTAAGACATGTCCCAAATCTGCATGAGGCTAAGTCCTACCTCCAAATCTGCATGAGGCTAAGCATTGCCTCCATTTTTGCATTAGGCTGAGAACTGCCTTCCATTTGCATGGGACTAAGCCATGTCCCGAATCTTGCATGAGACAAAGCTCTGTCTCCATCCGCATGAAGCTAAGCCATGTCTCCATATCTACATGAGGCTAAGCCCTGCCTCCATATCTGCATGAGGCCAAACCCTGCCTCCATATCTGCATAAGGCTAAGCAATGCCTTCCATTTGCATGGGACTAAGCTCTGCCTCCCTATCTGCATATGGCTAAGCTCTGTCTCCATCTGCATAGGACTAAGCCCTGTCCCGAATCCTGCATGAGGCTAAGCCCCGCCTCCATATCTTCATGAGGCTAAGCCCTGCCTCCATTTTGCATAAGGCTAAGCACTGCCTTCCATTTGTATGGGACTATGCCCTATCCCGAATCTTGCATGAGAATAAGCTCTGTCTCCATCTGCATGAGGCTAAGCCCGGCCTCCATATATGCATGAGGCTAAGCCCCGTCTCCATTTTTACATAAGGCTAAGCACTGCCTTCCATTTGCATGGAACTAAGCCCTGTCCTGAATCATGCATGAGACTAAGCTTTGTCTTCATCTGCATGAGGCTAAGACCTGCCTCCATATCTGCATGAGGCTAAGCGCTGCCTCCATTTTGCATAAGGCTAAGCTCTGCCTTCCATCTGCATGGGACTAAGCCCTGTCCCGAATCTTGCTTGAGGCTAAGCTCTGCCTCCTATGTGCATAAGGCCAATCATCGCCTTTATTCGCTCCTTTTTCGGGCAAAGATCTGCCCTCAACCTCACAAGACTAAGCCTTGTCTTGTTGATTTTACCATCATATTATTGCATCTCGTGGGCTGAAATATCTCCAACTTGTCCAAAGGCGTCATAGTCCGAAGGCATCATGCTCATAGCCTGGAGATACCATGCCATGGCCTGAGGATCTCTCAAATTTTCATATCATTATTCAAAGGCGTCATGGTTTGGAGGTACCATTTTCATGGCCTGCGAATCCCTCATTGAACAATTCATCGCCCAAGACATCATGGTCTAAGGACGTCATCCACAACCGTCCGAAGACAACTTTCATGGTCTGAAGGGAATCAGCATCATGTTTAAATTTCTGCACAACTATATGCTTGTAGTATCTCTTTATTTGCAGGCGACCCGATAAGCAACCGCTACCCCAATAGGAGCAATCCCGCTCTGATCCCTTCAAACTATCTCAAACCTGACCTCTCACCACAACCATTCTTCACCTATTCTCCGTTCTTGCAATGACTTCATCGGTATATTCCGTCGATGAATCCGGAACAACACATGGCCTGATTCTTGTAAAACCAAGGATATGTAGGCAGCTCAAAGAATAGAGTCCGGCCTCAATTTTTCAAAAATATCCCATTCGGTCAAAATTGGCCATCATTTCTTTACCCTAAAACTCTTTCATCCTTCCCGGGTAAAGAGGGGAAGCTATTGATACCCAATTTTTCTCTATTATACTTTTTAAGTGCATATATACCTTCAAAACTACGCATAACATCAATTGATATTTTTCCATAAAATCTGCATTTTTAAATTAATTCATTCCAGTATTTTATTTATATAAATAATTACAAAATTGCATCACAAACGATCTTACGACATTTCATGATCCAATTTTTGCTATTTATAGTCATATTAAGTTCAAATTTTTTCACAAATGGCCAGATTTACACTTTTTCGTTACAATTGCAATAACTTTGCAATTATAGCCCATGTGTACATTATTGCATTATTTTATCAGAAAATGGTTCATTTATTTTTAAAATATTGAGTAATCATTTCAAAACATTTCTACGTATGAAAATTATTTTTATAATCAGTTAATTATTTTATAAATTGTTTGGGCATTTAACAAATAGCCCCTTTTATTTCAGACTTGACCTCTTGAAAACCAGCCCAAAACCCTTTTTAAAATGAGCCCAAGCCCTTTTTGGCCCAATCTGCCTACCCCGACCCACTAGCCCATTCAATCGTGGTCGTTGATCATTTTGATCAACGGTCCACGATTATCCTTACCTTAATTAACCCCCCTAAACTACCCAAACCCTTCTCATTCTTTCCCTCACCCGCTATCATCATCTCCCTCATCTCAAACTCCCTCTCAACCTAACCCTAACCCTAAAACGTTGTCACCGGCGTGAACCCCTCCTATGGTGCTTCTATGTCTTCTTCGACCAGACCTGGTCTTCTACACGCCAACTGGTTCCGGATTGAAACTTTGTTTATCAGCCTGTCTAAGGCCATTTTCCGTCTGTGAGTAAGAACTTCTTCTTGTTTTATTACGAATCTATGGGTTCTTGACCTATTCTCTCATCTCTACTACTTTTCTAAAAGCCCTAGCTCGATATTTTTGATTCTTCTCAGATCTTTACATATGTGAGATGATTCCAATGTTCTTAAGTGATTTCCCTAAAAAAATATTTGTTTTAATTGATTATTCCAATTTTTAATCACTCTTCCTAAACTAGGGTACATCCCAAGTTGATTTCAAAGGTGTTTCCGACTTCTAAGTGTTTGATTAATTATTATTTAATCTTCGTGATTGATTTATGCAAGAATACGTAAACCGTAGTTGATTATGTGTGGTTCCTTCAATCTTTGCTTCGATTTTGGGTATTTTTTGTGATACCAGTCGTGTTAGTTTACTCTATCTTTTGGACTTAAACACTTTTTCTTGTTAAACCCAGTACTTTTGTGGTTTTTCCCTAATTAATCTTTGTTGGGGTTCGAACCTGCTTTTCTGTCTAAGTTTTTATTTTCTGTGAGGTCTTACTTTGTTTCTTACTTAGTTTAATCTTTATTTATGGAATTTGAGTAATTCTTTCTGGAAATCAGTATTCTTTCGAAGGTTTTGCTGATTACATTACTCTATTAAGATTCGTGTGCATAGATTTAATTCATTTCCTTGTTTATGACTTTAATTGGTCATCTCTGCCTTAATTTATTGCCCGTATAATTTTAGGATTCTTACTGATTCCTTATTTGGTATGATTTGGACTCCTTGCCTTAATTAAACCCCTGTTGTTACCGTTAATCAATTACCCCTAATTAAGGGGGTCTATTTCGAACCCCTTTATGTGATTTGATTCTGTAATTCTGTGATTGTCCCTAATTGATTGGCTTCTGATTCTTTTACCTTATTTGTTCTACTCCTAAAGTGCTATATATACACTCTTGTTTTACCTCTCAACACACGAACAATTAGTTAAAAAAAACACACACACACACACACAAAATTCTCTCTTCTTTCTCTGCTACTTGTGCTAACTGCTTGTCTAGCCAGCTGAAAGCCAAGGCTAGACTGTGGAACTATACTTGCTTTACTTTCTGCACTCTGCTTCCTTAACTTGTATGTTTCCAGCTCAATTCTGAAACTCAACTCTATGTGCCCCATGTCTGTTACTCCATGTCTCTTTCTACACTAATTTAATGGCTTATGTATTTAATTGCCCTTCTTGTTTACTGCTTTATTCAACATGCTTAAGTTTTTCCGTCTCTTGTTCAAGTGTGTAATCAGCGTGTCTGGGTCTCACTTGTCTTGTTTGATACTTGGCCAGTGTTTACATGAGTTCCTATTTATTTCCCTCAAATAGTATGCTCATGTTAGTATCATAGACTCCTAATGTACTTGATTAACACTAAGCGGCATGACTAATTCTGTGTAATAGACTCCTGTCCTCAGCATGACTATTCCCATACCTTGTCTCTATGTCTTACTACCTATTATTATTCTAATTTTCGAGCATAAGTCCTTTGTTAACACTTTGAAGTAGTAGTTTTGTGTTCTGGATGTCAATCAGTTCCTAATTGTTCTTTGTTCTTGCTGGTCTATATGATTCTCCTTTTATCCATGTTTATGTGTTTCTGATTTGAGATCTCTATGTCCCCAACCCCCCTGATCCTTGTCTGTGAAGCTGTTTGTCTTCACTTAGAATCAGGTAATAAATGGCCCTGAATCTGGGCGCTCTATGTTTTTTGTGATTGTGTGTTTTCTCATAATTGCTTCCAAAACTGTTCTCACTCTTAGCATTTTTTCTAAAATTGTGTCTATTTAGGAAAATCTTTTTCACTCCTGAATGTTTTACTTCAACACTGTTTTACTAAGTTCTTCCAAACTATTTCAAGCAATCTCACTTCTACTCTTAGATTATTTAAGTTCTGTCCCTCTAGTGTGTGTACTGCCTAGGAATCCATGAGATTCCTCCGAACTCTGGCACACTGGGGCTGGCCCCTCCACACTGCCCATAACCAGTTTCTCTATTTAAGAAAGGGCCTTTGTGTGAGCATTGCCCGGGATCCCTGAGGTCCTTAGGGAACTTTGACGCACCAGGATACCCCATTGGATACTATGGCATCTTTGACTGTTTTGAAGGCCTGGTATTCCCAGGTTTACCTTGGGCCTATTTCAGGCCCCCTATAGCATATCTTATATTCATTATGTAATTCATTCATTTCTGGTCTGTAATAATAACCTTTGTAAACAGATATTGGGGAATTTAGTAAAAGGGGAGGGATTCCTATATTATTTTTGTGAGGGAAACCGGGTAGAAATCATGCCTTTAGGTTTGCTATGCCTATTAGTGTTAGAAATCATGACATAGGTCTATTATGTTACTTGCATTAGAAATCATGCCTTAGGATTGTCATGTTTACTATTTTTGCATACTAGAAAGCCTATTACAAGCTCATCACTTCGTTCTACTTTTGCATAATCACCTAGAAATCCTGTTATAATTTTGCCTAATAAAATGACCATTCTCTATGTGCATTAGAAATCCTGCTTTAGGACTGTATTTGCATTCACTTTAAATCATGTCTATATCGCCAAAATCAGTAACCATCTCGTCTATAAAGATGTTTAAAAACAACCCCAACATAAACCCCATGTTATAGGGTAAATATGTACGAAATTAGTTTCGTGATGGCCAGCTCCTAGACAAGCATTTTCTAGGACGTATTAAAACCCAAACTATTTGCTTTCCTTTAATCAATTTCCAGAATTCTGTTGCATTTTTTAGACAACATGTTATAGGTAATTACAGCTCCACGCCTCGGCAAGCCTGTAGGTAGTCAAGGTTTTATAAAAAACTGTAAAACTGTGCTCTGCTTATTCGTGAACTGCCCAGATTCAACAGGTGCTAAAATCAGTAGGCAAACTGATTAGGTTTATGCTACTTCTCTCTAAAATGATGCTGCAAATTCTGTTTGTCAGGCTCATCTAGATATCCTGTTCTAGGACCTTTCTGAAATTCTCTGAAATCTGCTGTTTGAGACGTGCAAATTATCTGCTTATGTGTGGAGGTAAACATGATCCCCCTTAATTGTTTTCTTATTTGACAGTCCTATATGTTCTTTGTTGTCGCTTAGCTTTTCCCTTTTAAACACCTTAGGATGGTCTAGAACTGCCTAAGATTAGAAGTCTTAAACACCTCCAGGGCCACAAGGAAAGGACGGGAAAAGCACGCTTAGAGTTCGTTAATTAAAACCGCTTATATAACCGCTAAGGGGAGGGTAACAGGGTAGTAGAGGATATGATGACCTGTGCGCTAATGCCACGTGTAACCCCTCTATTTGAGGAAGGCTTATCGAGTACGGTACAGATGTGATCCTATAGGCCAA
Source organism: Nicotiana attenuata (assembly GCF_001879085.1). Lineage (NCBI taxonomy): Eukaryota > Viridiplantae > Streptophyta > Magnoliopsida > Solanales > Solanaceae > Nicotiana > Nicotiana attenuata. The sequence goes on along the minus strand of NC_031997.1, from coordinate 34,808,865 downwards.
CAAACCTAGGACTTCCCTCACCTTATTTACATATGTGTGTATAGACTACCTATCTGTTAAACTTCCTTTATTTACATATGTCAAACTTCCTTTACTTGCAAATGGGTGCTTAGACTGCCTATCTGTTAAATGACTAATTCACATAATAGAGTTCAGCTGGGACCCATCGTTGTGGACCGCGAGGGGTGCCTAACACCCCGCCCTCAAGGTTATTTCGACCCCTTACCCTAATCTCTGGTAATGCAAACTAGTTATATGAGTTAATTGCTCTAGGTACCCTAATGCACCTTAATCCCTTAGGTGTCGACTCTTCAAATTCAAATACCCAATTCCCAAAAGGAAATGAGTTGTTCCCCCATGAATGTCGAATCCCGAACTCTGCAAGGAAAAAGAGGGCATGACAAGAGTCCGCCCCAATCCCTTAACATAACTTATCTCTTATTTCGCACATCTCAATCTCCCAAATTTTACTAAGTCCAAAATATTCTAGAAATTTTGGCAGAGTTTCCCTTGTAGCTGGTCCTATCCACCTGCTAGAGAATCTCATAAATCAATCCTAACATCATGTAGATAACATCACATTGCATCATATACATGAAAACAACAACTATAACTCTCGAGGCTAACTCTATGACCTCGACTACCATGGTCGTATCCTTAACTTTTCCTTCCTCTAATACGAGGAGAATCGGGTATCTCAAATATTTTGCACGTTATGTGGATCATAACTTTAATCCTTTGGCCTTCTCATTTCATAGCATGACATGCAATTATTCCTTGATATTAACAAAGGAACTCATAGAATCACTCAGAACCTTAACGCACGATCGAGGATAGAAGTAGAGAAACAATTCCTAAATGTCGTTGTAGCCTCACTATTATAAGTGTAGCCGGCCATACACCGATAAGAGGGACTCTACTGACACAGGTCCATGACACCTTAGGACTCGTAAACCATGCCCTGGTACAAAGTTTGTCATGAACCGAACCTGGGGAGCATGACCGGCGCTCAACCGAGTAAACTCGGTCGAGCAAGCCTACTTTACATCAACCTCTCATCATAACTCATGCATGATTTATCCAAATATAATTTGATCTTGACTTTTAAATTAAATACATTTGGCTCAATGGCCTAAAATCTTTCTCATGATGGGTACATAGCTTCAAAAATAATTGTGAACATAATTACATAACAAAACTAAAATCTTAAATACATGACCCGCAATGTACATGGAGCTTCTATGACAATAGATACCTAAGTACATAAAACAAAATAGACTTGAATACCCACTAGAACTGTAGCAGGCTCAACAAGTCAGCTGAAAAGAGTATACCTCTATCACTGATCGTTGCCGCCTGCTATGGAACAACCCGTATCAATTAACGATGCAGCACCCCCGGCAAAAGTGACGTTAGTGCCGTCGAATAGCACTAGTATGTATAGCTAAAGGTTTTCTTTCAAAATAGAATGACCATATAGGAAGTGGAAAACCATATAAACAACAAGTCACAATAAACAATATCCAAATGTCTACATATGGAAATACAATAACTTAAATAAGAGGCAAATGAAGTACATCAAGAAACTACGAAACGTCCCATAGAATCACATTTCAAGTCTTATTATACTTACTTCATTCTGAACATCTTTTGGGATCAAGTGTGCCATATGAACTATGCGTGAGACACAAAAGATAATGTAAATGTAACAACATGACAAACAAAGGCCAATGAAAGTGGCACCTATTATCTGCGTTAATAATGCATCTCACTAGAACATTCACATCCCCCTCTTATTTTACACCTATACATTTGATAGATCGTCCTTAATGTCCACATATCATACTATACACATATGCGTCTCATAGACCGTCCATAGTGTTCACATATCAAACCTATGTGTTTCATAGACCGTCCACAATATCACCGATACAATATACCTGAGCATTTCATAGACCGTCCACATTATCACCTATACAATACACATGTGCGTTTCATAGACCATCCACAGTATCATATATTATACACCTCTGTGTATCATAGACCGTTCACAGTGTTTACTTACACAATACACCTGTGCGTTTCTTACACTGTTCATAGTGTTTACTTACACAATACACATGTGTGTTTCATAGACCGTTCACAGTGTTTACTTACACAATACACACGTGCGTTTCATAAACCGTTCACAGTGTTTACTTACACAAGACACATGTGCGTTTCATACAACCTTCACAGTGTTTACTTACACAATACACCTGTGCGTTTCATAGACCATTCACAGTGTTTACTTACACAATACACTTGTGCATTTCATACACCATTCACGGTGTTTACTTACACAGTACACCTGTGCGTTTCATAGGTACATAGTGTTTACTTACACAATACAAATGTGTGTTTCATAGACCGTTCACAGTGTTTGCTTACACAATACACGTGTGCGTTTCATAGACCGTTCATAGGATTAATAACACATTATTATGCATATAACCATACATAAACTCAAACGGCATGACTAGCACTACTTTAAAGGTCGTAAGTTCCCAGATCATTGGAACACTTCATGTTCATGCTCATCATGGAAAAACATAGCTCATTACATTACCACATGTATGGCGAATAATTAATACAACTACAATGGTCGATGGCCCAAATTTATTTTCATAAGATTTGTCATCATTCAGCATATGACATCTCCCTTTCATCTCATTATTCACTCGCTTATCATATTAAGCTCATTAGCTAAGTTCATGATTCATGGGGACTTAACAACGAATTCATTAACATTAATTATTTTAGAAGCATACATACTATGATTGAAACCTTAGGACATATAACACCTCATAATTCTCATTTTGGCAAACAACCACATTTCATGATCATACTATTACTTACTTGTACTTGCCATGGGTGATCGCAAGACATGAAGAACATTTAAAATATTTAGGAACACCATAGCCTCTCCTCACGAGGGTGTAGGAGCTTATAACACATTGGAAACATAGGTAAAAATATGTTCATCTCATAACCTTTCACACCATATATCATTTCACAATTACTTTCAACTATTTATAACATCATTATTTCATTGGCTCCCTTGGCCATACATATTATTCTTCATTTAAGACATTGTGGCCGTATATCATATTCCGCACTTTCATTTCTTTTCTTTCAAGGATTATTATCATAAACATCATCATATAGATTATTCTTGAAATACCTTTCCCAAAAAGGGCAATATACAATTTCAACTCATGAATATGTAAGAACTCAAAATATATTAGAAATACCTACCAAGCATAGCATTAGTTAGAACAACCACATTTAGACATGACTTGAGTACATAAGCTTTTGGATAATTCTATTTTCGAAGTCGATTTGGAATAGTTGAATCAAGGCTCATTTCATATTATTTCACACATCTTTTCATTTCATTGGCGCTATTGGCCACATTTATAACTTTCATTCATGGCACGGTGTCCACACTTTATATCTCCAACTCACTACTTTCATTTTCAAGCATCTTCATAGATTATCGATAACAAAGCATCTCTAATCACGACTTTTAGTACACCTATAAGCAATTAAGAGTCTTAAGCACATTGATATTTCTTACGCAATTAGGCATAATAGCCTTCACTTGAAACACGACTTGAAGTCAACATTTTAAGACCCAACTCATGCTTTGAACACACTCCTGAAGGATAACATCATATGATAAGAGCATCCGGAACATTGTGAACATACACCTTTCAACACAAAGCTTATTCGGAATAGTTAATTTATAAAGAATAACTCGGTACTTACAAGAACATCGTGGTATTCAACTCTCGAAGTTTAGCCAAACATACCTTGTTTAAGGTTTCCTTAAGTTACTACAACGTTCCCGAAATTCTAGCAATCCCAATCTATTTGAGACATAGAAAAATTGAATATAAATTAGGAAGATATTCATGGTTTCAGCTCATTTTAGCATTTTATCAAACACTGGATGTCTAAATTTGACTACAAGGTTCCTCTACAAGATTTCCTTCACTCACAACCCAATCTTTACTTATTTGAGCTCAACAATCTTCCCAAACCTTATTAGTACATGCATATATAAATAATACTCTCACATCCAAGAATCATACTCCCAATTAACCATCTTCCACCCAAATCTGAAATTGAAAAATAGGGTATGGAACCTTACCTCTTAGATGAAGAACTTGAGAGTTTTCTTGTTAGATTTCAAGGCTTGGACAAGATCTTGATGGACAAAGAACTTGAGCTTCTGCCTCTCTCTACAACACTCTCACTTCTCTCTAAAACTATCAGATTTTTGCTCCAAAATGAGCTTCAAGGGTTACTTACTGAAGTTGGGTCGGTTTACAAAGATAGAAGAATGGATACTCTGACAATCCAGATTTGGCTACTGACCAGGCTAGGCACGCTCTGTAGCGAGCTATAGACCAGGCCTCGCGAGGGATATAGCATGGCGTAGGGTGCTATAGACCTGTCCTTGCGAGGGATATAACACGGTCTAACGTGCTATAGACCTGGCCTCACGAGGGATATAACATGGTCTAGCGCGCTACAACCTGGGCGATGCGATATTGAAAAATTTCAACTCCCCAACGCACTGTTCAACCCAAAAACTCCAAAAATACTATATATTAGCCTACCTTGGCACCACAAAACCTTAAATTACTTGGCGAAATTTACTATGGCCTTACGATTTGAAGTCATTTGCCTGATCCACCTAGGGATGATACTATACTTCAATAATTGTATTTCATAGAATCCCAATGTGATTTATCTTATGGGGGTATTCTAATCCCGTGAAATTCATGGAATCCCTTTTCTTAACATCATTACTCAATCAAATGCCTAAACGTCATCCTCTTATCGATCACCGTTACACTCTTATTCTACTACCAGGGAAGCATTTCATCTCTTCTAATTGCTCCCAGTCTTAGACTCCTCTGAGTTCATGCAGGATGTGCCGATCTTTCTACAACTTACGGAAACCATCAACTCTCTTGTTTTAATGGGTTTAATCCCGAGGACTTACCTATTCTCATCACCTTCTCACTCACCTTTTCTTATCCTTACTCCTATCTACCTAAAACTCTGTCACTCTATGATACTTTAGCTTGCAACCTACACATATCTATTTATACTACTCGCAACCTTGCTTTAACTTGCTAGCACCATAGATTTCCTTTCGTTCCTTCTTAGTTTTCTTTAAATGTAAGCAATAACATTTCCTGGTCGTTCTTCCACTTGTTGCATGAATACTTGGCTTATCTTATTGCCCATCAATATTGGAATTTCCTGTAACTCATATCATCTCAAATATCACTTTTGACTTCTCGTTCATTGGTCACGATAGGTGCCACTTTCTTATGGAGTGCATACAACATTGTAGTGAGACTGTTGTTACAAGATCATTTCTTCTTCAAGTTACTATGATTAGGTTGAAGCCTTCTTCCTTATTTCCTCAGCTAGCCTTTCGTTGTAGTACTTAGGGGAGATCCTCTGACTCTTGTAAAGATGCGAGCTAATTACATCGTATGCCCGATAAAATTTTTGACGTTCTTACTCTCCTATGAATATCCTTAGTTACATACCTCCGTGTAGTTATTCTCGTAAGGTTACCTCTAATTTGAAGTTTTGATTGTCTCCCTAGTGATACTCTATCTTATTTCCGTAAAACATCAACGGTACCTTTAACTACCCCTACTCCTATCTGAAAGGATTGCAAGACTGAATTCCCTATACTTGGGTTCACCATATTTATCTTGCATGATCTATTGGTTAATCTATGACCTCTTGTCTAGCCATAATTAGTCTCTTCCTAAATCAACTACAGACGACTCGTTGGTCCATTCTCATATCTATATTCTGTGCAACACCTCTTGGGTTATGTCCTTTGGCTCAACTTACCTCTCACACTGGCTCAGTATGTATCAAGTGCTCATTTGCATTTATTTATCAATAACATACTATGCGCGAACCCTTACTGCCTCTCCCGGTGTCTTGCTTGTATAATGTTCTAAAGTCGAAACATATCTGTAGGATCTGAATAATTGCAATCTCATTCTTTCGCCTTTTTACCGTATTCTTCCTTTACCATTCCATAGTTACCTGAACCACTTAACTCCGACGTAGTACCACATCACATAATCTTCCGACCTTTATGGGGTACTAAGATTTAGTGCTATGACGATGTACCTATAGATGTTTTACTTCTTCATCTTTGGCGTCTTTTCGCATCATCAATGACCCTTACTCGCCTTACGGTAACCTTTTTGTACCAAAAATAACTAATTTTTTTACACACAATGGTGACACCTAGTGTAACTGGCGCACTCAGTCCCTTAAGCTTAACTGTGCTCACAGTGCTTGCCTTAGGGAAGTGTCTTCCTGAATGACCTTTAAAGATTATTCTTCTATTATCAATCTATTATTGCCGTGATATCGTAAATTTTCACGATGCCGACTATTATCAAATCAGTCGGTCCCTAATTCATGTTTAATTTATCTTGTTCACTAGTCCATACTGATTTCTATTACGCCGGGGATCTAAATTTTTGTTCTGGTAATCACGTTGGACTCACTAACTCATTTCTCGAAATGAGGTTATGACTTTTGGCCTATACTTCTTTATTGTCTCAAGGCCTGTCACCTCTTGTTTTTTCCTTCACCTGACTATAGACTCTTTCATTATATCATATTTTCATTTACCGTTATTAGTCATTTATCACATCTTACTCATTGTACTTCATTTACTCTCTTCTTATTCTCCTGCAAATACTTTCGTCTATTACCTTATTCCGAAAACTTCAACAAAATGTTCTTTCTTTTTTAGCTCCCCATGCTCTAACCACTAGCTATTCGGGTCGCCTAGCATTCTCTCATTACTAGGAACGCGAACCACACAAAGGTAAAAATTTATCCCTTCTAGGATTGCAGTGCCAATCTTCTAAATTTTTCTGGACATTCTAGTATTCATATCTAAATGTACTATCCTAGAGTGCACCATTTGGGTGTCTCACAAGGAGAACTATTACCATGTTTTGCATTATCCTTCGAAAATGATAGCTAATGATAACAATACATCCAAAATTTAGGGTTACTCTAACCCCATATGGATCCTGATATCCCATCCTTCTCTTAAACTATAGCTGTTAGCTTTCATATGGCATAATTAAGATGGGTGTGGCCAATTGTATGTAACGACCCAACTTGTCATTTTAAGAATTAATGCCCCGTTCAGCGATTTAAGGTCCCGAGCAACTTCATAATATATATTATGGTTTGCTTGCGCAGTTCGTAAATTTTTCTAGAATGTTTTTATATGAAAAATTGATTAAATTGTGAAATAGAGCTTTAAAACTCAACTTAGTTGATATCGATCAACATTTTGAGCAAACGGACCCGGATTTGTGTTTTCACTATTCTGGTAGGTCTGTATCGTTATTTAGGACTTGGGCATATGCCCAAAATCAAATTCGGAGGTCCGTAGCTCAAATTATCGGCATTATACGGAATCTAGAAATCTAAGGCTAAAGATTTCTAAAGTCTGACCGAAGATTTGACTTTTGAGCAAATGACCCCGGAATGGAATTTTGATGATTGCAATAGCTTCGTATGGTGATTTCGGACTTAAGCATATGTTCGGATTTGGATTTCAAAGTCCGTAGGGCAATTCGGCGTATTTTGGAGAAAGTTGGAAAATAGAAGCTTTTGGAAAGTTTGACTGAGAGTTGACTTTTTGATATCGGGTTCAGAATCCGATTCTAAAAATTAGAACAGCTCCGTTATGTAATTTATGACTCGATTGCAAAATTTGAAGTCATTCCGGATTGATTTGATACGTTTCGGCGCAAAATATAGATGTTGGAAGATTTGAAAACTCATAATACGATTCGATGCGTGATTCGTAATATCGGTGTTGATTGACATGGTTTGAAGCCTCGACTAAGGTCGTATTGTATTTTGGGACATTTTTGTATAATTGGTTAAGGTCCCGAGGGCCTCGAGTGGATTTTGGAAGGTAAACGGAATGGATTTCGGACAAAGAGGGTTTCTGGAAATTTCTGTTGCAGTGGTGTTTGCCAGAAACTTCGGGTGCGTGGAGCCAACTTTGGAAGCTTGTATCTGGCAATCTATAAAGAATATGAAAATTATCAAAACATGAAAGTTGTAGCTTCTTGATTATGGTTTCCAGAAAGTTAAACCATTCATGATTTGGACATTCATACAGAAATTTATGATGAACTGAAAGAAGGTTGGAAAAGCAGTTTAGCTAGAAATTTCTGAAGCGTAGCCGAATAAGGAAGCTTATATCTCTCAATCAATAAGGAATCGGAAAATTATCAAAACATGAAAGTTGTAGCCCTTTGATTTTAATTTTCAGGAAGTTAAACCATTCATCATTTGGACTTTTTTACATAAAGTTATGGTCAATTAAATGAAGGCTGGTGCAAGCAAGTTCTGGTGTGGACTTTTAGTTACGAAAAATGGACTTCTGATGACGGAAAATGGACTTTTAGTGACGGATGACAGAAACTTAAGGACCAAAATTGATCATTTCCTTCATTTCGTTTTAGATTTTTAGAGCACGATTCTTGGGCGATTTTTGGCCGATTTTCACGGAAGACATTGGGGTTAGTGTTCCTTATCCTGTATTGATTATATTTCATGATTTCATACTCATTTACATCATGAATCCATGAATTTATGGAAGAAAAATCAAGATTTTTGCAAATTCATCCAAAGAGGAAAATTTAAGATTTGGAGGTCGAGTTGTTATCAGAATTTGATAAAATTGGTATGGTTGAACTCGTATCGGAATGGGTGTTCGAATTTTGTGACAATTATGTCGGGTTCGGAGAGGAAGGTCCCGCGTTGACTTTTGGTTTACTTTTTAGAATAAGATTTTAAATCGACGTTTTATTATCCGGAATTGTTTCCGATGAATTTTAATGAAGTTATACAATTAATTTGGATAGATTGGAGCTATTCGGAGGTTGATTCACGCAGGAAAGCGATTTTTGAATATCGTCCTAACTTCAAAAAGGTATTTATCTTGCCTAACCTTGAGTGGGGGAGTTACCCTTTAGGCATTGAGTATTATGCGGAAATTGTGTGAATGAAAACCATGTGCGCGAGGTGACGAGCACGTAATTGGTTTATATGTGCAAATTATATCAGTTAAATTTCATAGACACACTTATGTATTAAATTGAAAAATTGTTGGAACTTATTAAATCCTTGATTTGTCATGCATTATTCCTTGTTTGTCGAGTTTGTATTTATATGATAATTTGGTGTAAATTTCCACTTGGAGTCTCGTGTGAATTCCGTGTGTTTGTTGATTTGATATTTCTTGGAAATAATTATATTATGGATTTCCCCCTCTACGACTAATTAATTAAGTAAGTTTAAATTGAGGCATTAATATATTTATCAAAAATATGGATTAATGATGACGTCCAAATCCACTACTAAAAAGTAAATGGACACGATCGTATGCAATATAATTTACCCAACTATGAGTCGGGGTCGAATCCCACAGAGAACAATATGTAGGCGATTAGGAATGTAAGAGAATTATCACTTATCGCGCAATGCCAAACACTAAGAATTTGGTTTTTGGAAAATATTTATAACTAAATACGAAAATGTAAACTAACCTAGAAAGCAAGTAAAATGATCAATGGCTACAAGTATGGTTGCATCGGGAATTACACTCAAGTAACGATCCAATGTATTTCATGATTTAACAAATACGAGCGAGTTTATGTTAATTAGCCACGGTTAATAATTCTATATTAGCTTCTTCCGATGAATAACAACACTTCCTAATTACGTTATCCCTAAAACAATTAAGAGATTAAGCACTCCCGAATATGGCTACAAGTAGTTCAATCCTATCCCTAGGTAGAATCTATAAAATGAGGGTTAACGCCTCAAGTTCTTGTTAATTAATCTTTTCCAATCCCAAATTATCTTTTCCAAAATTACTTCGGAGTTAATGGGCGAGTCCTAGGGTTAGCTAATCCCTTTGGAAACATTAAAGAACAAGAATAATTAAAGAAACAACTACTCACTTCATAAATTGAAAAAAATCATTCAATACATAAGCACAACAAGGTATTTAATCCATACTTTAAATATGAATATTCCCATAAACAAGATTCAAGTGTTGGAAATAAATACTACACACTTAAATATTCAATACAAAGCAAGGAAATGAAGAAATAAACACAAATGGGTAAGAAATCCTTAACCACAAGCTTGAAATCTTCAAAACCCAAGTGTGTGTGCAAAACGCTAGCTTCCACCTTGTTCTCTCTAAGTCTAAGAACTCAAAAATATGCTAAAGATGTCCAGAGATGTCCAAAGATATTTTACAAATGAGTTGGTTTGGGTATTAAAGGATTTGGGACAAAAAAATGTGAAGTTACAAAATTGCCCAGGTCTGATGCTCGAATATCGCATTTGCGAACAAAAGTTCGCAATTGCGAAGAATGGCAATACTAAGCACGTTCGCATTTGCGAAGAGGACTTCGCATTTGCGAATGTTGACTCCCCTGGTTGACTTCGCATTCGCAAAGTCTTTTTCGCAATTGCGATGACTGCTTGATTTGCCTTCCTTCACAATTCCCATGCCTTTACTCGCGATTACCATGACTGCTACCTTCGCAATTCCTAGCATGATGTCGCATTTGCGACAACTAAAGCCCTTGTCTAGATTTTCCTCTTTTTGGCTTCTTTTTGATTTGTTTCACTTGGTTTCCTCAAGATCACTTCTATATCATATAGAACCTGTAATATAGAAGTAAATGGCATTAAACACATGGTTTTATCACTCAAACATAGCAAAAATATAGATTTAAAGGCAAGATAAGTTGGTAAAATACCAACTTATCAAACCCCCAAACTTAAACTATTGCTTGACCTCAAGCAATGAAAGAGACAAAATCTCCTCCCAAGTAGTTAACAATGCATCCATATCATGTCAAGCCAAAAAGATCTACTATAAGCACAAAAACATGACTTCGATTGGTATCAACAATTACTCTAAAGCATATGAATTATCAAGCACTTCTCATGAATTTCATTATACTTCAAGTGCTCAAAAATTAATGCAAATCAAAGTAGCGATCAAGTCATGACACTAAAGCTTCAAAATTTGCCTCTCTATCACAATCAACTTTCTTTGGTCATTCCTTCCAATTGAAAATGGGATTAAATTCACAAGTCAAATTTCATGTGTCCTCACATTTAAGAGAGATTCCCACACTCATAAATCTTAATTCAAAACAAAAATGGGATATCAAATGGAAAGAATTAACTCTCTCTCAAAAAGATGTTCAAATGCATACAAGTAGTACCATAGGCTTGCTCTTCATGTATTCCTCCACTAATGTAGACAACATGGTTCAAAATCAATAAGGACATAAAGGGTTGTAGTTTAGGCTTTTGGTTAAGGTAGGGCACAATTTGGTTAGAGTGACTCAAAACCTCCCCAGGCACTACAAAATTTACAATCAAAGTCCACTTCCTTCAAAAATATTCTCCATCCTTTCTTCATTTTTCATACCACACCTAGTCTTCCCTTAATTCACAATTTCATATCATTTTATTCTAATTTATTTTTTCTTTCCTTTTCAAAATCAAGGAAGGTTTTATTTTTTTTTTTACCTTCCACCTTTTTAAACAACTCCATATCACAACTTTTCCAACCTTCACCCCCAAACTTAGACTTTTAGCCTATGTTTACACTTTCAAAGTACTTAGGGAGGTAGGGTGCCAAAAGCTAGAACAATACAGAACAAAGGATTAAAGTTTATAACATGGTTGCCAAAGAATAAGGTTAAAGGCTCAAAATAGGTTGACTAGGGAAAATATTCAAGGGTAGGAAATTTAAGGCACAATTGCAGTCCAGGGAAAGCTAATATCATTTTTCAAACCAAGTTAGTCTATAATTTCGCCTTGAAGCACATTCCGGGCAAGTTCAAGACTACAAGTAATGCAAAAGAACTCACAATATGTCTCACCACACATGGCACATGAACACTCAAGTGGAATACAAATCCAAAATCCAATTGAAACCAATGACTCAAAGAGGTTACATATAGCATATGAAGCTATTTAGTGAAGTAAAGAGCTAACATTTGAGTCTAAAAGTCATGACCTCTTTACTTCAATTATTTTTCTTTTTCAACAACCAAGAATTCATATGCCGAGATTTAAATTATGTTGGTACCAAGCAAGCCACAACTTGGTCAATGGGCACAAACTCCAACCCAAACCATTTATTCTTCCTAATATTAACATAACTATATTTAAACTTACAAGACTAATTCCCTTAAGAAAGTTGTCTATCTATCCATCATCGGGAAAAGTCGACAAAAGTTTTCTACAATTACCCGGTTCAAGATGAAATTTGGCATCCTTGGGAAAAGAACCGTGGTATAAAGAATACCAAGGATATTGCCACTAACATAAAACATACTATAAAAAAATGAAGAAGCTAATAAACATCAATAAGTAACTAAAACATAATATATATATATATATATATACAAGAAATTAAGAAGCTACTAAACATCATAATATCACACATCACATGAAAATATACTAACAACAAAATGAAAACAACTACAGTACCAATCTGCCGTATATCCACAATTATACTAGAACAACAGTTATACAAGAAGCCACCCCCAACTAAAGATGTTGCAATGTCCCCAATGCAATAAAACATGATAGAGTAAAAATGGTGGAAAGTGCTCCCTGAATATTGCATCAAATGCCTTCCTCGCTGTCTGAGTCAGAATCCTCCTCCTCTCCTTCTTCCTTGGACCAATGAACAGGAACATCATCATCATCTATCGGCCTGGTCTATGGCATTGGGTCCTGAGGCTTTAGGACTTTCCACAGCCCCTTCACACCCTTCCACATGCGAGTGAAGAATTTGTCTTTTTTCTTTTCCCTTTTCTTCATCTGGGTGTGTGCCTTTTCTAGATTGCCATGGGAACTGCTCAACTCACCATGGTTCTTGGATAGATCAGTGTATGCTTTCTCTAGTGCCTTGAGGTGATAACCCCTGCTTCCTCTGATCCTCAAGGTATTTTTGGAACTCTTTCTTTGAAATATAAGCAGGTCCCTCAGATGTCTCCCCAGGTCCCTGTGGAAGGCCAGCTACCAGCTCGTGAATCACTCGCATCTCCTCACTAAGCATAGCAAATGGTCCTCCTGCAGAGGATGATGGATGACTACTCAGATCAACCTGAGAAGAAGAAACCATCTTTCTCTTTTTGCTCTTCACAACGCCGCCCTCTCCTCTCTTCTTCAACGGATTTAGAGGCTTTCCAGGCTCGATCCAATTGTCCCCCGGAGCCTCTTCCACCCTAGCAAGCTGGCACAGCTCAGTGATAAGCGATGGGAATAGCAATGATGGGCCATTCTGCATCCGATACTCCCTTAGTTCATTGATGAAGATTTCACCAACATTCAGCTGAATACCATCAATGATGCAGGCTATCATCTGAGCTCTTGTGACCGGTACATTCCATATGTCTGACACAGGCGAGATACGACTGCATATGATGGCCAGCCATATCTTTGCTTTGGCAGTGAACTCTTTTGATGTGATCCCTCTCTTCTCAGCGGCCCATGGAACATCCGCACCCGGGCACAATTTGGACACCAACCACTCTCCTGAGGCACAGTCTTTTGCACGGAATGGGGCCATGTCGTGGTCTGGCAAATGATACAATTTATTCACAGCTTCAGCCTCAAAGTGCACCATTTTGCCGCGAATTCTCATCTTGGGCTTCCTTAGCCTAATAGCTGGGAGGTTGGCATAAAACTCCCTCACCCATTGCTCATTGGCTTTGCAAGGTTGAGGGGGAAAACAGTTCCATCCCATGGCCATCAGCCTTTGATAGAACTCGGGAAGACATTCCTGGATGTTGTCCAACAGTATACCACTTTCCAGAAGCACCTTTTTCGATATCAGGTCAGCAAAGTACCATTCTTATCAGTATTGGTTGTAGTTCTGCTCAGCTTCCAAGGGGTTGTCACTTGAGGATCCTTCAAAGTGAGAGCTCATTTTCCAATTATAGTACCTGTCAACAAATGATAAGAGTGAAAACATGATATAGTGATGAAGAATAGTGCAAAATGAATCAAATATGCCAAAGGAATGATCGGACAGTTGAAACTCAGCCTTAGAAATTTTTTTCGGATTTTCAGATTTTCAGTTGTTAGCTCTCTGATTTCACAATTCCCAAAGAATCTTCACAATTGCGAAGATATCAGAAGACCCTAGTTATGGGAATTGCGAAGCTATCTTCGCAATTGCGAAGGACTCAGAGATGCCCAGGTTTGGGAATTGCGAAGAAAACTTGGGAAATGCGAAGGTTTTAGGAAAGGCATTTTTCGCAATTGCGGTGGAATCTTCGCAAATGCGAAGTCGCAAATGCGAAGAGGCCATCGCAATTGCGAGCCTTCGTCCCCAGTCAAGCTTTTCTACAGACAACAGTACCAAGCCCTAAAATTTTGCAATCCAAGTCAATTTTTATGAACCCAATCATCACTCAAACACAAATCATACACTAGACCTCACAAACAACAATGAATCAAAAACAATATCGATGTTTCGGCCAAGAATCTCATTCGGGCCTTTCATCGATCACATAAAAAGCATAAAAAATTCACTTCTATTTGACAAGCTTTGGGTACTCAGACTTCCCCAAATTTTTAGCAATGAACATAATCGCACATTCTCAACCAACCTCACCCAGAAATCGATGTAAGTTTGGACAAATTTTTGAACAATTCCGGGCAAAGAATGCTGCCCATTTGGACTCTTGGGTTGCAGAGAATCAAGAAGAATAAAGGACAAGATGAAGACGAAGAAGAAAAAGAAAGAGTGATTAAGCTTTCATACCTGGATCCTTGCAATTAGGAGTAAGAGTTGAAGGAGTTTTAGTGAGAGTGAGGGACATAAGAGTTTGAGAGCCTTAGAATTTTTTTCTTCAATTTCGTTCAAAATGAGTGCAAGACCCAGTTTTACCTCTCTGATGTCGCAATTGCGACACAGCCTTCGCAATTGCGAAGGTCAATCAAACCTGCTATCGTCGCAATTGCGACACAATTTTGGGAATTGCGACTTGAAAACTTTCGCAAATGCAAAAATATCTTCGCAAATACGAAAACTGCCCCTGCAATTTTCATCAGCTACTGCCTCACATGCTCTCCGTCTCCCCGACCTACTCAAACCAACTCCAAAAATTATGAAACTTGGCAGATTAGTCAAAAATAATTTACTAAGCTATTCTAAAAAAGAAAATTTGAAAAATGACTAAATATTTTTACAAAATGATGGGTTGGCTCCCATCAACCGCCGCATTTAACGTCGTGGCACGACGCAAAGCAACTTTACCACTTTTCTCGCCACTTGGACGATATGAATTGGGCACCCAACTTGGAATCAAGCTTGTGACCACGAGCGATGGGGGGTGGTAAGACGATGATCAAGCCAAGCCTTATATTCTTCAATTTGCACTTCTTGGCTCTCATGTGAGGAATATCATTTTGCCTTCTTGTTTCCTCAAATTGTAAGATGTATGGTTGTTGCTTTTCCTCCTCGCAATCTCCATTGACTCGTGTAGTTCAATTCTCATATCACCACACAATTCCAATGTTGAAAAATGCTTGCAATGTGACTTTAAACCTCCAACTTGCAATTTTTCTCGGATTTTGACATCCTCTTTTTCCCCCGAACTAGAGTCAATATCAACCATATTCTCATTTACACCGGTTGACTCTAATTCCATATTTTTCTCGGCATCATTAACACTCATGGAGTCGGTTGGCGGATGTTCAATTCTTGATTCCACGAAGTAAAGCTCACTTTCTTCCTCGGAATTGGACTCTCCTTGGCTTCCTTCCACACTCTCAAGTTGGTGGGCATAGTGAGCCTCAACCAATATTTTCATTTGCTCTTCCAAAGTGTGGATATGTTCATCATTGTAAGCCAAGCCTTGTTTCAAGTCCTCGAGTGCAAAGTTGTGCTTCTCCTCATTTTAGAATGGTCTCCAACATGAGCATCATCTTCTCTTCTTGAGCATT
The DNA here is from genome assembly GCF_001879085.1 of Nicotiana attenuata. NCBI lineage: Eukaryota > Viridiplantae > Streptophyta > Magnoliopsida > Solanales > Solanaceae > Nicotiana > Nicotiana attenuata. The sequence continues at coordinate 34,792,725 of NC_031997.1, read as the reverse complement.
TGAGATCTCTTCTTGGTTTTGATCAAGTGCCAAGGAAGGATTTCCGGCTTCCATATCTAAGGAAAATTCTTGGCTATCATTAACTTCCAAGGATTTTTGGACCTCTAAAGCTTCAAGCATTTCTCCCATTTGTGAGTGCAACCTTTCAAGTGCCAAGTCATTTTGGAGACTATTCTTCAAAAGCTCCTCCAAGGCACTTTGTTCTTTGTTTCCTCCTTCAAGTAAGCACTCCAACATGAGCTTGAACTCTCCATTTTGGCCATGCTCAACTTATTCCATTTCCATAGCCTTATCATTTTCATCACAAAAAGTAGAATAATCATAGCGGGGGCTTGGGGAAGGGAAGGACAAATAAGCACAAGTATCCGAATGACCATTTTGACAACCACACTTATCACAAATACTCCACTCATGGGTTTGAGATTGTGCGCACAATCCACCCCCAGGAGAATTTTAACAATTTTTCCACGAGTGTGGTCCTCCACAATAAGGACAAGGGTCATCAAAGTATGACAACTACCATCCGACCAATTTTCATTATATGATGCCATTTTTGAAAAATAAGAAAATAAACAATAAACAAACAAGAAAAATAGACCAAGGTAAGAAAATTTAATTACACAAATATTCACAGGTTTGGACGAAAGAACTTACGCTTATTTCTCAAACAACCTAAATTACGCCAAATTGTTCCCCGGCAACGGCACCAATTCTGATGACGTCCAAATCCACTACTAAAAAGTAAATGGACACGGTCGAATGCAATATAATTTACCCAACTATGAGTCGGGGTAGAATCCCACAGAGAACAATATATAGGCGATTAGGAATGTAAGAGAATTATCACTTATCGCGCAATGCCAAACACTAAGAATTTGGTTTTTGGAAAATGTTATAACTAAATGCGAAAATGTAAACTAACCTAGAAAGCAAGTAAAATTATCAATGACTACAAGTATGGTTGCATCTGGAATTACACTCAAGTAACGATCCAATGTATTTCATGATTTAACAAATATGAGCGAGTTTATGTTAATTAGCCATGGGTAATAATTCTATATTAGCTTCTTCCGAAGACTAACAAGACTTCCTAATTGAGTTATCCCTAAAACAATTAAGAGATTAAGCACACCCGAATATGGCTACAAGTAGTTCAATCCTATCCCTAGATAGAATCTATAAAAGGTGTCGTCTTATGCTGAGTTAAGTTCTCATCTTTGTTGTTGTTATCGAGGTTTTATGTACTTTGTGTGGAGCCTTGGGCTATTTGCTAGGAAATTAATTGATTTTTTTGTATCCCTTGAATTGGTTGTGGTCTATGGGAAATTTATAATATGAATTAATGTTTTGTGTTGTTGTGGTAATATCCGTGTAAACTGGTGTGTGATTTGGGTTACTGTTATGCGGTGGATAAGGGTGGCATTTCAATGTTGATATTATATGGGTATAAGGCTGGCATTTCACTATGGTTATATGTTGGGATATTGTCTGGGCAGAGAGAAAAGGGTGGCTATTGTCAGGGATGATGTGGTGTGATGTGGGGATATTGTATTGGTGATTTTTATGTGATGTTGTGATTTCCTGGTGATTCTTCTATATATTGTTAGAGTAGTATTGTATATTTGATTTCCCTGAGATCATTTCCTGTATTCAGTTAAAGTTCGTGACTCAGTATTACCAGTCTTGGGAGGTTGTTTGATTATTTCAGCTGTTAGTTTTGATACATATTTCAATTTCTATTTATTGTAAGAAATTCTGAACCAAAAAAATGGTTTGAATTGTAATTGGAATTGGCTTACCTAGTCTTGGAGGCTAAGTGCCATCACGACTTCAGTGGTGGGATTTTGGGTCATGACAAGTTGGGATCAAAGCTCTATGTTCATAGGTGATACGAGTCACGATCGAGTTTAGTAGAGTCTTGCGGATCGGTACGGAGACGTCTATACTTTTCTTCGAGAGGCTATGAAATTATTAGGAAAATTTCACTTCTTTCAGTCATGTCGTGCGAAATTTATTGATGTTGGCATTTGAGCTTTTGTATCTCTATTCACTCACAGATGGTGAGGACGCATGCTACCGGGTCAACGAAGCAGGCACCTACACATACAGTTAAGGCCGCAAGAGGCCGGGGCCAGGGTAGAGGCTGAGGTAGAGTCCGAGGAAGAGCACGTGCCATAGCTAGAATACCAGTTAGAGCAGCAGTTGAGGAGCCGCCAGTAGCTTTATTTTTGGGGATAAATAACAAAGACACCTGTTGTTACCACCGAACATCAAGAGACTTTAGCACAGTTCATAAACATGTTTGGTGTATTAACTATGGCGGGAGTGATCCCTGTTTCACCAAGTATTTCATAGATTCGAGGAGTAGATCAGACACCTACAGCCCGTACTCCATAGCAGCAGGTTCACATTGGTCATGTTGCGGGTATAGTACCAGTACAGCCCGTTATTCTAGTTCAGCCTAAGGTCAGGCCAGAGGCATCCGAAAAGGAACAAAAGAGACTAGAGAGGTTTAAGAGGTATGGCCCACCTACCTTTAGTGGCACAGCTACAGAGGATGCTCAGGGATTCCTAGAAATGTGTCACAGTATTCTACGCACTATGGGTATTATGGAAGTGAGCGGAGTTGCCTTTACTACATTTCAGTTGTCAGGCGCATCGTATCATTGGTGACAAATCTATGAAGAAGGTAGACCAGCCGATGCAATACCACCTACTTGGGCTCAGTTTTTAGAGATGTTTTTGAAGGAATTTATTCCCATACCCTCCGAGATGCGTGGCACATAGAGTTTGAATAGTTGCGTCAGGGCACCATGATAGTGTCAGAATATGCCATCAAGTTCAGTGAGCAAGCCCGTCGTGCACCTACTTTGGTTCCTACCGTCAGAGAGCGGGTCCGCAGATTTTATTGAGGGGCTCAATTATGATCTTAAAATATGAATGGCTCGAGATTGCAAACTGATACTCTATTTTAGCAAGTAGTGGAGATTGCAATGAGGATTGAGGTTGTTCTAGGCGAGGAAATTGAGTCTAAGGAAGCCAAAAGGTCTCGAAGCTCTGGAGGGTTCAGTGGATTTTACTCTTCAGCTATGACCCATTATGGCGGAGGCTCGAGCAGTCGGCCAGCTCAGTCTGCCTATCAAATTACTCAGGGTGCCCCAGTAAGTTCTTATAGTGCACCACCGACACGAGATTCTTACAGTGGTTATTCGAGTTACCAAGTACAGACTTAGTACGAGCAGTCGCGACCGCATAGGGGTTGCTATGAGTCTGGTGATACTAGGCACATCATTAGAGATTGTCCCCGTCTTGGGAGAGGTGGATTTCATCAGAACACTCAGGCTATAGGCCCCAATGCAGTTACTACCCCACATGCACAACCAGTTAGGGGTGGAGGACAGGCGGGTAGAGGGCGCTCTAGAGGGGGAGGCCCAGCCCGTTGATATATTTGCTTTGGTGTGGCTGAGGCCACTACACTAGATGGTGTAGTTACATGTACGATCTCGATTTTTTATAAAAGGAAATTTTTTTCCTTAATTTGATTCGGTTATAAATAATGAGGCGAGTCCTCCTGTTATGCTCTGCTTATGGGTGAGCATCGTAATTTTGTGACCCACTTATATGTTTATCCCTCCTGGGAGATTGGATGATGTTAACCCGTGTCAATCATTCTTATTTTTATACACTAAGGAGGGCTATAAGTCCAAACATGACTTTCTATTACTCACTACATGGGGTTTTTATGCGATTTAGTAATAATTGATTTCAATTTTATGAATTGTATGCTCTATTGGTATGGGGGTTCATTATGTGTTGTGAAAATTGTTTACGGAATTTATTAAAAAGAAGAAATAAAGGAAGTAGCAAATTTCAGTTGGCACAATGTGCAAAATACTTGTGACTTAGAGTTCAGGGCAAGATCTTCGCATTTTTTATATAATGTGAAATATTTAAACCGGGCTACAAGTCGTGGTGGAAGTTATATAAGGACGAGGTCCTTGTGGTCTAGAATTATGAGTTTAAATTCTCCCTTTGTGAAACTTAAATTGTATTATAGTACTAATAGGGAGTCATGCCTATTAGGCTTATTTGATAATTGTTTTATGTGTTTCTGTGCATATTTAGCCATAATTGTGCTGTAAATATTGAGTTTTAGCCTATAAGGTGAGTGTCGAGATGGCGTTAAATGCGATTTATTAATTCGGATAAATAATTATGAGGTCTTCATGCCTCGCGTGTTGCTGTCAGTGTTGTGAAAATGTGAAACGAGATTTTGATTAATATGAGGTTAATTGAGGATGCTGAAATTAATTATGAACAACTATTATGACAAGAGATGTGGTTATGGTCATACGTACAATGTGTGTAGGCACGAAATTGCTACAACCAGTTGAGACCAACACACTGTGTTAATATGATAATCAGGCCTTCTGAAACTGATTGGAGTGTAAGAATTGGCTTTAAAGTTATAAATGTGGATTAAAGAAATAATCTCAACTGATATGGTATTGTCGGACCATGTTAAAATTTCGGTGATGTAGAATCACTGCGAGTATGTGTGTAAGAATACACTCAGTAATTAAATGTCCTCAGAAAAACAAAATTCTTGGCACGTTCGAGGATGAACATATGTTTTAAGAGGGCAAGAATGTAACGATCCGACTTGTCGTTTTAAGAATTAACGCCCCGTTCAGTGACTTAAGGTCCCGACCAACTTCGTAATATATATTATGACTTGCATGTGTAGTCCGTAAATTTTTCTGGAATATTTTTATATGAAAAATTGATTAAAATATGAAATAGATCTTTAAAACTCAACTTAGTTGACATCGGTCTACATTTTGAGCAAACGGACCCGGATATGTATCTTGACTATTCCGGTAGGTCTGTATCGTGATTTAGGTCTTAGGCATATGCCCGATATCGAATTCGGAGGTCCCTAGCTCAAATTATCGCCATATAACGGAATCTAGAAATCTAAGGCTAAAGATTTCTAAAGTTTGACCAAAGATTTGACTTTTGAGCAAATGACCCCGGAATGAAATTTTGATGATTCCAATAGCTTTGTATGGTGATTTCAGACTTGAAAGCATGTTTGGATTTGGATTTGGAACTCCGTATGGCAATTCGGCGTATTTTGACGAAAGTTGGAAAATAGAAGATTTTTGGAAAGTTTGACCAAGAGTTGACTTTTTGATAACGGAGTCGGAATCCGATTCTAAAAATTGGGATAGCTCCATTATGTAATTTATGACTCGAGTGCAAAATTTGAAGTCATTCCGGATTGATTTGATACGTTTCGGCGCAAAATATAGAAGTTGGAAGATTTGAATACTCATATTTCGATTCGATGCACGATTCATAATTTCGGCGTTGTTTGACGTGGTTTGAAGCGCCGTCTAAGGTCGTATTGTATTTTGGGACATGTTGGTATAATTGGTTAAGGTCTCGAGGGCCTCGGGTGGATTTTGGAAGGTAAACGGAATGGATTTCGGATAAAGAGGGTTGCTGGAAATTTCTGTTGCAGAGCTGTTTGCCAGAAACTTCTGGTGCGTGGAGCCAACTTTGGAAGCCTATATCTCGCAATCTATAAGGAATCTGAAAATTATCAAAACATGAAAGTTGTATCCTTTTGATTCTAGTGTCCTTAAATTTAAACTGGACATTCGTATAGAAAGTTATGATGGATTGAATGAAGGCTGGTAAAGTAGTTTTGCCAGAAACTTCTGATGCGTGTAGCCAACTTTGGAAGCTTATATCTCCCAATCCATAAGGTATCGGAAAATTATCTAAACACCAAAGTTGTATCCCTTTTTGACTCTAGTTTCCAAAAAGTTTGATGTTTACCGTGAAAAAGGTAATAACAATTAAATTTGATTATGGGATTCTAAAAATACATAATCTATTTCTATGCTAGTTGTTAAGGAGTTGATGCTATGTGAAAGACTTAGAAGCGAGATAAATGCTCTAAAACGAGACATTAACCAAACTGAGTCGATGTCGATCGGGGTCTCGAGATTGCTTATTTGGGGCTCCGAGGTCGAGCCCGAGGCTCGGCTGTGGGCTATCGGGGAAAGTCGATGGGCGACTAACAAATAGAATGAAATCAATGATGGCTCTTTATGGCCTAATAAGCAATAAATGATGAACAACAAATAGAACATAATGAATGCAAGCAATAAATGAAGTAATGAACTCAAGAGAATGTGTTATAGGAGAGAGTGTTCCTGTATATTTTTGTATGGAGCAACAGATCACTATAAAATGACAAGGATCCCTTTTATATATGAGGGGGACATAGTACAGAAGCATTAATTACAAAGATATAGGGCATGTATCGCTACCTACTGCCCAGATACGGGCTAGGGCTAGACCTCTAGGCTTTGTTAAAATCAGTTGTGCGCCTAGGGAACTTCCACTTTCTCCATATAACCGTCAGTCCGCACTAGTCTGAGGTCGAGCGTTGATGGCCCTCGAGGGACGAAAGTCGATCGTGGTTTTGAACCTTTGAGGTGTAGTAACGATGGAAAATCGGACCCTCCGATTTTACCATATACTGATAGTCGCCGCGTTTCTTAGAGTAGAACGATTAGAAACCACCTCGATAATCGTCTCTTCTAACTTTCCTGCGATGACATCATACTTACGACGCAAGCCTTCATGATTACAGAGGCATCCCGTCTGTTCATCTTTTCAGTGTCATTCAACGTACTGTCGATTCTGATTCTTCAGGGCAACAATATCGCTGTTGATTCAGTTATTGTGCCTGCGAATACGTCTTTCAAGGGTATTAATGGGGCCGCCGGTTATGCTGTCACCTACTATAAAAAGGGAACCCCCTTGAACCATTTCCTCATTCAAGTGTTTTCCAATATCCTTCCATTCCCTCTTTCTCTTCATCCTCATCCATCGATATCCCTCATGTTTGAGGCCCGCGACCTTAGGGTTACATGGTGTCACCCTCGTAGGTTGAGCCAAGACCCCTTACTTAGGCTTTCCCTTGCTAAGTAAGATTATGCTGACTTGCCATTGTTGTTGTTGTCGTTGTCTCGAGATGATGGAACAGGGATACCGATTTTTTCCCGCTCAGGAAGATATTCGGATTCTACACCGCTGCTCAGGAGAGCGTTCGGACATTACTCCGCTGCTCACCTTTCTACTCCGGCCTGGCGTGGCGCTCCATCTCCTTTACCTTTCTCAACCTTTCAGACGTTGTTGGTGGGGGGATTGAGATCAGGCTTCCAGAGATGTGATTCCCAAGGGGGCGGCGGTCGAACATAATGTCGCCGAGAGTATACCCCCGAGAATAACTTAGACTCTTGGCTTTCATGGGATGTATTTTCTTTTGCTTCTTTGTTTCGGTGTAAGGACCCTTCGTGGGCTTTTGTAATCATATGTAAGGACCCCTTGTGGGCTTTGTAACTGTGTCTATTAATGGAGAAGATGTTTCTTCAATTTGTTTTTGCTGCACGCTATATTTCCCCTCATGTATGCTTGTAAAGAATTTGAGTGCTTGACCCCGCCTATCGGTACAAATATCGAGCCCGGGGGCGAGTGTTTCTTTTGACTTCGATTGCTTAACAAGTCTCCCCGCAGAACCCTTTCCCGTTCCTTCGACCAAGCCCTGATTGCACTGATAAATTTGGGTCGTCGGGACCCTAACTTCGAGTTGAATGAGACTAGGGCTTCGAATCCTTAGATTGAGGCTTGGCCTTCGGAACCGGCGGTAATCCCCGAAGGGGAATTTTGCTCGGAAGTCCAAGAATAGAGACTTCCTTTAGGCTTTCGAGAGCAGTCCCTGAGTGGACGTTTGCTCAAACCCGGGCCACCTAGGAACTCATTTCGAACTTGGTGCAGATAGCCTTAAGGCATTATAGATAGATCTTGGGTGAGGGTTTATCCGGATTTAGATGGTACCCCGAGACCAGACCCATGTGAGTAGGGTTTAAGCGCTTATTGTCTTCTTGAGAGAGACCCTCCAGATCAGGTACCATCTCGGGACTTTCAATGATTTCAATGGTTTACTCGGAGCCTGTCTTCTTTTTTATAGAGGTCCTCGAGGTCAGGTACCACCTCGGGACTTGCAACGATGCCAATGGCTTCTTGGAGCCTAACTTCTTTTGATGGAGGTACTCGAGGTCGAGTACCACCTCGGGACTTGCAATGATGTCAGTAGCTTCCTGGGGCCTAACTTCTTTTGATGGAGGTGCTCGAGGTCGGGTACCACCTCGGGACTTGGTTGACGCGAGGTTTTCGACCTAGAAGCATCGTATGGCGACGTCGGGTGTAGGATACGGCTACGAAATGACCGAGGTAATTCTGCTGGCGTATCTTCCCAAAGCGACAAAAGCTTTAGGCAACATTATTAATCGTCCTTCGAGGCAGGCGGGTGGTCGACGCTTTTTCCATCTATGGGATTGTCTGTGCCCTCTTGGAGACTCTGCTATTCTGAGTAGTTATCCTCTTTCACACAGTTCTCCTTTCTTGAGCCAATTTTCCTTTAACTCGAAGCTTACGCCCAAGTCTTCATTTCCCTTCCTTTGTTTTACTATAGCCATGGATGCTATGCCCGAATCCGCTCGACAAGGAGAAGAGAGCTCCGCCTCTAGGCACTTTGGTTCGAGAGGGAGTCTCCTGCCAGAAGGGACTCCCAGTGTTCGAGGTTATCGGCATTATGCCTCGAAGCCCACCTCTTTAAAAGGAGAGGAGCATCTCGAATTAGTGAGGAGAGACTGTGGATGGGGGAGAAAGTAGTGTACTCTCCCCGGGAGAGAGCGTTATGGACCATGCTGAGGGGTTTTTGTACATATATACGTACCCTTTCACGCTAGGCCCCCCTGATAGGGTTGTGCTTGATTTCTATCAGAAATACCGTGTTACCTTGGCGAAGATTCATCCGTCATTTTGGCGGACAGTATTGATGATGAGGTTCTTCCGGAGAAGGCGGGGCTTGAATTCACGCTCAGTCATCTTATCAGGCTGTACCGACCCTTTCACCATCGAGGTCTGTTAACCTTACGATGCCGGTCGGCCACGCCTTTTGCTGTTGACTATGAAGAGGACGGAGACCGAGAGTGGAAGAATCGATTCGTCCGAGTACGGACTGCTGATATCATCCCCGTAGAGTTAATGTCATTCCCTAAGGAATGGAATCATACACGTAAGTGGTACACTCGTGCCTTCGTAGCTTTTTAATTGCGGCGGAAGAGTGTTCCGTGAATGTGTCTTCTTTCCCTTTTCTGCAGCAATTTCGTGGATACCACGCGAGGTCCCTGATCTGCCGAGTTGCGCTTGGGAGTTAGCGGCCCACTCGACCCGCGATGAGCGTAAGTGGCGAGCTTTGTCTAGGGGCCGATGGGAGGCAAAACATCATGGTATGTGTTGTGCGATTCGTTCCCTTCTCTTTTTTCAGTTGGAAAAGCTCTTTCCCTTTCTTGCGTTCTGACCCTGTAGTTGTTGGCATCGGGGAGCCCTCCGAGGTGAGGCTGCATCCCTTTGGAGAGGGAGAAAGGTCGTTGGCTTCCGAGCTCAAAAATGATAACAATAAGCAAGAGATACCTCTGAAGGGCGACGGTGCTCAGAGCAAGGTGAACCTGGACCGAGGGCCCGGAGTGGAAGTATTGACTGAGCCTGCCACGCCCGTGATTTCTGGTTTTGGAAAGGTGGTTTCTCCTCCGATGTCGCCCTCATTTTCCATCGGAGGTACTTTGAGGGATACTCGAGACCTGAAATCATATGTGCCGAGCGACCATGCCCCGTTCGGGGTCGACCCTTTCGGAGCTAAGGGAGCCGGGTTAGTAGATGTGCGCTCGACCTTCGAGGAAGCCCAGCGGCTTCACTATGCGGTGAGTTTTGGCACAGACCCTTTGAGTTTCGTGCCTTCCCTTCCTTATTGAGTTTTCTTTTGCAGGCTTTTGACAAGCTTAAGTCCGAGCTGCTTCGCCGCGAGGCAAGGCTGCGGGAAATTCTCGATGAGGAGAAATCCCTTAGGATCCTTTGTGATGAAAGGGAAGTCGAGCTAGCACGCTTATAGTATGAGGCGAGTCGGAGCTTGAATTAGGAGAGCTACTTGAAGGAGCAGGTAGTCTTTGTGCCGAGCGAATGTGTGTTCTTCCTTCTAGCTCCTGAGGCTAATGTTTCATTTATTTCAGTTGCAAAAAAAGATGGAGGACCTGGAGCGCCTTCAGAACGAAGTTGGCTGAGTCAAGCACCAGTATGACGAGTTAAAGGCTCAGGCGGACGCTCAGGCTTCGGCGAAAAAGGGTGCTCTGGCAAAGCCTCTACCTTTGAGGTTCAACTTTGCTTAGCTCGAGATAATAACTTGTTTCGAATAGACATGATTATGAAGCTCGAGTCTGAGCTTTAAGAGATAAAGGCCGAGGTTGTGGATGCCCGGGCTGAAGCTGTAATGAGCTGAACTAAGGCTGACCAGAAAGTGGCGGTCTATTTGAAGGATGCTGTCGATGCTCAAGCTGAGCGGAGAAGGATTCTCGACTGCGAGGACAGGATCAAGGAATATGCTCGGTGTAAGTCTCGAAGGGAAACCTCGAGGAGATCTATGCTAATGGCTTCGACCTTTTGGGAGAGGTGAAGCGGGCGAGGGCGGACGAATGAGGCACTAGGTCACTTCTATCCGATACCGAGGATAGCAAGTACGAGGCTGACGGGCCGCAGTCCCCAAGGGGAACGTAATTTCCTTTTCTGATTCTGCACACAGTATTTTCAAAGTATGTTGTAGATGGAGCTTGTGTTCTTTCGTATATATGTACGAAAGAAAACCTTGTGTTTTTATTTCTTCTGTATCTCTTCCTGTCTTGAATTAAGCCAGATGAACTGGTCTTTGAGTTCAGAGGAGCGACCTTGTAGTGTAAACTGGCGATAATGGCTCTTATGCTTTTGCTCTTAGGCAGACTTAGTTAACTGTTTTGGGTTCAGTCTCCGAATCGGGTTTTGGCTCGAGCTCATGCGACCCTCAAGTTTTTAAATTTAAAGCTGGACCTTAAGCTCTTACGCGTTGGGTCGGTACGACCTTTTGTGTGGGCTGGCGACAATGGCTCTTACGCCTTGGGTCGATGAGACCTTTTATGTGGGCTGGCGACAATGGCTCTTATGACTTGGGTCGATGGGAGCTTTTATGTAGGCTTTATTTTTCCCTTGATAATGATTTTTTGAAAGTGGTTGCCTGACTCTTCAACGGTTTAATAAACAACCTCGATTGCGAATCATTATATGGCGTTGATCGAGTACCTCGGGGGGTTTAGCTCGAAGGCTGAGTACCTCGAAGCCGGTGTTTGGGAGCTGACATGGTCGATGCTCTTTTGCCTATGTCGAGGGTACCCTGTTTAACTGGTTCTTTTCGAAGTAGATTCGAAGTAATTGAAGGACTATGATTTTGTAGCGGCGGTCGGGCGTCCCCGAGTTGCGTTAGTTTGGCTGGTATAGCCTTTCGACAGTAGTCGTTTGTGTTTGGCCGGAGCCTTTTAAGTCCAGAGTGAATTAGTTTCGACGTCTATATCGAGGGTACTCCTTTTAGGGGTCTTACAAGTTTGATATATAGCCTTAACTTTGCGATCGGTTTTACGCCTTTAGCAAGGTCTTACAAGTTTTACATGCCTTAGAGGTCTTACAGTTTGGATACTTGGTACAAGTATGGTTCATGTCATGCTGGAGGTCTTACAGATCTCGTTGTTGCCTTATGTAGGTCTTACGAGATTGAGTCTGCCCGCTCGGGGTCTTATGGCCTCGGGTTTTTGATAGGTGGCGATTGGCGATTGGTACAGGTATGGTTCATTCCTTGCTTGAGGTCTTACAGATGTTGTTGTTGCCTTATGTAGGTCATACGGGACCGAGTCTGCCCGCTCGGGGTCTTATGGCCTCAGGTTATTGATAGGTGGCGATTTGCGACAGTCCCCGAGTTATCGAGGATTTTTCAGCTTGGGAGCCACTGCGATGGAGATGGAAATTTGACGGCAGTCCCCGAGTTATCAAGGATTTCTCGGCTCGGGAGCCATTACTTGCAAACTTGGTACTGCCTCGTTTGAGGGCTTACGATTCCGGAGTCTCCGACCCAGAGGTCATTTGGCTTTGAGTTTTCGACGCCAGTCCCCGATTGTTCGGGGGCGTTTGTCGCTTTGGAGCAATTTCGTGATTTTTGATGTTGCCTCGTTGAGGGCTTATGAGTTTGGAGCTCCGACCAGGAGGTCATTTAGGCAGTCCCTGAGGGTTCGGGGCGTTTTTGACAGAGGAGCCGTTTTTGCAAAAGTACCGAGCTTATTTGAAACGCAAAACGCTTCTTGAAATTATTCTTAGATTGCTTGAGCATACATTTCTTTGCTGTCGAGGGCTCGATTATTCTATGCAGGCACGGTTCATTCGACCATTTGGCCCGGTACATTGTATTTTCTATCGAGACCCTGTTCAGCATGTCTTAGCTTCTCCGAGAAGGTCATCTTCTGGGGGGATGCCCCCTAGTATTCGAGATTGATTTAAAAAGAAGCCTTGAATACTCGTTGAGTTTTCCTTATGTAGCATATAGGTGTTGCCTCGTTAAAAACCTTGACGGTAAAACCCTTGTTGGGATAAAAAAACCGGGCGAAGGAAAAGAGTGCAACGCATGCTTTCGAAACCTAAGGCCTTCGAGAAGTGCTTCGGCCGTTTTGATTGGGTATCTGCACTCAGGTTAGCGTAGGAAAAAATTGAAAGAATCGGGAGGCGGTCATACCTTAGTGTAGATTCTGCCGGCAATGTTTCGAGCCCTGGTGTGTTTCAGTCGCTTGTGACGAGGATGCGGTACGGTCCCCTGATTTGTTTAGTCGGGAGTAGTCGAGAGAGTAGCTTGTTATCGCTATTTTACTGTTTGCTTATCCTTTGTCTCCTTCGAAGGTGGAGTTACCGGTGTCGGGGCCACATCGTGCACCGCGAACATTTCTCTCGCAGCATGCTATTCCCCGTAGACGTTTTTGATCCCATACCTTGTTGGGAATTTCATCATTTGATGGAGGGTGGATGGCACTGCTCTCATACAGTGTATCGACGGCCCTCCGAGCAAGGCGTTGTACCTCATGTCTCCCTCGATGACATGGAATTTGGCATTTTGGGTTGTGCCGGCCACATTGACTGGGAGGGTGATTTCCCCTTTTGTTGTTTCTCTCGCTATGTTGAATCCGTTGAGGACTCAAGAGGCGGGTACGATTTGGTCAAGCAGTCCGTGCTGCTCTACTACCCTCGATCTGATAATATTGGCCGAGCTACAAGTACACGTTTAATTTGAAATGAATTTACAAGGAAGGAGATTACTAGTGCGTCGGTGTGAGGTTGAGACAAGGTCTCGATGTCCTCGTCGCTGAATGTGAGGGCATCCTCGGGTATGTAGCCCCGAGTTCGCTTTTCTCTGGTGATGGATATTTTTGTTCTTCTAATCATGGGCTCCTGTGGGGCATCAATGCCTCCCAATATCAAGTGGATGACATGCTGCGGCTCATTCGTTTCGTTCTTCTTGGCCGCCTCTCTTTCCCGAAACTGATTTTTGGCATGGTCGCTTAGGAATTCTTGGAGGTAACCTTTATTGAGTAGTCTGGCTACTTCTTCTCGGAGCTGGTGGCAATCCTCGGTCTTGTGGCCATGCGTGTTGTGAAATTCACACACTAAGTTATGATTCCTTTGCGAATGATCTGATTGTACAGGCCTGGGCCACCTGACGTCTCTGATTTTATTGATGGCGAACACGATGTCTGACATGTCGACATTGAAGTTGTATTCTGACAAGCGAGGTGCCTCTGTTGGCCCTGTGTGCCTATCAAATCCGGCTCTGTTGATGAGTCCCCGAGAATTTTTTCCCTGGTCCATCCTTCGATCGTTGCGTGGTATGTTGCGCCTCGGGGCGTTCCTCCTGTATTCGATGTATGGCTGGTACCTTTCTTTGTTTGGTTTTGGCTCCTTTGCCAGGAGCTTTCTTGGGTATACCGAGCCCGAGGGGGCCCCCAACTGGTCGACCTCGATCCTGATTTTTGACTGGTATCGGTTATGAACATCCGACCAAGTCACGGTCGGGTACTCGATTAGGTTCTGTTTCAGCTATTCCGAAGCCACCGAGCTTCGTTCGTTCAGACCTTGAGTGAAGGCCTGTATCGCCCAGTCATCGGAGACTGGTGGTAGTTCCATTCTTTCCATTTGAAAGCGAGATACGAACTCTCGGATTTCCTTGTTGCTACCTTGATGGCACCAGCATGTGTCTTTATGAAAGAATCCGCCAGCATGGCAAATGAATCTATTAAGTTTGGGGCCAGGTTGTGATGCCACATCATTGGTCCTTTAGAAAGTGTTTCCCCAAACTTTTTCAGCAGGACGGACTCGATCTCATCGTCCCTCAGGTTGTTGCCTTTTACTGCACAAGTGTAGGCAGTGACGTGCTCGTTGGGATCCGATGTTCCATTATACTTTGGAAGGTCGGGCATTCTGAACTTCTTTGGAATGGGTTTCGGAGCCGCTTCCTGTGGGAACGGTTTTTGCATGAACATCTTTGAATCAACGCCTTTCAGGATCGGGGGTGCTCCCGATATCTGGTCGACCCTGGAATTGTAGGTCTTGACCTTTTTGTCGTTGGCCTCTATATTCTTCTCACCCGATTCAAGCCTCCTTGTGAGGTCCTCGAGCATCTTTATGACGGCAGGGTCAGCTGCCGACCCGTTGTTGCTTGATCTCTCTGGTACCTGCTCGGCCGGGGGAGCCGTCCCCGGTGCTACCATGCTAGGGGTTTTTTGGAGACTTTGCAGCTGAGCAATAGCCAGCTCTTGTGCCTGCAACATTTCAAAAAAAACGTGAAGTCTAACCTCTCGCTCTTCCCGAGCTGGGGTTTTCTGGGCTTCTTGTTGGTCGCCTTGGTGTATGCTCCTGTTGGTGTGGGAGCTTATTTCGACGTGTTGAGCGTCGCGTGAAACCGCGTCCACGAGAATTGGTTTTGGTACGTTCTCAGGGTTTCGTGGTGGTATACCAATACCTGGGACGTCAACACCATTTTCTCCTCAGTCTTCAAGGTTGATGTTTTCACATGCGTTTACTGAGTTAGACATTTGACCTGAAATTAAAGATCTTGGACAAGAAAAAGTGTGAAAGATAACTTGCGTCACGTGGTTAAACCAGCAAGAAAATAATCACTATTACTTTTAGCCCCACGGTGGGCGCCAAACTGTTTACCGTGAAAAAGGTAATAACAATTAAATTTGATTATGGTATTCTAAAAATACGTGATCTATTTTTATGTCGGTTGTTAAGTCGTTGATGCTATGTGAAAGACTTAGAAGCGAGATAAGAGATCTAAAATGAGATATTAACCAAATCGAGTCGCTGTCGATCGAGGTCTCGAGATTGTTTATTCGGGGCTCCGAGGTCGAGTCCAAGGCTCGGTTGGGGGTTATCGGTGATAGTCGATGGGCGACTAGCAAATAGAATGAAATAAATGACGGCTCTTTATGGCCAATAATGAGAAATAAATGATGAACAATAAATAGAACACAATGAATGCAAGCAATATATGAAGTAATGAACTCAAGAGAATGTGTTATAGAGAGAGAATGTTCTTGTATATTTTTGTATGAAGCAAAAAATCACTACAAAATGACAAGGATCCCCTTTATATATGAGGGGGACATAGTACAGAAGCATTAATTAAAAAGATATGGGGCAGGTATAGCCACCTACTGCCCAGATACGGGCCAGGGCTAGACCTCTAGGCTTTGTCACCCTCAATTGTGGGCCTAGGGAACTTCCCACTTTCTCCCTGTAACCGTCGGTCCGCACTGCTCCGAGGTCGAGCGTTGATGGCCCTCGAGGAACGAAACTCGACCGTGGTTTTGAACCTTTGAGGTGTCATAACGATAGAAAATCGGACCCTCCGATTTTACTATATACAGTTTAGTCATTCATCATTTGGAAATCGGTACATAAAGTTATGATTGATTGAATGAAGGGAGGTGCAAGAAAGTTCTGGTGTAGACTTTTAGTGACGAATAATGGACTTTTAGTGACGGATGGGGAGAAACTTAAAGACCAAAAATGGTCATTTCCTTCATTTAATTTAGGATTTTTTAGCACGGTTCTTGGGCTTTTTTGGGCAATTTTCACGGGAAAACATTGGGCTAAGTGTTCCTTATCCTACATTGATTATATTTCATGATTTCATACTCATTTACATCATGAATCCGTGAATTTATGGAAGAAAAATCAAGGTTTTTGCAAAATATTTCAAAAACGAAAATTTAAGATTTGGAGGCGAGTTGTTATCGGAATTTGAATTGGTATGGTTGAACCCGTATCGGAATGGGTGTTCGAATTTACTGAAAATTATGTTGGGTTCCGAGAGGTAGGTCCCGCATTGACTTTTGGTTTACTTTTTAGAATAAAATTTTAAATCGACATTTTATTATCCGGAATTGTTTCCGATGAATTTTGATGAAGTTATACAATTAATTTGGATAGATTGGTGCTATCCGGAGGTCGATTCTAGCAAGAAGGCAATTTTGAAATATCGGCCTAACTTCAAAAAGGTAAGTATCTTGTCTAACCCTGAGTGGGGGAATTACGCCTTAGGAATTGAGTCTTATGTGAAAATTGTGTGAACGAAAATCATGTACGCGAGGTGACGAGTACTTACTTGGTTTATACGTGCAAATTATATCGGTTAAAATTCATAGACACCCTTATGTATTAAAGTGAAAAATTGTTGGCACTTAGTAAATCCTTGATTTGTCATGCCTTATTCCCTGTTTGTCGAGTTTATATTTACATGATAATTTGGTGTAAATTTCCATTTGGAGTTTCATGTGAATTTCGTGTGTTTGTTGATTTGATATTTCTTGGAAATAATTATATTATGGATTTCCCCATGTGCAAATAATTAATCAATTAAATTTAAATTGAGGTATTACAATATTT
Source organism: Nicotiana attenuata (assembly GCF_001879085.1). Classification (NCBI taxonomy): domain Eukaryota; kingdom Viridiplantae; phylum Streptophyta; class Magnoliopsida; order Solanales; family Solanaceae; genus Nicotiana; species Nicotiana attenuata. The sequence goes on along the minus strand of NC_031997.1, from coordinate 34,775,796 downwards.
ATCAAAAATATGGATTAAAGAAGGTGTTGTCTTGTGCTGAGTTAATTTTCCATCTTTGTTGTTGTTATCGAGGTTTTATGTACTTTGTGTGGAGACTTGGGCTATTTGCTGAGAAATTAATTGATTTTGTTGTATCCTTGGAATTGGTTGTGGCCTCTGGGGAATTTATAATATGAATTGATGTTTTGTGTTGTCGTGGTAATATCCGTGTAAACTGTTGTGTGATTTGGGTTACTGTTATGCGGTGGATAAGGGTGGCATTCCACTGTAGATACTGTATGGGTATAAGGGTGGACTTTGACTGCGGTTATGTATTGGGATATTATCTGGGCAGAGAGATAAGGGTGGCTATTAAACGGAGCGATAAGGGAGGCTAATATAGGAGCGATAAGGGTAACTATAGGACAGATAAGGGTGGCTATTGTTAGGTATGATATGTGGTGATGTAGGGATACTGTGTTGGTGATTTTTATGTGATGTTGTGATTTCCTAGTGATTTCTTTTATATATTGTGCAATTTAATTTACAAATCCCGTAAATTTGACAATAGTGAGATATATGTTGAAATTATGAGCCCGTGGATTTTGCCAGGTGGATTATGATCTGGGCACAAGGTGCCGGGGATAAATGATGAATTTATTATTGGTACATGTGTTTTTGGTACAGTTAAGATATGAAATATGGACACGAGGTGTCGTGGTTATATAATGAAAATGATATTGGCACGTGAATTGTCCGTGCAGTCGTGATATGAAATGTGAGCACGAGGTGTCATGAGTAAATGATAAAGATATTGGCACATGAGTTGTCCGTCCGGTTGTGATAGAAATATCTGTACGAGGTGCTGTTGAAATATGAAAATGGACTGAGACCCGTATTTTATGATTTTTCAAATGAGGTGTCACAGGGTGACTTTTATTTGAAAGAATTATATTCGAAAAATATTATTTGAAAGAATTATATTCGGAAGATATTTGTTTGAAAGAAATATATTCGAAAGATATTTATTTGAAAGAGCCATAGGCGAAACATTTATATTTGTAGAACTTGATTAATTCGTCGTACTTGCATTCATTAATTGCTGAGCAATATTTATAGCGTTCTTGTTTCCCTGGTGTTTATATCACTGGTTGATTATTGTTGCCATTATTGTTATTTGTTTTCTATAATTTTCGTAAGCTATATTGCACATGTTATTAGACTAGTGAGTGTCTTGACTGTACCTCGTCACTACTCCACCAAGGTTAGTCTTTATACTTACTGGGTTCTATTGTGGTGTACTCATACTACACTTCTGTACATTTTTGTGCCATGTATTGGAGATATCAGACTCGGACAGAGTTAGAGTGTGATCACAAGGATTCAAGGTAGAGTTGCTTGGTCGTTGCAGTTCCTTGGAGTATTTCCCTTTTATTGTACTATCAATTATTATTCGAGCAGTATTGTATATTTGATTTCCTTGAGATCATTTCCTGTATTCATTTAGAGTTCGTGACTCAGTATTACCAGTATTGGGAGGTTATTTGATTATTTCCACTGTTAGCTTTGACACTTATTTCAATTTTTATTTCTTGTAATATATTCTATTAAAAAAATTGGCTCGAATTGTAACTGGAATTGGCTCACCTAGTCATAGAGAATAAGTGTCATCACAACTCTTGTGGTGGGATTTTGGGTCGTGACAGTATATACATCTCTATTACTATTGAAACTAACTCAAAATGCTTATCTTTCTCTACCTGAATTATAAATACCGATAATCTTCACTAATTGGGTAACTCGTACTCTTTTTCACCTTGCTTCTTTTAATTGTTGAAACTCATATACAACTTCTCATTCTCTCGTTGCTTTTTAAACCATATGGGTGGATAGATATTCGTGCCATAGGGCTCCTTATCAAGAAGCTTACACATCTTAGTACACACATAATCTACTAAAGACCTTACATTTACTCATCATAAGCATGATGCAAAATCGAGTTCCTCTGATTAACTCTTCCATAGCCACATTCAATCTCTTACCATCAGTCTTTGTAGATGTAGGTATCGTTGTATTACGAATAAAGTAGAATTTAGGAGTTTGAATTCTTACAACCGAGCTCTACGCCACGATCTAGAGTAAGAAGAAGGCGTGACAATCCTAAATGCCCTGTAGCCTCCTGCTTATAAGCGTGGTGCACAACACACCCATAAACAAGACTCTACTAGACACGGCTTGTAGACTCCCTAGGATAGAACTGCTCCGATACCACTTTTGTCACGACCCAAATCGATGGGCCGCGGCGGGCAGCCGATGCTTTACCCAACCGAGTACCAACTTAAAGTATCTTTCTAATCACACCATCATGGATAAATGGGCCAGAAGGGTCGTCATGAGATAACCAGAGTAAAAAATAAGGGAATAATAGACATAGGACGACCCAACAAGATATGGAAACTTATACATGTGACATATGGGCCTATATGGCCGACATGAACATTTGTACACTCAAAACATAAGCCGAAAAGGCCATACAAGTATCCATACACATGACATCTGTCTACAAGCATTTAAGAGTACATAAACGTCATAAAGGTCAGGACAAGGCCCAAAGATACCAATCAATACATGTCCAAATCATACTGACCAAATAGGCAACTCCGGAGAAAGTGGAGTGCGCCAACACCTTCAGCTGAGCTTATAGCCTACTAAGAGTACTGTCAACCTGTCTTTCAAGACCTGCGGGCATGAAACGCAGCGTCCCTAGGAAAAAGGGATGTAAGTACAAATAAAGTACCAAGTATGTAAGGAATGTAAAGTAGTATATAAAAGACATGAAAGAAATATGGAGTAAAGTACTCAACATGTAAGTCTGAATAGCTCTATGAATCATAAAACGTTTATAATGCCATGCATGTGCATGTAAATGCCGTATCATGCATAGATATATGCGTACATAAGATCATCACGCCTCTGAGGGCATCCCATCATATCATCTCGGCCTTTGTGGGAAAAATCATCAAAGTATACCAATCGATCAGGTGGTGGTGCATATATAATGTCATAACCTTTCCCCATACCCAATATACATATGTTATACGCATATATAACACCATCTGGTCATGGGTCAATATTCATGTTTAAATGAATGCAATGCATAATAAAGTAAGTCAATAAAATCTCTCGGAATGTCATGAGACCCATGAATAGATGATATGATAGTAGGACACATGGGAAATCAAGAACATAGGCACACCTAGTACTTCTATGAATAGAGTCATTTGTGAAAGTTCCGCATTTGCTCGTTTCATTTGTATCATATGGATCATACCAAAAGGAAAGAAGTGATAACCTTAACATACCTGTATGATCTCTTCTTTATTACTCAAGCAAGCTAAACACAACATCTTGCATCTACAACAAGTGAAATGATATTGTCGTTAACATATAATGTCGTACCTTCGTATTTGGCTAGTCGTTTGGCTTATGGAAAATCGGGCAGCAACTCCACTATTTTAGTACATACCAAAGACAACTAAGGGTCATCAAACAGCCCAACAACAATAACTATAACCAACAATAGCAACAACAACAATCCAATATGAGTTTCTCCGATTATCTTAACAATCATATTGAGTGGCAAGCTCGTTTTTACTCATAACAAGATATAAAATGAATCCAACTCTAATTTCATAAATTATTTTACAACCTTTATAACATCATACTTATATGTACTATATTATTTCTAGTTCAAAACATCCACAAAATGCCTTCCAAAACAGCCCCATAGGCCTATCGCGTTAATTTTTTTGGTCAAACCTCTTGTTTTTCATATTATCTTCTTCAATCCACTGAATTAGCACATAGATAAGCTGAAAAACAGCAGCCATGACATAATCAAACTATTTGTAACAATTTCCAGCCACAACACACCATATATATAGCATCAACACAGCCCACAAAAAAAAAAAGATAGCGATTCCTTATGCCATGTCAATTACTATCTTGTAGATTTTCACTCAAACAACTCAACCAACACATGAATAACCTTAAGCACAACCATGAACATTATTAACTTACATTAGGCAGTAGATAAAACTTGAAATCCTCAGCTGGTGTAGCTCACAACAACCCTCAATCACACCACAACTCTATAGAAGTTGTATTCTCTTCTTGAATCAACTTTTGTGTTCAAGTTTATGTGTAAACACTTGTATTTAGCCTTGAAACTCTAATATATATGAAGGAAGGACTGATTATTTGCTTAATCATAATAACAACACGAAATCTGAGGTTTCTTACCATTGAAAACCCTCCAAAACAGCCACAAGATGAAGAACTACGATCTAGCAAGCACCACGAGATTTCTAGCGTTGGATTCATATTTTTATCTTAGGTTTTCACCCTTGAATCATGGATGAACCCATGGAGATCATTTAGGAGGGTTTAAAAACTGTTTTGGACGAGAGAAATGAGTTAAAACGACATATAATTTACTTAAATACAAGCTGAAGTTTTACACCGACTTTGTGGGTCCCATGGGAGCTGCTTACATAGTCCTGCAAAAATGCGAATATCTCTCTACTCCGATGTCATATCGATTACGGTTAAAAGAGTTAGAAACTAGACTCGTACTTATTCAATTTCGTAGGTAGATGACCCCGTAGTTCCAAGTATATTTGGAGAATAGCTTAGCTACATTTGATATTATATTCAGTACAATTATGAATGTAACTTGTGATGACCTTTGCAAACTTTTGTTCCACAACTCGCTTGACTTCAAAACCTAGTACACGACTATGATACAACTAAAATAACTTATAACATAACCTCCATATCATGTTAAGCACCCTAGTATCACCCCAAAAGTACATGTTATAACATTCACAACTTAGCGACATTCGACGAAACTTATTTTCTTCAATTTGTGTAACTTCTAAGCCTTTTAACCCTCTTAGTATTGGTTATCCATGATCTTAAAGATTTGTAATAACATGATTAACTTACTTTATGTACTTTCAAAGATGATCTCATTTCTGAGATTACATCAAATTACTTACGACGTACTCTCACGTACGAAAACATGGGGTGTAACAGTGTGTTATGTTTTGAAGTTAACAGTGTCGTGGAACAAAGTTTGGCGAAGGTCATCACTAGTTACATTCATAAATGTACTGAATATTAGGTCAAATGTAGCTAAGCTTTTCGCTCAATATACTTAGAATTACGATATGGTTTGGCTACCAAATTGAAGATCTATGAGTGTAATTTCTAGAGCATTAAACCATTCGTCGATACGACATCGGAGTAGAGAGATATTTGTATTTTTGCGAGACTACGCAAGCAACTCCCAAAGGGACCCACTTAGGCGGTGGTCGACCTACTTCACTTTAAAAACGATATGGATGAACCTTATTTCTCATTTTTCGACCCAACCTTATCGCTAAACTCCTCCTAACCCTCCTAAACAGATACCATAAGGGTTTGAAGTGATTACACCATATTTCAACATCAAAAGTTAGTACTAGTGAAGAACAACACCTCTTTGAGGTTGTGTTGTCATTGAGGATAGTTGTGTGCTGTGTTTGGCTGAAATTTTTCATGTTGTTGCTACTGGATAAGGTGAGTGTAACAGCCTACTAATTGTGCTTAAGCTTGCTTTTATGTTGGTTAAGTTGTTAGGATGATAAACTACAAGATAATACTTGGATTAGCTTGAGATATTGTTGTTCTTGATGTATTGAAATGAAGGTTGCTTTTATGAACTTTAAGTTGCTGGAAATTATGCAAAATAAGTTAGCTATGATATTGTTAGTATGATTTTGTTGGCTTCATGTCAATCTTATTAAGGAAATTGGTAACTATAAAAAAATGGTTGTAAAGCACTTGGAAGTTGTCCACAGTGATATTATCTTGTGTTGGGCTATTTCGGATAACTTTGAAATTGAGTAGACGGTTGAAAATCCTTGAAAAAGTATTGGTTATTATACTAGATATATTACTAAGTTCAAGATTGAATGATAATGGGGTTTAAGGGTGGTAAAGGGATTTAATTCGAGCTTACCGCTCGTCGTGATATGTTGATGACTTGTTAATGAAATATTTTATGCCCTATTATTGATGTTGTTCTTATATATTCCTCTGGTTGTTGTTGTTGGTACATGGTATTGGAGGAGGCCCTTGTTACAGGGAAGATGCTGCCAAAATTTACACAAACGAGCAACTAGTTTAAATTGCGGGCTTAGCCTTTACTCAACATTGATTTTGAATCTTCTTATGCTATGGTAGATTGAGTTAAGTTGTTTGAAGAATTTCTTGGAAGGTACTACGGACTCAACAGGGTTAAGCTATGTTAATGCTAAACCTTTCCTTCATTTTAGCATGATCCCGTAACTACTTGTGTTTGATAATGAGACATAAAGAGAAGTTCATATTCTTGAATTTATGTACTTTATCCTAGTCTCATAAGTTATCATATTCTCCCATATCGGGACTTCATATTGAGTTAAGTATTGTCTTCTTCCTGTCGAGAGGGTAGAGGGTCTATATATATTTATAGAGTATTACAGTATTTTCACCACCATTGAGCTATAATCGATAGGCAGGCCTCTATTGGGCAACCTCTAATCAAATGGTAAGTTATATACCGAGCCTACTATGGCCGACCGTCTACGAGAGAGCTCGTAATGGCCGAGATACAGAGCCTAGTATGGCCGGGCGCCTTTGAGCGAGCCTACTACGGCAGAGCAGTTACACTTACGGAGCCTTATAGAGCTAGACAACAATTTTACTTACTATATTGAGAGAGTTGAGTCAGTATCAGCAGGTAAATATATCTTTAGATTATCTTGATTCCCAGTTACTTTCAGTTATTATATTATAAGTTCAGTTTCAGCTTTTAGTTATTCAGTTGCTTTACATACTCGGTACAATATTTATTACTGATGTCCCTTTTGCTGGGGACGCTGCATTTCATGCCTGCATGTCCTGATAGACAGCAAGATAGACCTTCCCATTAAATAGAGTCATACATCAGCTTGGTTGGTAAGCTCCATTTCCTCAGAGTTAACCGGTCTAGACCTTGGAGTCAATTATATATATATATATATATATAGGTTTCATGTGTAGGTCAAGGACCTGTCCCGACCATGATACAGTTCAGTTATCTCTAGAGGCTTGTAGACGAGTCCTTTTTATTTTGCATGTTAGTATTGTGGCCTTGCCAGCGTTGTGTACATGTTTAGTTTGGCATTGCTGGTTGTAGACGTTCATAGCAGCATCGTTGTCCTGCACAGTTATGTATATGAGCTTTTGGGGATGCTTACCTTAAGATGTGAGATACATTATTTTAAGATGATTCACAATATGGCCCCATCGACCTCGCTTGGTATTGTAATCTTTCAGGTAGGCCTCGTCGGCCTAAGTTGAGAGATAACCCTCCACAACTCACATTTACAGAATGGTACGCTTGGGCCAACCATGGAACCGGGTGTCGGCCACGCCTTCCGAGGTTTGGGGCGTGACAAACTTGGTATTAGAGCAGTTCTATCATAGGGAGTGTACAATCCGTGTCTAGTAAAGCCTTGTTTATAGATGTGTTGTGCACCACATTATATAAATAGGAAGCTACAAGGCATTTAGGTGTTTGTTACCCTTCTTTAAAATCTCAATCGTGTTATAGACCTGAGTCAAAGAGTTTGAGCCAGGTCTTTTGTTCGCTAATGATATAGAGATGCTTGCAATTAGAAAAATTATAGCTAGCTAGAGGGCTAATACAGCAACAGGTAAGGGCACTATTAGAGAGAGAATTCTTAACAACGTGGCCCAGATTGAGGCCCTATCAGATCATGCATACTGTATGTTAAAATTTCCAGCTTAAGACCCTAAGATGGAAATATCAAACACACCTCGTGAATAGCAGGCCATTGGAGTATCAGAAGGTAAAATTATAAGTTTCAATAGGTAATATAAGCAAGGTGAAGGAGGGTACGAGGTACCTAGTTAGTGAAGATTATCAGTATTTACAATTCAAGCAGACAAATATAAGCATTCTAGGTTACATTTAACAGTGACAGGCATGTACATTTGCCCATACCCATCTCAGTTATGCTCTGTAGGAGATAATAGATATAGTTTAAGAGAAAGATGGGATATCAGGATTCAGCTGGGGTTAGAGTAACCCAAAATGGTGGATGGGTTGTTAGAGTTAGCTGACATTTTTGAAGGATATTGCAAACACAGTAATATTTCTCCTTAGGAGACACCTAGATGGTGCACTCTAGAATAGTACAGTTAGATATAAATACAAGCATGTTTTGTAATTTCAGATGATATGCAGTGTAATCCTAAAAGGGATAAATATTTACCTTCGTATGACTCCCACGCCTAGTAAAAATAGAATGTTAGGCGACCCGAAGATCTAGTGAGATGGAGCAAGGGGAACTAAAAGTGAAAGAATGTTTTGTTGAATTTATCATAATAAGGTAATAGACAAAGATATTAGCATGAGAATAAGAAGAGAGTAAATGAAGCATTATGAGCAAGATGTGATAAATTGGTGATAACGATAAATCAAAATACAATAGGATGACAGAGTCCATAGTCAAGTGAAAGAAAAGACAAGAGGAGAGAGGCCTTGAGACAATAAAAGAGTATAAGCTAGAAAAATCATATCCTCATTTCAAGTAATGATTTGGTGACTCCTACGTGTTTACTAGAAGGCTAAGTTAAACCCCTAGAGTAATAAAAATCAGTATAGGCTAGTAAACGAGATATAATTAAGGGTCGAAGGGTTTGATAATAGTCAACATTGTAAGAATTTTAGAGATCATGTTATGAAAATAATAGAATGGACAATCAAAGATTAACCATTAAAGATCATTTAGGAAGACGCTTCCCTAAGGTAAGCACTATGGGCAGAGTTAAGCTTAAGGGGCTTGTTGATACCCAATTTTTCCTTATATTTTTTATATGCATAAATACTTTTAAAATAGCATATATATGCACATATAAGCATACACAAGGTTTTTATAATTTTCCCCATAATTATCCCTCAAATTATTGTTATGATGATTTAGTAATTTAATTTCTATATTTATGGCAAAATATGGGTAAAACATTTTTTGTGCATTTTTATAGTTGCATTTTGTATTTTTAAAGTTAAATTGCATATAATTACAATATTAGCCTTATTAATATATAATTGCATTTATATGTATAAAATTGGTCTTCTATATTTTTTAAATGTTAAATATCTATTTTAAAACATTTTAGTACACAAAATTATTTTTCAGAAATTATTTATTATTTATTATAAATTATATGAGAAAATTGGCTATTTAAAATATAGCCAGACCTGCCTTTCAATTTCAGCCTAATTTCAACCCAACACCCAGCCCAATTCTTGATTAAATTACCCGACCCAGGCCCCAAATTCACCTACCCAACCCAAGACCCCATTAGATCATAGTTGGCCCTCGTTAATACTTACCTTTTTAATTCCAAACGACCCCCTAACCCTAATCACTTCTCTACATCCGCCGCCCTAAAATTCCCTCCGCTCTCAAAACGCTCTCAACGTAACCCTAATCTTCAACCGCTGACCTCCCATCTCCGGCCATCTCCGGACACCTCTCATCGTCTCTTAAGCCTCCAATGGCTTCTCTCATGCCACGCTCATCTTCTCTAAGGTCTTCAAGGGCCCTGGGCCACGCTGACTTGCATCTAGGGTTTGCTATTTGGCTTTTCTTGGCCACTGCGGTGTGATTTCAAGCAAAATCATGTTGTATTTGTCGCGATCCTTGGGTTTCTAGACAGGTTCTGGCATTTCTATATGGATTTCTTCTGAAACCCTAATTTCTTCCCGCATCTCCTAGATCTGTACGATTTTAAAATGATTCGAGTCTGTTTCTTTGATGTTTTACACTGTTCTTGATTCCTTTTTACAAGAATCATAGATTTCAAAGTGTTTTCACCCTCTTCTAAAATTAGGGTTTTCGGAACTTCTTCTAAAACTTTGTTTAAACTAATTCTTTATATTTAAACTTCTATCTCTTGCATATTTCGACTGATTCTATGATTTCACTGCTTTTTCAACTCGCCTATGTTAAAAGCCCTAATTTTTCTAGATTTTCTTCGTTTGGTTTCTGTGTATAAGCATGACTGACCGTTTCTCATTTTTGGAGTTCTTGTGATTTCTAGTGATTGCCTCGCCTTGATATGCTTCTACTGAGTTTCTTAGCCTAAACTTACATTGATTCTATGTGCTTGTGTTCATCTTGACTGTTCACATCAAGACTTGCATCAATCTCACTGATTCAGTATTGTTTAACTTTAATGTTTGCTAGAGTTGTGTGCTGATTCTTGACTATCCATGTCTTACTCTATTTATATGTTAAACATACTGACTCTTTTTCATGACTTTCTCTTTGATTTATTCTGAATTCCCTGTTTCTTGGTTTGATTTAAACACTTTCCTTTAAACCTTTGATTCCTACCTTTCCACTTAATTAGATTAATTTGCTTGCCTTAACTAATTTTCCATTGCCTTGCCCACATTACTACGTGGTTCTTACTGATTATTTCCTTAATTAAAAATTTCTGAACCTAGCCCTAATTACATGTTCTATACTTGTACTATTTTGAAATCCTTCCTTATTTGTTGTACTCCAGCTATGTATGATTTCTTTCCTTACTTGTCACCTGCTCTTTACCGTTTGCACTGATTCCCTTAATTAAAGGGAGACTCGAACTAATTTTTATTCTGAGTTCTATAATTACTGAACAATTTGATTCTTACCTTATTTTTAACCAGTTTTCAAACTACTATATAAAAGGCTCTCTTCCACAGTCACAACACACAAACACTTTGGTAAAAAAAAAGCTCTCTCTCTCTCTCACACTTAAAACTTTCTGCTCTTTGTGCTACTTGCTCTTATTCTGAGTTAGCCGGCTGCAAGCCAAGGCTAACTATTGTGCTCTCCTGCTCCTTCACTTTTGTTTACTGTCCTCTTTACTGGTATGTTCTAGTTTCAATTAAAGTTTCAACAACAACATGGTTCTTTTATTGCTTCAGTTCATCTTGTTTCTAGTTTGTTTCTACTTATGGTTTTGCTGTGAAACTTGCAGTTAATGCGATTACATAATTAGGATATTATGAACCCCTTCCTTAGGATCAGTATGAGCATATTCCCCCTTTATGTAGTCTGGTTTTGCTCTATCTGGTTTATGGTATGAATCCCCTTTATGTAGTCTTCACTCTTGACTTGTAAGGTTCTGGAATTGGTCTTAAATCATTTGGATCCTATACTAAACCCCCTTAAGTATTGCTGGTTCTGTGACTGTGCTTGATCAGTTGTGTTTGAGCATGTCTGTACCACTTCCTAAGACCTTGGCTGGTTCTGTGTTTACAATCATGTGTTCTATGTGTGCTTAATTCCCATCACCCTTGTGTGTAGTTTCTTTCCTCTTGGTTTTGGTCCTGTGAACATTGCTGATGTGATTTTAGATTCCATGTTTGATTTATTTTTGCTCGATCATGTAACTCTCTCTTTTCAAAGCTGTTTTACTGCATGACCCTCTCTTTTATTCTAGAAAACTGTTTCAAACAAGTCTCTTTTAACACTATTTTCTTACTAAAACCCTTTCAAACTATGTCAAGCACTCTCACTCTACTCCTAAGTCAATAAGCTCTGCCCCCTCCAGTATGTGTACTGTCTTGGGATCCTTTTGAGAGCCCTCTGAACTCTGGCATACTGAGGCTGGACCTTCCACACTACACTTATTCAATTTGGTTACCAAGTCCAGGTGTAAGCACTGCTAGGGATCCTTAAGATCCTTAGGGAACTTTGATGCACCTGGACTATGACATTGTCTATGAAATTTGGGCATTTGAGGCTATTGGAGGCTTTTGAAACCTGGGCCTAATTGAAGGCTCCCTATAGAATAGCTTCTTATTTTCTCAATTACTTATGTAATTCATTCGTATGGTTTGTAATAACTTGTAAACAAATATTGGGGTAATTCCTGCCTATGGATCTCGCCTAAGTTTAGTTTAAATAACTCAATCCGGTTAACGTTTAGTTCACTTCTGAATTGGTTTAATTAAATGGTTTATATTTCTTGAAACGAGTTCTTTTAAAAACAGCCTTAATCTGTTATTAGACAGCATGCCCATAGGGATTTAAAGGTCTGTTTTAAAATCTTCCCTGCTTTACCTTAAAATGTATTCATCAGTATTCCGCGTATAGGCAAGCCTGTAGGACATTTTCAAAACTTGCAATCCTGAAACTGTTTTCTGATCCTAACAGGCTTTTTAAAAATAACCCAATAGGCAACTGCTAGGGTCATTATTCCTGAGTTTATAAAATAAATTGCTTGTCTTCTGCATATTCACCTAGACATCCTGCCCCAGGATACTTTTTAATAAAAGCCCTTAATTGTGCTTGAGTCATGCTGTTATGTGCCTTATTTGAGGAGGAAACTTTGAGCCTCTAATTGCTCCCTTTTATCTTATGTGCTTAAAGTCCTAATTGTTTTCCCTGTCGCCTTAGAATTTTCAGCTTCAAAACCTTAGGGGTCTGTCGAGAACCACCTATAGGTAGAGGTCCTAAATCCCTCCAGGACCATTAAGAAGGGACGGGTAGCAGCACACAATAGAGATCGCTGACCAAACACCCGCTTTGCATGACCACTAAGGGGATGGGAAGGCTAGACATGGGATATGATGACTACGCGCTAATGTCACGTGTAGCCCCTCATCGAGGAGTGTTTACCGGACATTGTATGGGATGATCCTATAGGTTAACAAAACTAGGACTCCTCCTTTACCAAACTTCCTTTTTCTATTCAAAGCCTTTGTTTACAACTTATTCAAAAAAAAATCTTTACCCTATTACACGAGTTAACCCACGTGCTTTACTTGCAACATATTTGATTCAACCGTTTATTTATACGGACTAATTTGTGAATGTAAGTTCGGCCGGGACCCACAGTTGTGGACCAAGAGGGTGCCTAACACCTTCCCCTCGAGGTTATTTCGAGCCCTTACCCTAATCTGTGGTAATGCAAACCAATCCAAGAGTTAATCACTCTAGGTGCCCTAACGAACCATAATCCGTAAGGTGGCGAATCTTCATATGCCCAATTCCCAAAAGAAAATGAATTATCACACTCCATGGAATGTCGAAACACGAACCTCTCTCCACGAGGAGGGAAAAAATGGGGCGCGACAGCATGGCGACTCTGCTGGGGACAATTAGGCTCTTACCATAACGAACTTGCCCTTGTAAATTAGTCCAAGTATGTTTTATCCCGTACCCTCTGGCCTTGTTTTAATTTGACTGTCTGTTTTCTTTTAAGCATTTATTGTTCTTTATTCTTGAAACTGACTTGTCTTTTTATTTCCTTTTCCTGTAACCGTCTTTCGATTATTTAAATGCTGTATTTATTTTGCCTTACGTGCAAATACTTGACTACATGTTATTAACTGCTGCATAAATCATGCTCCACATCATATTCCACTCGTGCGTATCAAATTCTATAGCAATGCTTTAATGAGTGGTTGCGCTCTTCCTATTTACTACCCTTAAATTCGGAAAGGCTTATCTGCGGTAAAACCAGTCGATCAGTGGTGCAGTAGACGGTTTCGTGCCTTTCCCTTCGAGTTGTCCGCTTGAGGGTACCAGTCTAAAACTCCGTAGAAACCCTACTCTGGATAAAATTGTGCATGCATCATGGTCAAACCTAGTCGGATCAATATGTTGTCCACGTAATGATCCTTTAAGATAAGCCTTATCCAAAAGTCCATCGGGTTTTCCATAATCCCAACGGACACAACCACGTTCTAGGCATTAATTTGGAGAACTAAATGCCAATGTGCTAATCATGAATGTATAAATAGTCGAGTCTGGTGGGGGATCAGGGACTAACCCTTTTGTTTTGCAGAAATGAGGAACGAGGTCCCCAGATTCGGTATGGTTAGCATACCCTCACTCTTGCTAAACTGATGGAGGAATCTTCCATCAAGCGACAAAATCAATGAACGGAAAGAGAGGGCCGCCAAATCTAGCGAGAAGCTTGAATACCTGGAATACAACCTATTGGAACTGGAAGGAAAAGTGAGGAAGAGAGTCACCGACTGCCAAAATGTTGAGGGAAACGAAGAATGACATTTGGCAAAGGCATTCTTACTAATGAGCCTACGCGAACTGGGGGATTTGATCGACAAGAGCATTCAGCCTGAAGAAAGTCCTTCCGAGACCAAATAGATTAGGTTCACTTGTTTTTCAAATGTAATAAGGCCAAGTGCCAGTAGTAATTTGTCTTTTTCTATTATCTTGGTATTGTTTTGGGATTCGTCTATTTTTACATTTTGAAATGAAGAATTTATTGGCATTAAAAGTTCTCCAAATTTACTTGTCGCTAGGCCTACCTCGGGCGCAACGAGGCTCCCAAATTAGGATGCGAATTTATATTTCTGCGATATGTGTTTAAATACTGCAAACATTTCAGGATCCTCACTAACTTGTTACCTTTTGTTTTTGCTTATTTTTTTATTATTATTCCCCATCCCCTAGGTTGGTTCAATCATACTGCCCTCATTAGCATATCACACCAGATCCAGAGGCCCTCCACCTCCTCCTCCTCCAAGCAACACAAAAGGCAAAGGAAAGGCAAAGATGGACAATTTAAGTGGTATCCGAAAGGAGAATACTGAGAAAGCAGAAACCTTCGATGGCCGTAGTACTCTGGCCCCAAATGATCTGGTTTTAAGACTGGAGCATAAGAACTGGAACTGCAAGGAGAACTTGAGCAGGTTCGCAACTTGGCAAACCTGTGACTTACCCTGAATGTCCCTGACATCATCCAACCGAACGCTAAGAACCCAGCACCTCCTCAAAGCACACAAAACCAACACCCACAAAATCCTCCCGCACCAAATCAATACGCAACTCCGCCCCAGAATCCCAACCCATTACCAGCTCCACCACAACAACACCATCAACCACTACATTACCCGCCAACCACCACTTACCACACTCCCCTAAATACACCACCACCCATTCCTGATCCACAAAACTCCACCAATGACCACTACTATACCCAAGTTCCTGGAACCCATCAAAGCAACCCCATCTATGTGGAAACCATACCTCATTCCACCCAACCAATCTTCTGTACACCGGAAACCACCGAAAAGGACGTGCTCATCAAAAATATGGCTGAAGAACTCAAGAAGCTAACAAGCCGATTTCAAGGTGTTGAGGGCGATAGAGGAATAGAGGGTTTGAACTATGAGGACCTGTGCATACAGCCGGATGTCGAACTACCAGAGGGGTACAAACCTCCCATGTTCGAAATGTTCGATGGTACAGGTGATCCCAGGGTTCATCTAAGAACTTATTGTGACAAACTTGTCAGGGTCGGGAAGGATGAAAAGATCCGAATGAAGCTCTTTATGAGGAGCCTTACTGGGGAAGCTTTGTCTTGGTATATCAGCTAAAATCTCAAGAAGTGGTCCAATTGGGTAAGCATGGCAGATTTCATGGACCGGTTTAGGTTCAACACAAAGAATGCACCGGATGTCTTCAACATTCAAAATCTTAAGAAGAAACATACTGAGACCTTCCGTGAATATGCTACTCACTGGAGGTCGGAAGCGGCCAAGGTCAGGCCATCCTTGGACGAAGAACAGATGAATAAATTCTTCGTCAAGGCACAGGACCCGCAATATTATGAGAGGATGATGGTTATCGAAAATCACAAATTCTCTGACATCATCAAACTCGGAGAAAGGATTGAAGAAGGAATCAAGAGGAATGGTAACAAACTTCGAGGCTTTGCAAGCTACGAATAAAGCACTACAATCAGGTGGCATATCAAAGAAGAGAGATGTTGGGGCAGTAATGGTAGCCCAGGGCCCAAAATCTCCGCTTGTCCATCAAACACCTCCACCCACATTCCAAACACCTCCACCCACATACCAAGAATCACCGCCCACAAATCAACCTTCATCTCCCAGATACTCCCAACCAGCCTCTGTCCATCACACCTATAACTCCCAACCATCCCACTTCCAATCACCACCAGCTCATCAAAATTATCCAAGACCACGACCCAACTTTAACTGCAAGCCACCCAGACAGTATACCGCCATTGCTGAGCCCATTAACCAATTATATGAAAGGTTGAAAGCCGGCGGTTATGTCACTCTTGTTCCTGCTGTGGCATTAGAAAATCCATCCCAGTGGGCACACCACTGCTGAGCGCTGGGCATTGAAGGATAAGATCCAAACACTAATTTACAGCAAGGTCATACAAGCAAAGGAAGCCTCACCTAACGTCCGCAACAATCCCCTCCCTGATCACAGAGGTGATGGCATACATGAGACAAATGAAGAATAGGACCCTGAGGGGTCGATCGGGCTTATTCGAGAAGGCGATGACTCCAAGGTCGCAGTCACACTTACCCCCATTGTGGTTCAGACTCAGGCACCAATCGAGGTTGAGGTAACTGCATCAGATCCATTCGAGGTAGAAGTGGCTCCGCCCGCCGCCACCCTCACTCCATTTGAAGTAGAAGTGGTCACACCCTTCACTGTGACAGTATAAACCACACCCCGATTCAACTCAAAAGCAATACCCTGGGATTATGTCGCCGAGGCTCGGCGGAAAGGGAAGGCCAAGGTAAAGGAATCTGACGCGGCACAAGGAATGACAAGAACCGGAATAGTTTATACACCTGAACACCTGGGAGGTTCAAGTAAGGAGGCCACTGCTAGGCAGCCTATCATTGAGATTGGGCCAGATGACCTGTGGAGGAAAGTACAGGAAAAGGAGTACTCTATTGTTGACCATCTGAACAAAGTCCCTGCTCAGATATCCATCCTATTACTCTTGCAGAATTCAGAGGCACACAAGAACACCTTAGTGAAAGTGTTGAGCGAGGCTTACGTACTCAATAACATCACCGGCGGAGAAATGGCCAACATGGTTGGGCAGGTACTAGAAAGTCATAAGATCATCTTCCACGAAGATGAGCTACTACCCGAGGGACGGAATCACAATCGAGCATTACATATTACGTTGCAATTTGAAGATAAATTCATTGCCAGGGTCTTGGTTGATGGAGGTTCGAGCCTAAACATTTGTCCATTGGACACTCTGAAAAGGTTGGACAAAGGTTTCCATGAGATACGAGTAGGAAGCATGAATGTGAAGGCTTTCGATAGGTCCCAGAGGGCCACGATCGGGGAAATCTGATTAGGCCGCAGCGGACTCAACCTTAGGAAGAGTGGGCGCTAATACTTTTACCCAATAGTGCTATCAGGGTCAATTTCCACAAGGAGCTAGAAAGGGAGTTGGATATTTGCTTATTCTAGAAATGCGTGTTTGCTTCTAATTGATCTTCTATCATTTTTGGGTTTTTATGATTATCAACTACAATTTAACAACTACTAATTATAACTAAATTATGCTAAGATAGTAATTCTAGGTTGTATGCAAGATAGAGAAAGACACTAGGGTCGTGGCATTTACCTAGGTAGTCAACTAACGGGTAGAGATTCCTAATACAAGAATGATGATTAAGGGGCTTATGATATAACCGTTGCACGATAGAACTCACTCTCACACCTCTCGGTAGAAAGAGTGATTTTGCCCAATTGACTCTCTCGAGACCAATTGGGTAGGCTAACAAACCAAGCAACTTAGGGTTCAAGTTGGGTAATCACTCTCTCGAGATCTTACCCGCTAATTGGGACTACCATTCTCATGGGTCCATCCCAATTCCTTGTTGGGTTAACTTTGGAGTCATAGACACTCTTTCTCAAGAAGACTCAAGACTCACTAAGCTAGACTTAGTGTTTGCAACCACCAAATCCTGGTTAAAAACATAAAATCAACCCAAATATCAAACACCCAACATCATTCAAGCACTAACCAATCACACCCATTAATTACCCACACTAGGGTTGAGCCACAACCCTAGATAAAGGGTTTAGCTAGCCATAATAGCAACAGAAATTAAAGAAGAAGTAGATAAAATCAACATAATAATTAACTAGGAAGTTAATCTACACGAATTCACGTTAAAACAAGGTTAAAATGCCCAAAATAGGCTAAAACTTGAATCTCACGAGTGTTGCTGCTATCTGATGTCTAAAACTTGACCTAGAAATAATAAAATATTCTATTTATACTATGCCAGAAAATCGGACAAAAATACCCCTGCGGGGCTGGCGCGGACCGCGCATAAATGCAGCGCGGCCGCGCAGGGGTCTTGGCCTTCTATCATTCACTTCTAGAACTGGGGACACGGACCGCACAAAGAAGTAGCGCGGCCGCACAGGCTAATGAGCGCAGACCGCACAACATTGAAGCGCGACCGCGTAGACACCAGCGCTGACCGCGTAGAAATGAGCGCTGACCGCGCTTGGAGACTCCTGAAATGGGTGCTCTCTGAATCTCCTAGCGCGGCCAGGCAACAAATCAGTGCGGTCCGCGCTAGGTCCTCTTGTCCCTACTTCAATGATTTTTGATACTTGAGCAGGTTTCACTCCGTTTCGAGCTGGTTCTTGACTTTCGTCATCTTGTCGCTCAAACCTGCAATCAAGCGCACTTTATAAGCATTCTGAGTCTATTTCATGACAATTCATACATAAGGCATAGGCAAGTATGGGCATAAACCGTGTTAAAATCACAGTTATCAACTCCCCCAAACTTAGACCTTTGCTTGTCCTCAAGCAAATAGAAGAAGACCCATCCCTAAAAAGGAAACACCCAAGTAATTCCAGCTTATCCTAAGGAAGCCTCATCACGCATCAATTGGGACTAACAATTGCCCTCAATACGAATGCATCATTAACACATTTTTAGTCTTTTAAGAACTATGGATCGAATGTGCCACGAGAGCATCAAGGGTTGACTCATTTCATCAAGGTGCTTTTCTCAAATACCTTGGTCTTTGTGGAATCCAAACTCACACATCCTCAATTTTCCCTAAGCGAACCTCACTTTTAAGAGTAATGACACAACCTGAGGTTGATGGATTTTTGTTTTCACTGATTTCTCTCACAAAGAAGGTCATAAGTCCAGCCTTAGGTACCATATGCTTGCCCCTTATGTAAGTATCCACTAATGTAGGCTTCCCTCAACTCAAGATCATATAGGGCTTTTGAGGAGTCTTTGTGAAGGCTTTTGGATGAAGGTAGGATATGTTTTTGTTCATTTAGGTTCAATCTTCCCTTTAGCACTTCTTTTGGTTCATTATGGCATACTTTTTGACTCATTTCAGTATTTCACTTCTTTCATTTCTTTCAAGGGGGTAGAGAGACACATTGTCACTCTTTCTTTTGCACTTTAAACCCTTCTCCTTTCTCTACTTTTACATAGCCTTTTTCACTTTGTTTTCTTTGAATCCCTTTTTCCGGTTCTTATTCACTTTTGCATTTCTTTTTGTCTTTTTCACTTTTTCATTGCCTTCCTTTTCTTTTGCTTTTGTGCCTCTTTACCGCATTGAATCCTTTCTTGTCTCAACCCCCCCCAAAACCTTAGGTATTTGCCATCGCTCAAGGGAAGATTTGGGTGCCAAGAGAGGGTCTCATTGAGAACGGGTATAGGCTTGTAGCTTTGGTTCATGAAAGAAGAAGGTTAAGGCTCAAAAGGGTTGAACTAGGGATCATTCCATTGGTAGGTTATGGAAATTGTTCAAATTTGGAAGTTCGGATCAAGGAGGGCCCGAGTCAAGTTTCGCCTATGATTTCGCCTCAACAAACATTCGGGGCAAGTTCTAGACTGCTGGCTTGGAGCTTAGACTCATAATTCAACTTCTCACCACACACACACTCAAGGTTTGCTAAAGATATCGAGTTGAGAGCCCATAACGACCTTAGCTCCAATTCAAGCGCACAATGGCCCCACACGACCATATGATGATTGTTTGATCAACACAAGAGTCTCAAGGCCACAATTTTCACCATCCTAAACACAACATTATGTCTTTGACCATGGGATCAAAGGCAAATGTGTTAGGCCCAAGTGAAGCTTGCCTGAGGTCCTCTTAACTACAAAATTTTGAAAATCAAAAGAAGAAAAATCAAAAACGGACTCAAACCCTTAAGAAGGTTGTCACGCCATCTATCATTGGGAAGAGCCACCCGGTTCGCACAACACACTACCCTTGGAAAGAACCGTGGCATTAAGAAAACCAAGGACTTATTGAAAACACTAAAACCGAAATAAAAGGCTACGAGCCTCACTACTAGGCTAAGAAAAACAAAAAATTTGAACGAAAATTAGAAAAAACCGAATGAATATGTACAATGGGGAGTAGAATATACAACGGGATGAATATATACATAGGAGTCTAAAAGTAGCTAAAGTTAAAAGTTATATACAGACCAACTATTTAAAAACCAAAAACATAGACTAGAAATGAAATAAATATATACAGTCATCCAGTGTATCAGAATCAAAATGGTAGGGCGCACCGCCACGAATAAAAGCTGGCATTGTCCCCAATGCCAACTACCAAGATAGCTCAAAAACATAGTAAAAGGATATAGAGAGGCCCCTCAAGCCTAGTCCACATGCGTGGGGTCTCCTGTCGTCCCTGGATCCTCTGTTGTAGCCGGGACCTCAGACTGGTCGCCGACCTGCTGCTGCCGGGCTGCTGGGACATGAGCTGGATCAAGAACAGGCTGAACCACCGGTGAGACACTGGATGTACCCTCATGAACCTGGGCCACCTCTATCACAACTCCCTCAGTGCTAGGGAGTTTCCTCTTCTTCCTTGGCCTGGGGGTCTCCTCCTGCTGTGGCTGAACTGCTGCTGGATCAACAGTTGGCTCCCCGAAAAGCAAGTCAAGTGGCATCTGATCCGCCAAAAGCTTATCCACATCCTCCCTCAACTTTATCACTGACTCCTTGGAGGCCTTCTACTTCCTCAGCTTCCTGTGTTCCCTAGCAAGTTTACCCAGTGCTGTGCTGTGTGCTCTAACTGCCTTAGCCAAGGCATTCTGTGTCTCCATCATCTTTTTCTGATTGGCCAGGATCTTCTTCAGTGTCTCCTCAATAGAAGGAGGGATCTCAACTGTGGAAGGGGTTGACTGTGTCTGAACAACAGTGGCCAAGTTTGACAACTTGGATGTCGCAGCTGACATCCAGTTGTTCAAACTGGCTAGAGACTGAGCAAGCTGGTGGGCAGTGAACCTGTGGGTCTTTGAGGAAGGGACATCCTGGTCTGCTGCAGTAGATGGACCAGCACTAGAAGAAGGACCCTGAGGCAACGTCTCACTGGTAGCTGGGATAGTGGAAGGCTCAATGGACTGCTGAATAACCGCTGGCTCCTCAGACTGGCCAGGTGCGGTGGAAGTGTATGCCTGAGGCTTTTTGGACCTCTTTGGGTTGTCGGGACCCAATGAGTAGGGGGCCACTGGATCTACCTGAACATCAAATTTCTTCTTCTTTACCTTCAACTCTCTGAAGTACAGGGAAAGAGTGTTTGGGAAGGGGTAGTTTGTGTTTGTCTCCTGCCCTACTGTAGAAATCACTCTTGACATGATGTTGCCCACATTCAGAGGAAAACCAGCCATAATGGAAGCTACTAACATTGCACGAGGAATAGGAACTGTATGATCATGAGTGGAAGGGTCAAGCCTACTGCACACGAAGGTCAACCACCCCTTTGCTTCAAAACTAAACGTGTTTCTCAGAATTTTCTCTCCTGCCTTCAACCAAACTGGGACAGTGCCCGGAGCTGCCAAGTGCTGGGCCAACCACGGGCGAACCTCTTCTTTCATTGCCAGCTTTTCTAAGTATTGGGATTCGTCTTCTTCATTGAACCCTAAAAATTCGTTCGGAGACTTCCCATCACACATCACTACCTTGTCCCTCACTTTTATCACCTTTGAATCTCTCACCACATGATAGACATTACAGTAAAACTCTTTCACCATATGTTCATTTGCAACTATGCAACGTTCCTTGAAGAACCCCCAACCCTCTCTAGTTCGGAATTGTGCTTGCACATGTGGGTTTAGAGGAAGAAGATCAGAATCAATAAATTGCCTCTCCGGAATCAACTTTCTTTTGGGCCACCACTCTCGAAATCTGTGGAAGGCTATTTCACTAACAAATGTATCAGCCCATGCTTCTGGTTTTCTTGTTCTCTCAATACCACCAACTTGGGGTTCACCCCCCTCGCCGTATCCTGCACTCTCCCCAGACAATGAAGTTGTGGGGGAGGTGGAGTATTGTGCCTTTCTTCTATCCTCGGACTCATCAGACGAGTCCAAAACTACATTCACCGGCTTCTTGAGGCTTTTATCAGTTGGTCCCTTGGAGGTAGGTGAAGCTGAGGGAGAGTCATGCAATTGAAGCGAAAGAGACATGTGAGTTGGAGCAGATTCGGAAGTAATACTCCGGGATGGGGCGTACTCACTCCCTGAAGAATGGGAGGCAGCTCTATCAGCTTCCCGTATTATCTTGCGGGTCTTTTTGATATTCTCCCGAGTCTGGGGAGTGAGTTTAACACCCGGCTTCCTTTTCCCCCGTCGGGACGGAGCCACCCCTCCCAGGTTGTTGTTCTTTTTCCCCTCGCTGTTTTACCATGATCTGCAAAGGAAAGTCTAACATTGTTAGTTGAGGCATATGCAGTGAATTGTATGGTACATTTGAAAGCATGGGTGAACAACAGGAATGCAGAATAGCAGAGGCGCGGACCGCGCAAAAGAGTCACGCAGACGCGCTGGACTGGCGGGGACCGCGTAAAACTGGAGCGCTGACCGCGGTCAAGATGCTCCAGAGACACCACTCTCGGAATCTCACTGACGCGGTCCGCACTGTTTTGGTGCGCGGCCGCGCTAGACTGGCACGGACCGCATAGAAATGATGCGCGGCCGCGTAGGGCAAAAATTGAACTGAGGACAGGGATTTTCATGTAAGTCCAATTTATTTGCTCAGATTGTGGGTCCTAGTTGTCCCTACTGAGTTACTAATCATGAAGTCATACCCGTTGTTTCACAAAAACACACTAAATCTACCCTAACAGGTAAAACTAAGAGAGAAAGAAGAAAATAAGAAGTTATACTAACAAGAAGCAAAATAAAATAAACTAAACTAAACTATGAATGAGATTAGTGAGGAATGTTACCAGGGGTTGTGAGAATTTTAACTACTTGAAGCACTTTGTTGTTTTGGTGCACAGTGAAAAATTGAGAGCTGAGGTGGAAAATTTGCGAAAAGGTTAAAATGAAGCCTAGGGTCTTTATTTATGGAAAACAATCTAGGCCCCACTACTTACCCACCAGCGCGGCCGC